>NC_053396.1:78770689-79128396 GCF_905171765.1 Bufo bufo
TTCTTGAAGGATGCAGACTTCTTCCTGTACCACTGCTTGAAGAAGGTGTCTTCCAGAAACTGGCAGTAGGACTGGGAGTTGAGCTTGACTCCATCCTCAACCCGAAAAGGCCCCACAAGCTCATCTTTGATGATACCAGCCCAAACCAGTACTCCACCTCCACCTTGCTGGCGTCTGAGTCGGACTGGAGCTCTCTGCCCTTTACCAATCCAGCCACGGGCCCATCCATCTGGCCCATCAAGACTCACTCTCATTTCATCAGTCCATAAAACCTTAGAAAAATCAGTCTTGAGATATTTCTTGGCCCAGTCTTGACGTTTCAGCTTGTGTGTCTTGTTCAGTGGTGGTCGTCTTTCAGCCTTTCTTACCTTGGCCATGTCTCTGAGTATTGCACACCTTGTGCTTTTGGGCACTCCAGTGATGTTGCAGCTCTGAAATATGGCCAAACTGGTGGCAAGTGCCATCTTGGCAGCTGCACGCTTGACTTTTCTCAGTTCATAGGCAGTTATTTTGCGCCTTGGTTTTTCCACACGCTTCTTGCGACCCTGTTGACTATTTTGAATGAAACGCTTGATTGTTCGATGATCACGCTTCAGAAGCTTTGCAATTTTAAGAGTGCTGCATCCCTCTGAGGGATATCTCACTATTTTTGACTTTTCTGAGCCTGTCAAGTCCTTCTTTTGACCCATTTTGCCAAAGGAAAGGAAGTTGCCTAATAATTATGCACACCTAATATAGGGTGTTGATGTCATTAGACCACACCCCTTCTCATTACAGAGATGCACATCACCTAATATGCTTAATTGGTAGTAGGCCTTCGAGCCTATACAGCTTGGAGTAAGACAACATGCATAAAGAGGATGATGTGGTCAAAATACTAATTTGCCTAATAATTCTGCACGCAGTGTATATTAGAGGGTTTTTTCACCCTAACCAAAAAGCTGTATTTCTGTCCTAAATGTGACAGTGACTTATGCACGTGTATTCACAGATGTGCAGTATATTAGAGGGTTTTTTCACCCCAGTAACCAAAAAACTGTATTTCTGTTCAAAATGTGACACTCACTTATGCACGTGTAATCCCAGATGTGCAGTATATCAGAGGCTTTTTTCACCCTAGTATGCCAAAGCCGTATTTCTGTCCTAAATGTGACAGTCACTTATGCACGTGTAATCCCAGATGTGCAGTGTATCAGAGGCTTTTTTCACCCCAGCATGCCAAAGCCGTATTTATGGCCTAAATGTGACAGTTACTTATGCTTGTCTAATCCCAGATGTGCAATATATTAGAGATTTTTTCACCCTAACCAAAAAGCTGTATTTCTGTCCTAAATGTGACTGTGATTTATGCACGTGTAATCCCAGATGTGCAGTATATTAGAGGGTTTTTTCACCCTAACCAAAAAGCTGTATTTCTGTCCTAAATGTGACAGTCACTTATGCACATGTAATCCCAGATGTGCAGTATATCAGAGCCTTTTTTCACCCCAGTATGCCAAAGCCGTATTTATGGCCTAAATGTGACAGTTACTTATGCTTGTCTAATCCCAGATGTGCAGTATATTGGAGATTTTTTTCACCCTAACCAAAAAACTGTATTTCTGTCCTAAATGTGACTGTGATTTATGCACGTGTAATCCCAGATGTGCAGTATACTAGAGGGTTTTTTCACCCTAACCAAAAAGCTGTATTTCTGTCCTAAATGTGACAATCACTTATGCACGTGTAATCCCAGATGTGCAGTATATGAGACACTTTTTTCACCCCAGTATGCCAAGCCGTATTTATAGCCTAAATGTTACAGTGATTTCTGCACGTGTAATCCCAGATGTGCAGTATATTAGAGGGTTTTTTCACCGTAACCAAAAAGCTGTATTTCTGTCCTAAATGTGACAGTGATTTATGCACGTGTAATCCCAGATGTGCAGTATATTAGAGGGTTTTTTCACCCTAACCAAAAAGCTGTATTTCTGTCCAAAATGTGACAGTCAATTATGCTTGTCTAATCCCAGATGTGCAGTATATTAGAGGGTTTTTTTCACCCTAACCAAAAAGCTGTATTTCTGGCCTAAATGTGACAGTCACTTATGCTTGTCTAATCCCAGATGTGCAGTATATTAGAGGGTTTTTTCACCCTAACCAAAAAGCTGTATTTCTGTCCTAAATGTGACAGTCACTTATGCACGTGTAATCCCAGATGTGCAGTATATGAGAGGCTTTTTTCACCCCAGTATGCCAAAGTCGTATTTTTGGCCTAAATGTGACAGTGATTTCTGCACGAGTAATCCCAGATGTGCAGTATATTAGAGGGTTTTTTCACTCTAACCAAAAAGCTGTATTTCTGTCCTAAATGTGACATTGACTTATGCACGTGTATTCACAGATGTGCAGTATATTAGAGGGTTTTTTCACCCCAGTAACCAAAAAACTGTATTTCTGTTCAAAATGTGACACTCACTTATGCACGTGTAATCCCAGATGTGCAGTATATCAGAGGCTTTTTTCACCCTAGTATGCCAAAGCCGTATTTCTGTCCTAAATGTGACAGTCACTTATGCACGTGTAATCCCAGATGTGCAGTGTATCAGAATCTTTTTTCACCCCAGTATGCCAAAGCCGTATTTATGGCCTAAATGTGACAGTTACTTATGCTTGTCTAATCCCAGATGTGCAGTATATTAGAGATTTTTTCACCCTAACCAAAAAGCTGTATTTCTGTCCTAAATGTGACTGTGATTTATGCACGTGTAATCCCAGATGTGCAGTATACTAGAGGGTTTTTTCACCCTAACCAAAAAGCTGTATTTCTGTCCTAAATGTGACAGTCACTTATGCACGTGTAATCCCAGATGTGCAGTATATGAAACACTTTTTTCACTCCAGTATGCCAAAGCCGTATTTATGGCTTAAATGTTACAGTGATTTCTGCACGTGTAATCCCAGATGTGCAGTATATTAGAGGGTTTTTTCACCCTAACCAAAAAGCTGTATTTCTGTCCAAAATGTGACAGTCACTTATGCATGTGTAATCCCAGATGTGCAGTATATCAGAGGCTTTTTTCACCCCAGTATGTCAAAGCCGTATTTATGGCCTAAATGTGACAGTCACTTATGCTTGTCTAATCCCAGATGTGCAGTATATTAGAGATTTTTTCACCCTAACCAAAAAGCTGTATTTCTGTCCTAAATGTGACAGTCACTTATGCACGTGTAATCCCAGATGTGCAGTATATGAGAGGCTTTTTTCACCCCAGTATGCCAAAGTCGTATTTATGGCCTAAATGTGACAGTCACTTATGCTTGTCTAATTCCAGATGTGCAGTATATTAGAGGAGTTTTTCACCCTAACCAAAAAGCTGTATTTCTGTCCTAAATGTGACAGTGATTTATGAACATGTAATCCCAGATGTGCAGTATATTAGAGGGTTTTTTCACCCTAACCAAAAAGCTGTATTTCTGTCCTAAATGTGACAGTCACTTATGCATGTGTAATCCCAGATGTGCAGTATATCAGAGGCTTTTTTCACCCCAGTATGCCAAAGCCATATTTCTGGCCTAAATGTGACAATCACTTATGCACGTCTAATCCTAGATGTGCAGTATACCAGAGGCTTTTTTTTACCCCAGTATGCCAAAGCCGTATTTATGGCCTAAATGTGACAGTCACTTATGCACGTGTAATCCCAGATGTGCAATATATAAGAGGCTTTTTTCACCCCAGTAATTAAAAAGCCGTATTTATGGCCTAAATGTGACAGTCACTTATGCTTGTCTAATCCCAGATGTGCAGTATATTAGAGGGGTTTTTCACCCCAGTAACCAAAAAGCTATATTTCTGTCCTAAATGTGACAGTCACTTATGCACATGTAATCCCAGATGTGCAGTATATTAGAGGGTTTTTTCACCCCACTAACCAAAAAGCCGTATTTCTGGCCTAAATGTGACATTCATTTATGCACGTCTAATCCTAGATGTGCAGTATACCAGAGGCTTTTTTCACCCCAGTATGCCAAAGCCGTATTTCTGGCCTAAATGTGACAGTCACTTATGCACGTGTAATCCCAGATGTGCAATATATTAGAGGCTTTTTTCACCCCAGTAACTAAAAAGCCGTATTTATGGCCTAAATGTGACAGTTACTTATGCTTGTCTAATCCCAGATGTGCAGTATATTGGAGATTTTTTTCACCCTAACCAAAAAACTGTATTTCTGTCCTAAATGTGACTGTGATTTATGCACGTGTAATCCCAGATGTGCAGTATACTAGAGGGTTTTTTCACCCTAACCAAAAAGCTGTATTTCTGTCCTAAATGTGACAATCACTTATGCACGTGTAATCCCAGATGTGCAGTATATGAGACACTTTTTTCACCCTAGTATGCCAAAGCCGTATTTCTGTCCTAAATGTGACAGTCACTTATGCACGTGTAATCCCAGATGTGCAGTGTATCAGAGGCTTTTTTCACCCCAGTATGCCAAAGCCGTATTTATGGCCTAAATGTGACAGTTACTTATGCTTGTCTAATCCCAGATGTGCAGTATATTAGAGATTTTTTCACCCTAACCAAAAAGCTTTATTTCTGTCCTAAATATGACAGTCACTTATGCACATGTAATCCCAGATGTGCAGTATATTAGAGGGCTTTTTCACCCTAACCAAAAAGCTGTATTTCTGTCCTAAATGTGACAGTGACTTTGCACGTGTAATCCCAGATGTGCAGTATATTAGAGGCTTTTTTCACCCTAACCAAAAAGCTCTATTTCTGTCCTAAATAGGACAGTCACTTATGCACGTGTAATCCCAGATGTGCAGTATATTAGAGGGCTTTTCCACCCTAACCAAAAAGCTGTATTTCTGTCCTAAATGTGACAGTCACTTATGCTTGTCTAATCCCAGATGTGCAGTATATTATAGGGTTTTTTCACCCTAACCAAAAAGCTGTATTTCTGTCCTAAATGTGACAGTGACTTTGCACGTGTAATCCCAGATGTGCAATATATTAGAGGCTTTTTTCACCCCAGTAACTAAAAAGCCGTATTTATGGCCTAAATGTGACAGTCACTTATGCTTGTCTAATCCCAGATGTGCAGTATATTAGAGGGGTTTTTCACCTAAGTAACCAAAAAGCTATATTTCTGTCCTAAATAGGACAGTCACTTATGCACATGTAATCCCAGATGTGCAGTATATTAGAGGGCTTTTTCACCCTAACCAAAAAGCCGTATTTATGGCCTAAATGTGACAGTCACTTATGCTTGTCTAATCCCAGATGTGCAGTATATTAGAGGGGTTTTTCACCCCAGTAACCAAAAAGCTATATTTCTGTCCTAAATAGGACAGTCACTTATGCACATGTAATCCCAGATGTGCAGTATATTAGAGGGCTTTTTCACCCTAACCAAAAAGCTGTATTTCTGTCCTAAATGTGACAGTCAATTATGCTTGTCTAATCCCAGATGTGCAGTATATTAGAGGGTTTTTTCACCCTAACCAAAATGCTGTATTTCTGTCCTAAATGTGACAGTGACTTATGCATGAGTAATCACAGATGTGCAGTATATTAGAGGGTTTTTTCACCCCAGTAACCAAAAAACTGTATTTCTGTCCAAAATGTGACACTCACTTATGCACGTGTAATCACAGATGTGCAGTATATTAGAGGGTTTTTTCACCCTAACCAAAAAGCTATATTTCTGTCCTAAATGTGACAGTTACTTATGCACGTATAATCCCAGATGTGCAGTATATGAGAGGCTATTTTCACCCCAGTATGCCAAAGCCATATTTATGGCCTAAATGTGACAGTGACTTATGCACGTGTAATCCCAGATGTGCAGTATATATTAGAGGGTTTTTTCACCCTAACCAAAAACCTGTATTTCTGTCCTAAATGTGACAGTTACTTATGCACGTGTAATCCCAGATGTGCAGTATATCAGAGGCTTTTTTCACCCCAGTATGCCAAAGCCGTATTTATGGCCTAAATGTGACAGTTACATATGCTTGTCTAATCCCAGATGCGCAGTATATTAGAGTTTTTTTTCACCCTAACCAAAAAGCTGTATTTCTGTCCTAAATGTGACAGTCACTTATGCACGTGTAATCCCAGATGTGCAGTATACTAGAGGGTTTTTTCACCCTAACCAAAAAGCTGTATTTCTGTCCTAAATGTGACAGTCACTTATGCACGTGTAATCCCAGATGTGCAGTATATGAGAGGCTTTTTTCACCCCAGTATGCCAAAGTCGTATTTATGGCCTAAATGTGACAGTCACTTATGCTTGTCTAATCCCAGATGTGCAGTATATTAGAGGAGTTTTTCACCCTAACCAAAAAGCTGTATTTCTGTCCTAAATGTGACAGTGATTTATGAACATGTAATCCCAGATGTGCAGTATATTAGAGGGTTTTTTCACCCTAACCAAAAAGCTGTATTTCTGTCCTAAATGTGACAGTCACTTATGCATGTGTAATTTCAGATGTGCAGTATATCAGAGGCTTTTTTCACCCCAGTATGCCAAAGCCATATTTCTGGCCTAAATGTGACAATCACTTATGCACGTCTAATCCTAGATGTGCAGTATACCAGAGGCTTTTTTTTTACCCCAGTATGCCAAAGCCGTATTTATGGCCTAAATGTGACAGTCACTTATGCACGTGTAATCCCAGATGTGCAATATATAAGAGGCTTTTTTCACCCCAGTAATTAAAAAGCCGTATTTATGGCCTAAATGTGACAGTCACTTATGCTTGTCTAATCCCAGATGTGCAGTATATTAGAGGGGTTTTTCACCCCAGTAACCAAAAAGCTATATTTCTGTCCTAAATGTGACAGTCACTTATGCACATGTAATCCCAGATGTGCAGTATATTAGAGGGTTTTTTCACCCCACTAACCAAAAAGCCGTATTTCTGGCCTAAATGTGACATTCATTTATGCACGTCTAATCCTAGATGTGCAGTATACCAGAGGCTTTTTTCACCCCAGTATGCCAAAGCCGTATTTCTGGCCTAAATGTGACAGTCACTTATGCACGTGTAATCCCAGATGTGCAATATATTAGAGGCTTTTTTCACCCCAGTAACTAAAAAGCCGTATTTATGGCCTAAATGTGACAGTCACTTATGCTTGTCTAATCCTAGATGTGCAGTATATTAGAGGGGTTTTTCACCCCAGTAACCAAAAAGCTTTATTTCTGTCCTAAATAGGACAGTCACTTATGCACATGTAATCCCAGATGTGCAGTATATTAGAGGGCTTTTTCACCCTAACCAAAAAGCTGTATTTCTGTCCTAAATGTGACAGTGACTTTGCACGTGTAATCCCAGATGTGCAGTATATTAGAGGCTTTTTTCACCCTAACCAAAAAGCTCTATTTCTGTCCTAAATAGGACAGTCACTTATGCACGTGTAATCCCAGATGTGCAGTACATTAGAGGGCTTTTCCACCCTAACCAAAAAGCTGTATTTCTGTCCTAAATGTGACAGTCACTTATGCTTGTCTAATCCCAGATGTGCAGTATATTATAGGGTTTTTTCACCCTAACCAAAAAGCTGTATTTCTGTCCTAAATGTGACAGTGACTTTGCATGTGTAATCCCAGATGTGCAATATATTAGAGGCTTTTTTCACCCCAGTAACTAAAAAGCCGTATTTATGGCCTAAATGTGACAGTCACTTATGCTTGTCTAATCCCAGATGTGCAGTATATTAGAGGGGTTTTTCACCTAAGTAACCAAAAAGCTATATTTCTGTCCTAAATAGGACAGTCACTTATGCACATGTAATCCCAGATGTGCAGTATATTAGAGGGCTTTTTCACCCTAACCAAAAAGCCGTATTTATGGCCTAAATGTGACAGTCACTTATGCTTGTCTAATCCCAGATGTGCAGTATATTAGAGGGGTTTTTCACCCCAGTTACCAAAAAGCTATATTTCTGTCCTAAATAGGACAGTCACTTATGCACATGTAATCCCAGATGTGCAGTATATTAGAGGGCTTTTTCACCCTAACCAAAAAGCTGTATTTCTGTCCTAAATGTGACAGTCACTTATGCTTGTCTAATCCCAGATGTGCAGTATATTAGAGGGTTTTTTCACCCTAACCAAAATGCTGTATTTCTGTCCTAAATGTGACAGTGACTTATGCATGAGTAATCACAGATGTGCAGTATATTAGAGGGTTTTTTCACCCCAGTAACCAAAAAACTGTATTTCTGTCCAAAATGTGACACTCACTTATGCACGTGTAATCACAGATGTGCAGTATATTAGAGGGTTTTTTCACCCTAACCAAAAAGCTATATTTCTGTCCTAAATGTGACAGTTACTTATGCACGTATAATCCCAGATGTGCAGTATATGAGAGGCTATTTTCACCCCAGTATGCCAAAGCCATATTTATGGCCTAAATGTGACAGTGATTTATGTACGTGTAATCCCAGATGTGCAGTATATATTAGAGGGTTTTTTCACCCTAACCAAAAACCTGTATTTCTGTCCTGAATGTGACAGTTACTTATGCACGTGTAATCCCAGATGTGCAGTATATCAGAGGCTTTTTTCACCCCAGTATGCCAAAGCCGTATTTATGGCCTAAATGTGACAGTTACTTATGCTTGTCTAATCCCAGATGCGCAGTATATTAGAGTTTTCTTTCACCCTAACCAAAAAGCTGTATTTCTGTCCTAAATGTGACAGTCACTTATGCACGTGTAATCCCAGATGTGCAGTATACTAGAGGGTTTTTTCACCCTAACCAAAAAGCTGTATTTCTGTCCTAAATGTGACAGTCACTTATGCACGTGTAATCCCAGATGTGCAGTGTATCAGAGGCTTTTTTCACCCCAGTATGCCAAAGCCGTATTTATGGCCTAAATGTGACAGTTACTTATGCTTGTCTAATCCCAGATGTGCAGTATATTAGAGATTTTTTCACCCTAACCAAAAAGCTTTATTTCTGTCCTAAATATGACAGTCACTTATGCACATGTAATCCCAGATGTGCAGTATATTAGAGGGCTTTTTCACCCTAACCAAAAAGCTGTATTTCTGTCCTAAATGTGACAGTGACTTTGCACGTGTAATCCCAGATGTGCAGTATATTAGAGGCTTTTTTCACCCTAACCAAAAAGCTCTATTTCTGTCCTAAATAGGACAGTCACTTATGCACGTGTAATCCCAGATGTGCAGTATATTAGAGGGCTTTTCCACCCTAACCAAAAAGCTGTATTTCTGTCCTAAATGTGACAGTCACTTATGCTTGTCTAATCCCAGATGTGCAGTATATTATAGGGTTTTTTCACCCTAACCAAAAAGCTGTATTTCTGTCCTAAATGTGACAGTGACTTTGCACGTGTAATCCCAGATGTGCAATATATTAGAGGCTTTTTTCACCCCAGTAACTAAAAAGCCGTATTTATGGCCTAAATGTGACAGTCACTTATGCTTGTCTAATCCCAGATGTGCAGTATATTAGAGGGGTTTTTCACCTAAGTAACCAAAAAGCTATATTTCTGTCCTAAATAGGACAGTCACTTATGCACATGTAATCCCAGATGTGCAGTATATTAGAGGGCTTTTTCACCCTAACCAAAAAGCCGTATTTATGGCCTAAATGTGACAGTCACTTATGCTTGTCTAATCCCAGATGTGCAGTATATTAGAGGGGTTTTTCACCCCAGTTACCAAAAAGCTATATTTCTGTCCTAAATAGGACAGTCACTTATGCACATAAATCCTATAGCCACACGCCCACTCCGTGCAGACTGCCCGATCCCCTGAAGACGCCATGGATATGGCGAAACATGTCGGGGGGCAGTAATTAGATTTTAGGCTTCAGGACATCCAGATACCTATAATCCAGTGTCAGACTAATATAGTGACAGCCCACATAGGCACTCTGCTGGTACTAGCATCAGTCGCTTACCGAGCAAGCTGCCAGCAGTGAGATAATAGACAGCTGAGACAGAAGATAGGCTGTCACGATTAGTCAAAAAAGCCAGACCATATAGCAATAGCGCCACCAGTAGACAGCAGTGCAAGCAGCAGCAGCATCATAGGAACAGCTATACTGTAACCAGAAGCAGCAATGTTGCAATAAACAAGCTACAGTAACCAGCCTTGGACAAACAGTAGCAAGCTGGTCGGTTCCTATGTATCCAACTGCCTGAGTCAAAGTATATCAGCCACAACTGCCTACATCACAATAAACATAAAGGTACAAATAGGCACCTGAATAGAAGACAGTATGTACCAAAAGGCTAACCATTGAACAGCAACTGCTAATATATTACTACTGCAGTTAATATAGTAAAAATAATATAATAGGAAACATCATCTGGATGCCCGGAGATAGTTTTAACCAGTAGGTTAGATACAAATTGCTCATCATTTATTATAATTTTCAAACTAATAAAAGTTAAATTTTAAACCAATAAAAATTACAATACAAATGCACATGTCAAGAGCAGGCAATTAGTAGTCGACGACTAAATGTAAATACAATATTAGTGCCTCTACATGTGCAGGGTATATATAAGTGTAATATATATCTAATTAAATAGGGGAAAACCCTATAATCAGTACCCAAAACCAGCAGGAAAACCAGTAAAACCTGGAATTAAGTGAAGTATGGCAGGTTTCTTATCCAGCCATCCCTCTACACAAATATTATTAGCTGAAGCCAATCAAGTATTCTCCACTGAAAATCTACCCATACACGTCTTAGATATCAACCAAGCTTTCAAAGAACTTAATAAAACGTATAAAAACTACGTACGGTCAATTTGGGAAGTAAGAAGCCTAGATACATATATACAACAAAAGATTGTATATAGAGGAATACGTATCAATATAACACCTAATTCTCATCAAGAAGATCCTGAGTTCTTAAAGGGGTGGGAAACCCTGTTAACAGAGAACTCATTACGAATGCAAACATACCTCCTTGAATACGAAAAAAAGGAGGTGTGCAAAATCTCTCAAAAATTAGAACAAGAAGTAGCAGATATCAAAAAATTTCAAACTTATCCAGAGTTTATCCAGCTAGAAAGTAACCTACAGAAAAATATAGAAAGTTTACAAGGAGAGATTAAAGAAAGAAAACACCGCAAGTATAATCGAGACAGAAAGGATTTTGAGTCTGGTAATATATATACTAAGCAAAATACAGGGTACAGAAGCGGAAATTTCAACTACCGCAAACCAACACGGTATACAGACATCTCAGAGTCAGAAATATCCGAATCCGACTCAGGATCAAATCCTCCAAAACTAGGCACCAAGAGAAAAGCTAAAAATAAATTTGGGCAATACCATAAAAAATATAACCAGAACAGTACATCAAGATGGGTAGGCAATCCACAAAGCAAATCTGGGGGTCAGACTATACAGCACACAGAGAGAGGACCAGTATCTGCTGTAGAACGAGCTATCGAAACAGCTCCATCATTTTTTTCATCAGTCCCATCATTTCCGTCCTTGACAGGACCAGTAGTAATAGGAACACCAAATATAGTTCCAGCTCAGTCGTCTTCATCCTCAGCTTCCTTGCCTTCTTTTTTAGCATCAGGAGCACAATTAAGGGACCGGGACAAATGGGGATATCAACCCAAGACGTAGCACTCCCTCAAAAAACCACAGAAATGCAAGTAATAAATCTGTCAAACATTACCCTAGATTCGGAACATGAAAAACTTATACAGAAAGGACTCTCATATACACCGGCACCATACTTTGATTGCTTCACGTGGGTCAAAGATATAAATCTTTTCGCAAGAAAACTAGCGTTACATAAAGAGTTTAAAAATAAAGATAAAGACCCTCATGAAATATTGAAAAGGGAGCGTGAAGCAATCAAAGTACTAGAAGAATTACAGCAAGAAAGCTTAGGACAAATCCAAGTACCACAACCTCCATTCTCAACTATGACCCCCCAGTCCAAATTCACACCACCATTCACCAAATATAACAACATACAGACATTTGTAGAGCTTGTGACTATTGAATTGCAGAAAATTAAAGCAAAAAAGTCACAAATAGGCAGTAATCTAACTAAAAAAGAAAAGTTAGCACTACAGGCATTGATAGAAAACAAAAATTTGGAAATTAAACCATCAGACAAAGGGGGCAACATAGTACTAATGGAAAAACAAGAGTACAAAAGAATGGTTATGGATCTCCTACAAGATAAAGACACATATCTCAAATTACAAAGTAACCCAACAATAAAATTTGCGCAACAACTGAAGAACATTTTACAACAAGCAAAAGATAAAAATTTAATAACAAAAGAAGAGTTCAAAATAATGTATAAACCGAATCCAGTACTTGCAACGTTTTATGCTATCCCTAAGATACATAAAAATCGACATCCTGTCCCGGGACGACCCATCGTTTCCGGTAATGAGAGCCTGTGTGAGGGAATAAGTGGATATGTCGATGAGGTGATATCCCCATTTGTCCCCAGTCTGACATCTCATCTGAAAGATACAAAAGATGTTTTGACAAAGTTGGAAAATATACACGTTGAAAAAGGAACATCATTGGCGAGCTTAGACGTAGAGGCTTTATATACCAGCATACAGCACCCTGAAGGTCTGAGAGCAGTTAAATATTATCTGGATACAAGAGGTATCCAATATAAGGATCATAACCAGTTTGTTCTATCACTATTGGAATTCTTACTCACTCACAATTATTTTGTTTTTGACGGAGATTTTTATTTACAGACCACTGGCACCGCAATGGGCACGAAATGTGCGCCAAATTTTGCGAATCTTTTCTTAGGGTGGTGGGAGGAACATATAGTTTTTTCAGAAGCACACAGTCATTTTACTCAATACATAACGTATTGGGGCCGTTACATCGACGATGTGATAATGCTCTGGGAAAGCACGCAAGATGAATTTCACAAATTTGTCAAAATCCTCAATACTAACACCATAGGTCTTAAATTCACAGGTGAAATCCACAAGAACAAACTAAATTTCCTTGATATAGCTCTCAGCCTTTCAGAGGATGGAACTATAGTAACTGAAATCTACAGAAAGCCTACGTCAAGCAATAGCCTCCTCCACTGGTCAAGTTACCATCCAATCCCCCTTAAAAAGGGAATCCCAGTTGGCCAGTACATTAGAGCAAGAAGGAATTGCTCAACGGAAGATGGTTTTGAACGTGAGAGTCAAACATTATACAAAAAATTCCTAGACCGAGGATACCCTAAAAAAGTACTACATAAAGCCTATCGAAAGGCCAAAGAAATAGATCGTAGTGACCTATTACAAGATCGCAAAAAGGAAAGCACTGAGAAAATAGTGCGTTGCATAGGCACTTACGACATAAAACATCTAGAGGTCAGCAACATCTTAAAAAAATATTGGAACGTTCTAAGAATGGATGAGGACATACAAAAAGTGATTACACCATACCCCTCCATCACATATCGACGAGGACCCAACCTCAGAGAACAGCTTGTGCACAGCCATTTTCAGTGGAATTATCAACATACAGAAAAAACCACATGGCTAACCACAAAAGGGTCTTATCCTTGTGGAGATTGCCAATTCTGCAGTAAGATGCAAGCCTGTAAAGAATTTGAAAATCCGGTTGATCAGAAAAAATACAAAATTTCCCAGTATATAAATTGCAAGACAACAGGGGTTGTATACGCCATACAATGCGGCTGCCCCAAAATATACGTGGGAAAAACAGTACAACAACTCAGAAGAAGGGTGTCAAAACACTTCAGTGATATCAACTTAAAAACGGATACTACATTATCCAGGCATGTCCAAGCAGAACATAGCGGAAAAAGCGACAGCTTAAAAATATGGGGAATAATAAAAATAAAAGCAGGCCCAAGACAGGGCGACATAGATAAAAAACTACAGCAGGAAGAAACGCGCTGGATTTATAGATTAAAAAGCCTTTCACCCCAAGGTCTAAATGAAGGCTTCACTTATGCATCATTCCTGTAAATAAATATCTAAATATGATAAAAATTTATATTTATAATACAAATATTAGTTATCTAACTATTATTAACAAATCACGGAGTAGTGGCGAAAAATAAAATAATTTAAATAAGAACCAATATATTAAATTACCAAATCCCAAAAAACAATAAATTTATTAAAAAATAAAATTATTACCTCATTGTCCAATTTATATGCAGTCGTAGATCCATCTGACAAACAATAAAAAAATAAATAAATGTTGAAAAATTACCATCAAGTCCTCACTAAAATTAAAAAATAACTAAAATAATTAATTAAAATAAATATAATCCTTATGAGCACGATATCACAAGTGTCACTGTCACTAATTTATAGCCAAAAGATGACAACACATTTATTTAAAAACACCAGTTTTCATAAAGAATTGATTTATCACTACAAATAATAACAAATTCACCCATATATAAATATATAAAATTCATAATTATTAGAGATAAAAAGTAATCACCAACATCACCACTACACACACACTATAATAAATATTCACTAGCAGTGGAGACATTACCCTAGATGGTAATTCCAACATAAATAATAATGCAAGTACAGCCAAATCATAGGCTAAAAGCAGAGAGAGCAGGGAGATCTGAAAAGCAACTTCAGTATATAAGTTAAAAGTCATGCGCATTACCGGCCAAAGAACATAAACAAACCGAAAATATTCTAAGTCAAAAGACATGCGCGTCATCTGACTAAATATCGCGAGAAGACGCACGTCAGGTCTAATAGAATCCGAACAGCCATACAGATCTCAGTTTACAAGCAAGCTAGTTCTCACAAGCATAGCGATAGGCTGAGCGGACGCACGTCATCACAAGGGAGGTTATAAATCCTATAGCCACACGCCCACTCCGTGCAGACTGCCCGATCCCCTGAAGACGCCATGGATATGGCGAAACATGTCGGGGGGCAGTAATTAGATTTTAGGCTTCAGGACATCCAGATACCTATAATCCAGTGTCAGACTAATATAGTGACAGCCCACATAGGCACTCTGCTGGTACTAGCATCAGTCGCTTACCGAGCAAGCTGCCAGCAGTGAGATAATAGACAGCTGAGACAGAAGATAGGCTGTCACGATTAGTCAAAAAAGCCAGACCATATAGCAATAGCGCCACCAGTAGACAGCAGTGCAAGCAGCAGCAGCATCATAGGAACAGCTATACTGTAACCAGAAGCAGCAATGTTGCAATAAACAAGCTACAGTAACCAGCCTTGGACAAACAGTAGCAAGCTGGTCGGTTCCTATGTATCCAACTGCCTGAGTCAAAGTATATCAGCCACAACTGCCTACATCACAATAAACATAAAGGTACAAATAGGCACCTGAATAGAAGACAGTATGTACCAAAAGGCTAACCATTGAACAGCAACTGCTAATATATTACTACTGCAGTTAATATAGTAAAAATAATATAATAGGAAACATCATCTGGATGCCCGGAGATAGTTTTAACCAGTAGGTTAGATACAAATTGCTCATCATTTATTATAATTTTCAAACTAATAAAAGTTAAATTTTAAACCAATAAAAATTACAATACAAATGCACATGTCAAGAGCAGGCAATTAGTAGTCGACGACTAAATGTAAATACAACAACAAGGACAGTCACTTATGCACATGTAATCCCAGATGTGCAGTATATTAGAGGGCTTTTTCACCCTAACCAAAAAGCCGTATTTATGGCCTAAATGTGACAGTCACTTATGCTTGTCTAATCCCAGATGTGCAGTATATTAGAGGGGTTTTTCACCCCAGTAACCAAAAAGCTATATTTCTGTCCTAAATAGGACAGTCACTTATGCACATGTAATCCCAGATGTGCAGTATATTAGAGGGCTTTTTCACCCTAACCAAAAAGCTGTATTTCTGTCCTAAATGTGACAGTCAATTATGCTTGTCTAATCCCAGATGTGCAGTATATTAGAGGGTTTTTTCACCCTAACCAAAATGCTGTATTTCTGTCCTAAATGTGACAGTGACTTATGCATGAGTAATCACAGATGTGCAGTATATTAGAGGGTTTTTTCACCCCAGTAACCAAAAAACTGTATTTCTGTCCAAAATGTGACACTCACTTATGCACGTGTAATCACAGATGTGCAGTATATTAGAGGGGTTTTTCACCCTAACCAAAAAGCTATATTTCTGTCCTAAATGTGACAGTTACTTATGCACGTATAATCCCAGATGTGCAGTATATGAGAGGCTATTTTCACCCCAGTATGCCAAAGCCATATTTATGGCCTAAATGTGACAGTGACTTATGTACGTGTAATCCCAGATGGGCAGTATATATTAGAGGGTTTTTTCACCCTAACCAAAAACCTGTATTTCTGTCCTGAATGTGACAGTTACTTATGCACGTGTAATCCCAGATGTGCAGTATATCAGAGGCTTTTTTCACCCCAGTATGCCAAAGCCGTATTTATGGCCTAAATGTGACAGTTACTTATGCTTGTCTAATCCCAGATGCGCAGTATATTAGAGTTTTCTTTCACCCTAACCAAAAAGCTGTATTTCTGTCCTAAATGTGACAGTCACTTATGCACGTGTAATCCCAGATGTGCAGTATACTAGAGGGTTTTTTCACCCTAACCAAAAAGCTGTATTTCTGTCCTAAATGTGACAGTCACTTATGCACGTGTAATCCCAGATGTGCAGTATATGAGAGGCTTTTTTCACCCCAGTATGCCAAAGTCGTATTTATGGCCTAAATGTGACAGTCACTTATGCTTGTCTAATCCCAGATGTGCAGTATATTAGAGGAGTTTTTCACCCTAACCAAAAAGCTGTATTTCTGTCCTAAATGTGACAGTGATTTATGAACATGTAATCCCAGATGTGCAGTATATTAGAGGGTTTTTTCACCCTAACCAAAAAGCTGTATTTCTGTCCTAAATGTGACAGTCACTTATGCATGTGTAATTTCAGATGTGCAGTATATCAGAGGCTTTTTTCACCCCAGTATGCCAAAGCCATATTTCTGGCCTAAATGTGACAATCACTTATGCACGTCTAATCCTAGATGTGCAGTATACCAGAGGCTTTTTTTTACCCCAGTATGCCAAAGCCGTATTTATGGCCTAAATGTGACAGTCACTTATGCACGTGTAATCCCAGATGTGCAATATATAAGAGGCTTTTTTCACCCCAGTAATTAAAAAGCCGTATTTATGGCCTAAATGTGACAGTCACTTATGCTTGTCTAATCCCAGATGTGCAGTATATTAGAGGGGTTTTTCACCCCAGTAACCAAAAAGCTATATTTCTGTCCTAAATGTGACAGTCACTTATGCACATGTAATCCCAGATGTGCAGTATATTAGAGGGTTTTTTCACCCCACTAACCAAAAAGCCGTATTTCTGGCCTAAATGTGACATTCACTTATGCACGTCTAATCCTAGATGTGCAGTATACCAGAGGCTTTTTTCACCCCAGTATGCCAAAGCCGTATTTATGGCCTAAATGTGACAGTCACTTATGCACGTGTAATCCCAGATGTGCAATATATTAGAGGCTTTTTTCACCCCAGTAACTAAAAAGCCGTATTTATGGCCTAAATGTGACAGTCACTTATGCTTGTCTAATCCTAGATGTGCAGTATATTAGAGGGGTTTTTCACCCCAGTAACCAAAAAGCTTTATTTCTGTCCTAAATAGGACAGTCACTTATGCACATGTAATCCCAGATGTGCAGTATATTAGAGGGCTTTTTCACCCTAACCAAAAAGCTGTATTTCTGTCCTAAATGTGACAGTGACTTTGCACGTGTAATCCCAGATGTGCAGTATATTAGAGGCTTTTTTCACCCTAACCAAAAAGCTCTATTTCTGTCCTAAATAGGACAGTCACTTATGCACGTGTAATCCCAGATGTGCAGTACATTAGAGGGCTTTTCCACCCTAACCAAAAAGCTGTATTTCTGTCCTAAATGTGACAGTCACTTATGCTTGTCTAATCCCAGATGTGCAGTATATTATAGGGTTTTTTCACCCTAACCAAAAAGCTGTATTTCTGTCCTAAATGTGACAGTGACTTTGCATGTGTAATCCCAGATGTGCAATATATTAGAGGCTTTTTTCACCCCAGTAACTAAAAAGCCGTATTTATGGCCTAAATGTGACAGTCACTTATGCTTGTCTAATCCCAGATGTGCAGTATATTAGAGGGGTTTTTCACCCCAGTAACCAAAAAGCTATATTTCTGTCCTAAATAGGACAGTCACTTATGCACATGTAATCCCAGATGTGCAGTATATTAGAGGGCTTTTTCACCCTAACCAAAAAGCCGTATTTATGGCCTAAATGTGACAGTCACTTATGCTTGTCTAATCCCAGATGTGCAGTATATTAGAGGGGTTTTTCACCCCAGTTACCAAAAAGCTATATTTCTGTCCTAAATAGGACAGTCACTTATGCACATGTAATCCCAGATGTGCAGTATATTAGAGGGCTTTTTCACCCTAACCAAAAAGCTGTATTTCTGTCCTAAATGTGACAGTCACTTATGCTTGTCTAATCCCAGATGTGCAGTATATTAGAGGGTTTTTTCACCCTAACCAAAATGCTGTATTTCTGTCCTAAATGTGACAGTGACTTATGCATGAGTAATCACAGATGTGCAGTATATTAGAGGGTTTTTTCACCCCAGTAACCAAAAAACTGTATTTCTGTCCAAAATGTGACACTCACTTATGCACGTGTAATCACAGATGTGCAGTATATTAGAGGGGTTTTTCACCCTAACCAAAAAGCTATATTTCTGTCCTAAATGTGACAGTTACTTATGCACGTATAATCCCAGATGTGCAGTATATGAGAGGCTATTTTCACCCCAGTATGCCAAAGCCATATTTATGGCCTAAATGTGACAGTGATTTATGCACGTGTAATCCCAGATGTGCAGTATATATTAGAGGGTTTTTTCACCCTAACCAAAAACCTGTATTTCTGTCCTAAATGTGACAGTTACTTATGCACGTGTAATCCCAGATGTGCAGTATATCAGAGGCTTTTTTCACCCCAGTATGCCAAAGCCGTATTTATGGCCTAAATGTGACAGTTACTTATGCTTGTCTAATCCCAGATGCGCAGTATATTAGAGTTTTCTTTCACCCTAACCAAAAAGCTGTATTTCTGTCCTAAATGTGACAGTCACTTATGCACGTGTAATCCCAGATGTGCAGTATACTAGAGGGTTTTTTCACCCTAACCAAAAAGCTGTATTTCTGTCCTAAATGTGACAGTCACTTATGCACGTGTAATCCCAGATGTGCAGTATATGAGACACTTTTTTCACCCCAGTATGCCAAAGCCGTATTTATGGCCTAAATGTTACAGTGATTTCTGCACGTGTAATCCCAGATGTGCACTATATTAGAGGGTTTTTTCACCCTAACCAGAAAGCTGTATTTCTGTCCTAAATGTGACAGTGATTTATGCACGTGTAATCCCAGATGTGCAGTATATTAGAGGGTTTTTTCACCCTAACCAAAAAGCTGTATTTCTGGCCTAAATGTGACAGTCACTTATGCTTGTCTAATCCCAGATGTGCAGTATATCAGAGGGTTTTTTCACCCTAACCAAAAAGCTGTATTTCTGGCCTAAATGTGACAGTCACTTATGCTTGTCTAATCCCAGATGTGCAGTATATTAGAGGCTTTTTTCACCCTAACCAAAAAGCTGTATTTCTGTCTTAAATGTGACAGTGATTTATGCACGTGTAATCCCAGATGTGCAGTATATTAGAGGGTTTTTTCACCCTAACCAAAAAGCTGTATTTCTGTCCTAAATGTGACAGTGACTTTGCACGTGTAATCCCAGATGTGCAGTATATTATAGGGTTTTTTCACCCCAACCAAAAAGCTGTATTTCTGTCCTAAATGTGACAGTGACTTATGCACATGTATTCACAGATGTGCAGTATATTAGAGGGTTTTTTCACCCCAGGAACCAAAAAACTGTATTTCTGTCCAAAATGTGACACTCACTTATGCACCTGTAATCCCAGATGTGCAGTATATCAGAGGCTTTTTTCACCCTAGTATGCCAAAGCCGTATTTATGGCCTAAATGTGACAGTTATTTCTGCACGTGTAATCCCAGATGTGCAGTATATTAGAGGGTTTTTTCACCCTAACCAAAAAGCTGTATTTCTGTCCTAAATGTGACAGTCACTTATGCACATGTAATTCCAGATGTGCAGTATATGAGAGGCTTTTTTCACCCCAGTATGCCAAAGTCGTATTTATGGATTTGCAGATAGCCTATGCTGGTGCACTATCATTGCATAAAATGGCTGCCGATCATGTATTGATATTGACTAACTGAAGGAAAAAAGTTCGTTTTCAGCAGTAGTTGGCTCAGGGCAGGCTTAAAAAAAATGTGCACTGCACCCACAAAACACTTTTTCTGTTGATCTCTGAGTACATAAACCAGTTCTTGATAAGATTTCTCCCTGATCTCTCCCTCACAGCAGCTGCAGCCTCTCCCTACACTAATCCGAGCAGAGTGATGGGCGGCGCTACGTGACTCCAGCTTAAATAGAGGCTGGGTCACATGCTGCAGTTGGCCAATCACAGCCATGCCAATAGTAGGCATGGCTGTGATGGCCTTTTGGGGCAAGTAGTATGACGCTTGTTGATTGGCTGCTTTGCAGCCTTTCAAAAAGCGCCATAAAAATCGCCGAACACCGATCCCGAACTCAAACTTTTACGTAAATGTTCGGGTTCGGGTCCGGGTGCCGAAAACCCTAAAGTTCGGTACGAACCCGAACTTTACAGTTCGGGTTCGCTTAGCTCTATTGATGACAGGTTCCCTTTAAGTTCATTGTGCTTTACTGAGGCAGTTTTGCAGATGGTTCACACAGGCACTGAATATGTGAAGCACAGTCTTTACAATTACAGATATGCAGCTTCTTAAGTCTATGGGCCAGATTTATCATTAGCTCAAGTCAAAATAATGGATGTGAAAAGGTCGCAAATTTTTGCGCAATCGCTAAATCTGCGCGAAAATTTGCAACTTTTATTGGCTCTGCGCTATGCTCGCCAGTTTTCTGAAAGTGGCTGTGTTGTAAATGAATCTCTAGACAGATTTACTATTGCGACAATTTAAAGTCGCTAAAAAATTGCGCAATAAATTGCGCAATTTCACTCCAGTGAGGACCATGCTTATCTTATGCGATTTTTTTATAGAACATGCAACTTTTTCGTAAAGACTTGCGACTTTTGTAAAACCGCTTACTGAAGGATAAATTGCTACCGTCAAACCACATTTATCACAGTATTAAAGGACCATTAATTAATCTGACTTAGCCAAAAGTGACTTTGGAAATATGTAAAAGTGGAGTAAGATGTAAATGTAATGATAAATCTGGACCTATGTATAGGAGGTTTAACTAAGGGGTGCAATTTGTTCCTCCCACTCTCACCATATTGGTATATCCTCAATATAGCACAATCTCTAAACAGGTGATCAGGCTGTTCTTTTAGTATGATGAGCAACTAGCAGCTTATTAGATCTCACCACAAGCAGGAAAATCTGTATCCAAGGTGCAGGCATTTACCTTTGCACTCCCACTTGTAGAACTGTTACATTCTATGTAGAATCCTGAAACTCTTTCCACACATGCTATCACTTTGCACAGCTCTGCTCCTTAGCTGTTTACCTATCCAAAGCTCAATCTACACTGACTCACTTCCTTCAGAAAGGAAGGAGTGGTACCAGCCCTGCCTTGCAATAGTGACTAGGGACACACTGCTCTCGCCATATACAGTCTATGAAACATAGAGTGCATAAAATATAATCACATTTTTGGGACACTGCATACAAAAATATTAAAAAAAAAGCCAACCCCAGAACACTCTTTACCTACCTGTAGCTAAGTCATCTAGAAGACAGATAAAGCATGCAATAGGGTACCACATTTTCATTCTTATATACTGCTGTCTATAGTAATCCATGTAAATATAAGTAAAGACAACAATTATGCCAGTCCATAATGTCTCGGGAGAAATAACTAGGAACATAAAAACTTCTCAGGAGGCTCAAGGGTATGAGTTCATTCACTGGGCACTTTAACATTGCTGAAATGGAAAGGCTTTTGGTACAAAGGCCTTCTTCGGGCACTTGACTTGAACATTACCAACAGAGTGCAGGAGTATTTAGATTCCTTATAGCAAGGCTGGTAGTAGCCAACAAACAAATAACATGGCATTTCTCCAGTTTTCTGGTAGAGGTAGTCAAGGCTTAATCCAGGTATTGGGCACGTGGCTTCCCTTTTGTAGCCCGGTTGCATCTCGTGGGCACCTGTGGTTCCTGTTCATAGGCTGTTTCTGGATATTTGGGTTCTGCTTGGATTACTATTATTAATTTGCATTATTATTTATTTTAAAGCACCATTAACATGTTAAGAACCCAGGATGAGAATGCTCATCCTAAAGGGCTGAGCATTCTTGTCCTGCAGCCCTTCTTCCCCCCCCCCCACGTGTGACGCAATCAGTGGCAGAGATCCAGCTATTACTGACAGCCAGATCCCTGCTGCATCCACCAGCATCGGTGATAACGCAGATGCCGGTGGATTAACCCCTCATATGTTGCAGTCAGCACTGACCGCGACATATGGGAGGTTTGTGCTTCCTCACCTCATCCATCGGGTCCCCGCGCTGCTGTGGTGGGGACTCGATGGTTGCCATGGCAGCCCCAAGTCATTCCAAGGCTTGGGGCCCGGCATGTATGGAAGCCTAAGAGGACCAGCCCCCAGGCTGGGTCTCCTAGGCAACTGTTAGCTTCTTACAGTGTTCTTAAGTTAAAAGCGGCAGGTGAAGGTGAGGTTTTGGATATGTGGCTTAAAGGACAGGGCAGAATCCAGTGCTACCCCCAGGCAGTGGGCCTGCAAGACCGGAGAATGCGTTTTGCTATTAACGGTAATGGACAAGTCAGGTAGGGGGGCTGAGTGACAATGAATTCAATTTTCTCAATGTTGAGTTTTAGGAAGTGGGAGGAGAAGAATGAAGATATTGCCAACAGACACGCAGGAATTCTGGATAGCAGGGAAGTGACATCTGTGTCAGAGGGGTAGATTTGAGTGTCGTCAGCATATAGGTGGTATTGGAAACCATTGGTCTCTATGAGCTGTCCCAAGCTGAATGTATAAATGGAGAAAAGTAGGGGTCCCAGGACAGAGCCTTGAGGGACACCAACAGAGAGGGGGCGTGACGAGGAGATAGTGTATAAATGGGAAACACTGAAGGTTCTGTTGGTGAGGTACGAGGAGATCCAGGAAAGGGCTAGGTCTTTGATGCGGAAAGAAGAGAGGATTTATAGGAGGAGAGAGTGTCAAAGGCAGAGGAAAGGTCAAGAAGGAGGAGAACATAGTAGTGACGTTTAGCTTTGGCAGCTAGCAGATCGTTGGCGACTTTGGTTATGGCAGTTTCAGTGCAGAGTGGGTCTGCAGCCAGATTGCAGCTGATCAAAAAGTGAGTGGGATGAAAGAAGAGAGGACAATTCGAGATGTACATATTCTGGGTTAGGGCAGGGATAACTAAGTGGTGAGGGTAGGGATGAGGTGGGATGGGATTGGATCAAGTGCACAGGTTGTGAGGTGTGACTTGAAGACTAAGTTGGAAAGCTTAGTCTTTTCAGCTTACTCTCCATGGGAGTATAATAGGGGTAGGTGCAATGAGCCAGACCATGGTACGGTTACACGGATGCCAAATTATGCAGTGGTTCAGGATATGGGTATAATAGTCTATAGTTTTTTTCGTGACGCCAATTGCAGCGTGCGCAGGGTACAGTCACAGGGCCCTTTAAAATGTTGTAACTCACGTACCAGGTTAGGAATGCCAGAGTGGTATATTGTCTCTGTATGGTAGTGGTAATAGTGTCAACGGTGTCTCCTACCTGGGTACGGCTGGAATCCTGGATCCTGGCTCACTTGCAATAAAATGAGTGTGGTGCTAGTAGGAGTAATAGAGGGATTTGCAGCAGTAATTGAGATCCAGACCTTGAGTAAAGTTCAAACTTGTCTTTACTAGTTGCAGCTTTCATCCAAGTGAGATGCAGCATTAGTCTTTGGTCCCAGCAGGTATTGGCAATGTGTGGCAGGAAATTATCTTCTGCTCTATCATGTGCCTGGAGCTTTTGCAGGAAAAGGACGTCTGCTTAGTAGCTCTGTAATGTGGCAGGAATTTATCTTCTGCACTGACTATCTTCTGCTGTCTTGGGGACTGACTTGCTGAGGAGGATTATGGCTTCTCCTGGGTCTCTGGACGGTACTCACAGCTATTGACTTGGGTATGCTTCTTCCGGTAACTGGAGTGGTGGCTGCTTGCTTTCTTCCAGCTGAGGCTGCAAGGCTCAGGCTGGGGATGATGTTCAGTGTCTCAGCCAAGACAAGATCCTGGTTTTGGATCCCTATATCTGGGAGCTCCTACACGCACACCCTACCCCTAGCAGGGGGGGGGGGGGTTACACACTAACTTAACTTCCTTCCCCACCCATGAGGCAGGATATGGGCGCATCCCATTTCTGCTCACAGAAGGGGGAGCTGAACTGGAATGTACTATTCCAGTTCAGAAACACTAAACTGTAGCTAAGTCCTTGCTGAACACATTGCTGCCACCTGCTGGTGAACATGAGGAATGACAACAATATATATTTTACAAGGCTTTACAATACACATTTGTGAGAATATTATATGAAATTACATTAGATGACAAGTACACTTAACAGGTTGTAGCGGGATAAAAGAGTTTCGTAACACAACTCCGGGGTGTTACAGTAGGTTCCCTTCGGGGTACTTCTTCAGGCTGAGGAGGGACTAGAGTTTCTCCAGCTGGGAAAAGGAAATTTATCAGAGGTCTCAGGAACCACATGCAAGGTGAGGTCCGCTGGAAAATTACCTTGTCAGCCAAACATCAGGTAGTATGGTGTGTATCCAGTGGAAAAAAGGATGTTGTTGTTGTATAGGTATCTATGGTGGGTTTTCCATATATGGACTTTAGGAGACGTGACGCTAATTGGCTGAGTTGTTGTATAGGTACACTAACTCAGGTAGCAGAGTCAGCCAATCAGGTCTCTTGTCAGCTGGTATAGCTCTTAAGGTGTACAGTTCACAGTGGGATGTAGAGGAGCTTTCTAGTCATCTTGAGAACTTTTATGGCATTGTGGCGGGACATGACAATTTGATAAAGTCAATCACTGGTAATGGGGTTTAGAGTTCTTTGTAGCATCACACTTTGTTGCATAAAAAGATGTTTCCTCTGTCGCCACAACATAGTTAACTTTGGATCTGCTTTTCTCTCTAGCAGTCTTACACGGCGGATTCTCTCCAGCAGTCTTACACTGGTAAAAAAAAAGTTTTGTAGTTCTCCTAACACCCGACTTTTAGCTTGAAGTTTGATCCACCTCAGATTTTTTAGGGTGAGTGGGGGGGTTCTGAAGTCTAGACTTGTCTGCTGTTGAGAGCTGAGTCCAATTCCAGCTTGAAGGAACTGTAGTTCTGGTTGCTTCTTTCAGCTCCTCTGAGATATTGGCTGGGGTAAGCAATCACTAGTAGTGTTGATTGAGCATGCTCGGCCAAACACCAGTTCGGCTCGAGCATCACGATGCTCCGCACATTGTGGTTCGGCCGAATACCTTGTGTGCTCGAGCGCGATTCTCAAGTCTCCTCCCCGCAGCACGTTTTTTGCCTGCTATGCATCCAATAAACGTGCAGGTAAGTACTGCCACTAGATGTAATGCCGTAGCCATGTTGGTTACTGGCATTACAGTGATTGGCTGCCCGGAACGCTTCATCGGGTGCTTTATAGCACCGGATGACACGTGGTTCGGCTCAAAGTTAGTCAGGGAGAGCTGTGCTGTAGAAGGGACAGACAGTGTAGGGAATTGATTCAATTAAACTTTATTCTTTTGTTAGGCAGGGTTGGTGTTAGAGACCCAAAAGTCCTTTTAAGGACTATTGTATTGTCTGGCAGCAATATATATTTTTAGCGCAACCTGTGCTAAATTGCGTGCTATTGTAGAGACCCAAAAGTCCTTTTAAGGAAAATTGTTTTGTCTGGCAGCAATATATATATTTTTAGCGCAACCTGTGCTAAATTGCGTTCTATTGTAGAGACCCAAAAGTCATTTTAAGGAAAATTGTGTCTGGCAGCAACATATATTTTTAGCGCAACCTGCTCTAAATTTCATGCAATTGTTTGGCCGCTGCATTACCGCCGCAACATTACCTGCGCTACATCTCCAGTATAACGTTAGCGCATCCGAAATATCAGTGACATTCAGTGTAATTTTTTCTCCGCTGGTGACAGCGACATTACCTGCGCTACATCTCCACTATAACGTTAGTGCATCCGAAATATCAGTGACATTCAGTGTCATTTTTTTGCTGCTGGTGGCAGTGACATTACCTGCACTACATCTCCTGGATATTGTTTGCCCATCCTAAATATCAGTGACATTCAGTCAAATTTTTCTGTTGTTGGTTGCAGCGACATTACCTGCGCTACATCTCCTGTATAACGTTTGCCCATCCTAAATATCACTGACATTCAGTCAAATTTTTCTGTTGTTGGTTGCAGCGACATTACCTGCGCTACATCTCCTGTATAACGTTTGCCCATCCTAAATATCACTGACATTCAGTCAAATTTTATCGTTGCTGGTTGCAGCGACATTACCTGCGCTACATCATCAGTATAACATTAGTGCATCCGATATATCAGTGACATTCATTGTAATTTTTTCGCCGCTGGTGGCAGCAACATTACCTGCGCTACATCTCCTGTATAACGTTTGCCCATCCTAAATATCAGTGACATTCAGTCAAATTTTTTCGCTGCTGGTGTCAGCGACATTACCTGCGCTACATCTCCTGTATAACGTTTGCCCATTCTAAATATCAGTGACATTCAGTGTAATTTATTTGCGCATACACTTACAAAACCTGTGCTACTGTACGTGTGACATACTTGCAAGCATATATGCAATTTAATATGTGAAAGGCAAGCAGAAAGGGACGGGGAAGTGGCCGTGCTGCTGTTGGTGCACGCAAAGGCCGTGGCCCTGTGTGCCGTGAAACTGTGCCTGCTGCCAGAGCACAAGAAACACACTCATCCACGATACCTAGCTTCATGTCCCAGTTTGCAGGGCAGCACAGGACACCACTCTCGACGTCACACCAGTGCGACCAGGTGGTCGGTTGGATTGGAGCAGATAATGCTTCCAGTTGGTAAAGCACTACCATATCTTCCACAAAGTCAAGTCTCAGTAGCCAAGAGTCATATCAACAGAATCCTCGCCCTGATCCTGTCACACCCTGATCCCCCACCGCACAATGTCTATATAGACTATGCCACTAGGCCTGGAAGCCAGGATAAGGGAGCAGGTCTGCAGTATCCCAGGGGGTCAATAGAACAGTTTTAGGAATGTGGGGAGTCGTAGTGCAGGGTAACCCACTAACCTGGGATTCACTGTCGTCTTCAATCCGGGTCAATACTGGAACAGGCAGTTAATAGATGTCGTGACGCCAGTGTCAATTGGACGGTGACACACCGTGTAATGATAGGTGGAATAATGGAGTAGTCCGGATATTCATATAACAGGTCAACTTTACTGCATGGATTTGTAGTAGGATGAACAGCCAGAGAATACAGTTCCAGAGTTATTCCACACTTTACCATACAGTTAACAGTAGTGGTTCAGGCTTCTACTTACAACAAGGTTAACTTCGAGACAGGCCTTCTAGGTTCAGGGATTCCCTCTTATGCTACTTGCAGCAATACCCTCAAGGTCCAGACACCTAATTCCTGGTGATAACCCTTGAGCAAATACTTGGTAGAGGTCTTCTTCCCTCCTGATGGCAGGCTCTATCTTTGGACTACCTCAGGTATAATTAACCTGGAAACTGGGTGGGAATGACCCTCCACACCAGTAGTGCAATCTCTTCACTCTTGGCTGAGCTCTGAATCTTCCAGAACTGACTCTAGAAACTTCTGACTGACTTCCTAGGCTAGGCCCTAGCCTATTTATACTCAACTGGGGGCTCCCTCTGCTGGCTGAAATAAGGATTGCCTGCAACAGGCCTAACTCTCTTAAAGGGAGATACACGTTATGATATAGCAGTGTCGGGTAACCTACCCGTATGCTGCACACCCCCAGACTTTAACATGAGTAAGGCCTCGTACTCACACACACCTTCCTGAACCGGCATAACATGGTACATAACTTAAGCATTACATTATAAATATGATAAATAATTATTTCACACAGAAAAACATAACATTGGTAACTTCATGAACAAATGACGCAAGGGAAAGGGGCGTCTTCTTACTTCTTAGACACGGCCGCTGACCTGGCACAGCGGACTTAAGGTGAACCAGGTTAGTCTATTTTTCTTGGTTGCAGGATAATAACAGAACTACCCAGGGGTTTCCTGAGGGTGTATCACAGGCAAGGGCTCACGTGGAGGAGTCCATTCTTGCGCACAAATGTCAAGCAAGGTATTACCAGTAGCAACTGCTCGGGAGGAGACACCACCAGCATAGTCAAAGTCTCCTAAACGGACTGGCGGACGTCCCCTGGTCATCCGGGTGGACCTTCTCAACACAGGGGTCTCCTCTTCCCTTAGCAACGAGGTAGAAGAGAGAGGAGCAACAAGAGGGTCTCCATCAGTGAGACCCTGGTCAGGAACAACAGGAACAACAGGAACAACAGGAACAACAATATCCCCTAGAAGGGGGATTGGATCCGGGGCATCTTGAACCGGCTCTTCTGGAGGTGAAGATACATTAGGTGCCGGAGCGGGCACCAACAAGTTCAACCATGGTGTCAGAAGCCAATGCATGGGATCAGAGTCATACCTTAGATTATAGGCCAATCTCCTCTGGTTTCAGGAGGCACGGCCCTCAGCATCTCTATCAAGGTCTGATTCATTTTTTCACACAATCCATTACCTTGGGGATGATAGGCCGTTGTCCGGATCTTCTTACAGTTGTGTAAGCGGCACAGTTCATGGAACAGATGGGACTCAAAAGCAGGCCCTTGATCGGTGAGGATCTTTTCTGGACATCCGTAGGGCAGGAGGAGGTGTTTCCAGAACAGTTCGGCTGTAGTCTTGGCTGTCTGGTCTCTCACAGGCACCGCTACAACAAACTTAGTGAAATGGTCAATAATAGTCATGGCATAAGCATACCCTGAGCGACTAGGCTCCAGCTTCACATGGTCGATGGCGACAAGTTCAAGAGGACGGGTACTTACAATGGGTCTCAGTGGTGCCCTCTGATCATGGTGTTCACTTCGTTTTAAGGCACAGGCTACACACTCCCGACACCACTTCTCAATGTCTTCTCTCATGCCCACCCAGTAAAACCGCTGGCGGATATTAGCCTCAGTCTTTTGGACCCCAAAGTGACCGGATTGATTGTGGTACATCTCCAACACCATATCTGCATCTCGTCGGGGTATGAGAATCTGGTGTACTCTTTTGTTGGACACTGGGTCTAGGCTTCTCCGTAGCAATAGGCCCTTTTGTATGAAGAGCTGATGACGTTGTCTCCACAGTTTGATGAGCTCGGGATCTGCACTCTTACGCCGAATCCTCTCAGGGGCTCTGCCACTAGTAATGAAGTCCAACAACTCACCCAGCACTCTACTTTCAGACTGTAGTTTTACCCACCTTTCTTCTTTAGGTTCAGGCCTACTGGAGGGTGAAGGAACTGCAGCTCTGTCATTGGTAGCTTGAGCCTGATCCTGTTGAGCAAATTTGTTATAGAAAGCCGGCATTTCTACATCTTCCCAAGCATCTCGCCCATCATCAGGAGCTGTCTCTGTGGGAAGCCTGGATAAAGCATCAGCATTGTCATTAGTACGTCCAGCACGGAATTTTACAGAGAAATCATAGTTGGCGAGGCGAGAGGCCCATCTCTGCTCCAAGGCCGCCAATTTAGCTGTATTTAGATGCGCCAGAGGGTTATTGTCAGTGAAGGCAATGAACGGGGTGGCGGCTAGATAGTCTTTGAATTTCTCCGTCACTGCCCACACTAATGCCAGGAACTCTAGTTTGAAGGAACTATAATTTTGGTCATTTTTCTCAGCCCCTTTCAGGGAGCGGCTTGCATAAGCTATCACTCTTTCTTTTCCCTCTTGGATCTGGGCTAACACAGCTCCCAGGCCTCGCTTGCTAGCATCGGTATACAGATGGAAGGGCTTGCTGTAGTCTGGATAACCTAACACAGGAGACTCGGTCAGTTTCTTTTTTAACAATTTGAACCCTATCTCTCTTTCCTCATTCCACTCAATGGGTACAGGAGTTCTAGGACTTTTCTTGGGTTGCCCCCTCAAGAGTTCCTGGATAGGATCAGCTATTTGAGCAAAATGGGGAATAAAACGTCTATAGTAGCCTGCAAAACCAAGGAAACCCCTCACTTCCTTGTGGTAGTAGGAACCGGCCAATTACGGACAGCCGCTAGCTTATCAGGGTCAGGTTGCACGCCCTCTCCGCTTACCACATGCCCCAGGTATTTTACTGCAGGTTTGAGCAAATGACACTTGGATGGCTTTACCTTCAAGCCATATTTGATAAGGATTTCAAATACTTCTGCTAAATGTTTCAGATGGTCTTCATATGTTTTTGAGTACACAATGACGTCATCTAGATACAGCAGCACTGTTTCGAAGTTTTTGACCCAAACACCGCTCCATTAGTCTCTGGAAAGTTCCTGGGGCATTACATAGCCCGAACGGCATACAATTGAATTCGAACAGGCCCATGGGAGTAGTGAAAGCAGTCTTTTCCCTATCTGCAGGGGCCATGGGTACTTGCCAGTAGCCACTGGTCAAGTCCAAGGTGGAGAAATAGGCAGAGGAGCCCAGAGCAGTTAGTGACTCCTCAATGCGGGGCAGTGGGTATGCATCCTTGTGGGTTATTTGGTTAATTTTCCTATAATCCACACAGAAACGGATACCACCATCCTTTTTTTTTACAAGGACCAGGGGTGCAGCCCACGGACTACGGCTGTCCCGGATTACATTAGAGTCTTTCATCTCTTGGATCATTTCTTTTACAGTCTGATATGAAGTAGGCGGTAAAGGTCTGTATCTCTCCTTGATAGGAGGATGAGAGCCAGTAGGTATGGTGTGTTGTATGGCACTCACCTCTCCATAATCAGTAGCATGCTTACTGAAGGCCTGGTGGTGCTCCTTGACAAGCTGTAGGATCCCTTCTTGTTGCTGTTGGGGGGTAGTCTCGTCCTCGACGTGGAGCTCTTCCCACCAGGGCACTTGTGGCTGGGTCACCGGCGAACATCCGCTGACTGCAGCTGGCAGCTTTTCTGTCACTGGAAGACGAATGATGTCTTGGAAGGACACCTGGGACAGCTGAGCAACAGGGTAATGCTTAGTAAGCGCAACAGGATGATCACTAAGGTTAATCAGACGGACAGGTACTTTACCTTGGGAGACGTTCACCAGGCACTTGGCAGCTCTCACATAAGGGTAGTTCTCCATCTGGATTGGTTCCACCAGGGCTGGATAATCTTGGCCTTGGACTCCCAGGATAGCACGACACCATAAGAGAGTTTGAGAATTAGGAGGCAAAGTCACAGGCTTAATATCACGGATCCTGGCAGTACAAATTTCTCCTTTTCCATTAGCAAACCTCTGCTGAGCACTTAACACAGTAATAGTCTTCTGAATCACCCTCTTGGATGCAGAGGAAGCAGTGGGCAAAGTCTGGTGTAATACGGCAAGTATTTCAGAATAACAGTTTTTGAAGACATTGGTGCCTAGAATGACAGGATGTCCTCCTCTGTCGCCGGCCTGTACTACTATCACTCCCTGTTGAGGCAAGGTTACTTCTTCCACCTGCAGGGTGGGTTCCCAGTATCCATGAATCTTTACCGGTTTGCCATTGCTGGCGATAATCTCCACCCAGGATTCAGGCGGCTGGGTTAACTGGTTGGTGTCCCAGAATCTTTCAAAGGCGGGCAGCTGAATAGTAGTGACCTGAGACCCAGTATCTAATAGAGCTTCAAAGGGGACCCCATTGATCTCTATATTGATTTTAGGATGGGATCCTACATACCGGGGCATCCAATTTGGATCCTTTGGACCTATTGTTCTACCTCCCGAGGGGTGGTCCTCAGCCTCGAGGGTAGCCCGTTTAACTGCCAGCAAGTGGATTCTGTGTGTCCCACCTTTTTACAGTATTTACACACGGGCCGCTTGCGATCTCTATTACGCCTCCCAGGATCCCTGGGGTGAGTCTCTTGGTATGGAGGTGGGAACGGCCTAGGAGGTGACAGGAACTCTTCCTCTGACATTATGGGTTTTTCCCATTCCTCTATTTTTCTGCACACTCTCTCTAGGCTTTTAGTGAGGTGATTTACTTGTTCTGTCAGCATGGCGATAGTATCGGTAGCTGAAGCTTGAACAGCTTGACCGGCCTCAGCTTGGTTAGTGATAATCGGTTTCGGCCTGCAGGCTGATGACTCAGGTGGGGTGCTCAACTCCATAGATACTGCTGACCCCAGAATTTTTATAGCCAGTTCTTTAAAGTCCAGAAAGGTACTGTTAGGGTGCTGGGCAGACAGCATCTTTAATTGGTTCCTTATTTGGTCACTAGACACCCCGGTGATAAATTGTTCCCTCAGGGTCTGTTCCTGATTATCAGCCTCCTTGGGATCTATCTGGATTACAGCCCCTAAAGCCTCCTGAAGTGATAGGGCATAGTCACGGAGGGACTCACCGGACTTCTGTTTCTTGCCAAAGAAGTGCATCTTTATCTCTGAGGCAGTCCTTGTTTCAAAAGTGGCCCTGAGGCGGGTGAATATCTGCTCTAGAGTACTCCGCTCAGCAGCAGGCCAGGATAATACCTCTCTGCGGGCAGCTCCCTCTAGTTGTGCTAGCAGGATTTCCATTTGCTGGTCGGCATTTATGGGGTACAGTTTGAATAATGCCAGCAACTTTTCTTTAAAGTCTCTTAGGGTATGGGTCTCTCCTTTATAGCGGGGAAACCATGGGGCCCCAAAATAGTAAGGCATGGTAAAGGGCATCATGCTGGGGGCCATAGGATGATTAGGAGCCGCAAGCTCTCCCGGGGCCGGCTGCTCAGGCACTCCCGGTTCTGACATGTTAGCTTATTACGATGTGGCCGCTGGCGACTAAAGGGGCCGGAACAATCCCCTTCCCTCCGGTTACAAGTCCTTACCGGTATCGCCGGGCTTGCGCAGGCCAAATCTCGAGAGACTCCGGACGTCCTGAGTACGCGGTGACGTAGAAGAAGCAGGGCCGCGGCGGTGCGATGATGAAGAGGGGCGGGATTCTCTGTGTCTTTGAAGGGATCCGCCCACGAAGGTCCTCAGCAGCGCGGGAAACTTTACTCCAGGCGGCCGGTGGCCATCTTGGTTACCATTCCCTGACAGCAAGCAGGGTTGTTGACAAGTGAATAAATTGTAATCCACAACCACGATTTTCCTTTCCTGGGGGTAGCGCAACACAGCACAGCGCCTCCGATTCCTCCCAGGCACAATTGTAATCCACCGACTTGGAAATAAAGGGTATAGTCCTTGCAATACGGTGGTGGAATAGTTAAAGCACACAGTTCACACTTCTCTGCACTCCAGAAGCATGCGGATCCTGTTCGTGACGCCAAAAAGAGCGATGCAGTATCCCAGGGGGTCAATAGAACAGTTTTAGGAATGTGGGGAGTCGTAGTGCAGGGTAACCCACTAACCTGGGATTTACTGTCGTCTTCAATCCGGGTCAATACTGGAACAGGCAGTTAATAGATGTCGTGACGCCAGTGTCAATTGGACGGTGACACACCGTGTAATGATAGGTGGAATAATGGAGTAGTCCGGATATTCATATAACAGGTCAACTTTACTGCATGGATTTGTAGTAGGATAAACAGCCAGAGAATACAGTTCCAGAGTTATTCCACACTTTACCATACAGTTAACAGTAGTGGTTCAGGCTTCTACTTACAACAAGGTTAACTTCGAGACAGGCCTTCTAGGTTCAGGGATTCCCTCTTATGCTACTTGCAGCAATACCCTCAAGGTCCAGACACCTAATTCCTGGTGATAACCCTTGAGCAAATACTTGGTAGAGGTCTTCTTCCCTCCTGATGGCAGGCTCTATCTTTGGAGTACCTCAGGTATAATTAACCTGGAAACTGGGTGGGAATGACCCTCCACACCAGTAGTGCAATCTCTGCACTCTTGGCTGAGCTCTGAATCTTCCAGAACTGACTCTAGAAACTTCTGACTGACTTCCTAGGCTAGGCCCTAGCCTATTTATACTCAACTGGGGGCTCCCTCTGCTGGCTGAAATAAGGATTGCCTGCAACAGGCCTAACTCTCTTAAAGGGAGATACACGTTATGATATAGCAGTGTCGGGTAACCTACCCGTATGCTGCAGGTCACCTCCTTTGCATCCCTAAATACAATCCCTGACCTTCTGACTGTATGATCCAACCCTGATGGTGGCAGGGCTTATACCCGGAACCTAGGACCCTAATTCGCCCTGATGATCCCTGATGGAATTGTCAGGAGAAAGAGACAATCGGTTCCTCCAAGACATGGAAGAACCGGAGTCTCCCACAGACCTAGCAATAATGAGGGAGCAGAGAGCAAGCATAAACACATAATGGCAGGTAAGAGCCCAGGGCAAACGACACACACTGGAACAACCACCACTTACCTGCCACAACGACTAGGTGGAACAACTACAGCTTGCTGACTTGTGGTTCAACCCTCTGGGAAACCATGAGCCCACTTCCGCAGGCACAGACAGACAGGGGAAATGTCAACAACCATGCTGGTCTACAAACACCAGATAGACCAGACATGAAACACCAAATGACATACAACAAACACCCTGTACAGAAACCCACACCAAACATCATAAACAGGTGAGGAAGGGTAAGGGAACATGGGGAAACATCGGGATGACATTGCCAAAGACCTTGATGTTCCACAAGGAGGCCCTCACAGACAGGTGACACATCCAGAGAGGAGCAAAGCTCCTACATATACAAAGGCAGACATACCACTAACCTCATGCTCACAACTCCAGTATAAGAAGAGCCATGAGGCCACACCCAGCTCCACCTTGCACACACCTTTAACTCTAAACAAACCAAAATGGGAAAGAACACCAGCCTTAAAGGGGAAGTGTAAAATCATGCTATACACCACGTTGCCACCAGCAACAAGCATGCACGGCAAAAAGTGTCACGGTCCACTACCACCAGACCATGACAGCCGTGACAGATCCTCCTTTCTCCCACCATGGAGAGTCTTTGCAAACAAGTGATCCCATACTCGGATATTCCGAGTAGCTCTTTTCATCGCCAATTCTTTAATTTGGGCTTCTCGCCCAGGTGCTGAGCAGTGAAGCCCGCTTGAAAAGGGACATGAGGAGATTTTGTGCCCTGATTCTCAAACTTTTGAGCATCCACAGTCACTAGAAGATGGCGGAGGGGAACGGCAATTAGTGTTTCACGAGGTGGATGATGATGGGGTGGATGATGACGATGAGACACAGTTGCCAATAAGTCAACCGCAATTAGTGTCTCAAGAGGTTGATGATGAGGATGAGACACAGTTGTCAATAAGTGAGGTTGTTGTTAGGTCAACAAGTAAGGAGGATGACCAGAGTGAAAAAGTGGAAGAGGAGGTAGTGGACGATGAAATCACTGACCCAACCTGGGAAGGTGGCAAGCCGAGCGAGGACAGCAGTACAGAGGTGGAGGGATCCGCAGCACCTCAACGGGCTGGAAGAGGCAGTGGGGTGGCAAAAGGGAGAAGGTGGGCCACACCAAACAGGACCGCAACTGTTGCCCGGAGCACCACCTTGTGGAAATCTCCCTTGCCAAGGGGTAGGTGTTCCGCAGTCTGGTGCTTTTTTGATGAAAGTGTGGACGATAAAAGAATTGTCATTTGCAACCTGTGCCGTACCAAAATGAGCAGGGGCGTGAACACTAGCAACCTCACCACCACCAGCATGACCTGCCACATGGCCGAACGCCTGGGTACACAAACAGTGTCTGCGGGTCACACCAGTAACTCCTCTTCCCCTGTGTTACGTCTCTGGCCAATCCCCTGTCCAAGACGCAGGCCTGGATGCCTCCTGCCCTGCACCTGGACTTTCACAAGCACCATCTGCTAGCACATCCACTTCTGTGTCCCAGCGCAGCGTACAGATATCCATACCCCAGGCCTTTGAACGAAGGCGCAAATACCCAGCCACCCACCCACAGGCTATAGCACTAAATGCGCACCTTTCCAAATTGCTGGCCCTGGAAATGTCATTTAGGCTTGTGGACACTGAGGCTTTCCGCAGCCTCATGGCGGCGGCCGTACCTCGTTACTCAGTCCCCAGCCGCCACTATTTTGCCCGGAGTGCCGTCCATGCCTTACACCAGCATGTGTCCTGTAACATCACCCGTGCCCTAACCAACACAGCTATTGAAAAGGTCCACTTAACGACTGACACATGGACAAGTGCTTGTGGCCAGGGACGCTACATTTCCCTGACGGCACACTGGGTAAACGTTGTGGAGGCCGGGAGCGAGTCGTACCCTGGGATGGCACAGGTGCTACGGACGTCAAGCATTGCGGTCCCTACTTCCATCAGGATTTCCGCCACCACCTACATTAGTGGCTGCAACCCCCCCTTCTTCACCACCACCTCCTCCTCCACTTCCACTTCTGAATTGTCATCTTGCAGCACCAGTCAGCCATCAGTAGCTGGAAGCAGTGTAGCACTGCAGTGGGGAAGCGGCAACAGGCCACAATGAAACTTATTTGCTTAGGTGACAAACAGCACACCGCCGCAGAGCTATGGCAGAGTATAAGGGACCAGACTGAGCTGTGGCTCTCGCCACTCAACCTAGAACCAGGCATGGTTGTGTCTGATACATGCTGACCGGTTGACTCTTATAAAAATGAACAAGGCCTGGATTGCCCCTGACTTCTCTACTCCACCAGAGGAAAGCAGCTGAACATAAATGCACTTTAAATGTGGCTTTTATGGTGTATTAAATACACTGTATTCCCATGCACCCCTTCCACCACAAAAAAAGGGTATATAGTTCAATCTTCCTTTTCTAGTCCTTCTCCACCATATCAACATGATTATTAGGCTGCCCTCGCTCCTAATATTTTAGAGGGTCAGCTCAGCAGCAGGCCCTCAACCATAATTTTTTCGATGGTCAGCTCAGCAGCAGGCCCTTGCCCATAATTTTTTTCATGGTCAGATCAGCAGCAGGCACTCGCCCCTAATGTTTTAGAGAGTCAGCTCGGCAGCAGACCCTCACCCCTAATGTTTTGGATGGTCAGATCAGCAGCAGGTCCTCGCCCATAATTTTTTCCATGGTCAGATCAGCAGCAGGCCCTCACCCCTAATGTTTTAGAAGGTCAGATCAGCAGCAGGCACTCGCCCCTAATGTTTTAGAGAGTCAGCTCAGCAGTAGACCCTCAACCATAATTTTTTCGATGGTCAGCTCAGCAGCAGGCCCTTGCCCATAATTTTTTCCATGGTCAGATCAGCAGCAGGCACTCGCCCTTAATGTTTTAGAGAGTCAGCTCAGCAGCAGACCCTCAACCATAATTTTTTCGATGGTCAGCTCAGCAGCAGGCTGTCATGGGAAGTACGGGGAAGGAAAGACAACCAAAGGGAACCACAACTAGACGACAACAGACTAAGCCCCAAACCTACGGAATAAAGAGGTCACCTCCTAGCATTCCCTGATACTCTCCCTAAGCTGCTAACAACATGTGCAAATCTCAATGGTAAAAATGCACATGCACAGGAACCTGAGACTGCTGAAACACTGCACCAAACCCTCAGCTTAGGGAACAGGGAAAGAGGCAACCGACTCCTTCCAAACTGAAGGAGCTAGTGTCTCCCTGAGGCCTAGTAAGGACAGACACACCAAGAAAAGGGATAGGACTTAGCTTGAGATGTAACTGGAACAGGAGAACCACCATAATTTTTTTCATGGTCAGATCAGCAGCAGGCACTCGCCCCTAATGTTTTAGAGAGTCAGCTCGGCAGCAGACCCTCACCCCTAATGTTTTAGATGATCAGATCAGCAGCAGGCCCTCGCCCATAATTTTTTCCATGGTCAGATCAGCAGCAGGCCCTCACCCCTAATGTTTTAGAAGGTCAGATCAGCAGCAGACACTAACCACTAATTTTTTAGATTGTCAGCTCAGCAGCAGACCCTCACCCCTAATGTTTTAGATGGTCAGATCAGCAGCAGGCCCTCGCCCCTAATGTTTTAGAGGATCACCATTAGGCTCTTGCTCCTAATGTTTTTGAGGGCCACCAGCAGGCCATCAATCATAATATTTCAAGGGTGTGTATGATGCCCTCCTTTATGTGTAATAAAGGGTGTATTGAAGTGCCGATTCCTTGTAATTTTTGGCACCTTCCTTTCACTTAGTGCATAGGCTTTATAAATGTAGGAGTCCCACTACCTGAACAATTGTACCACAATGTGAATGAGGCACTCCTTTATGTGATATACAGGTTGTATCAAAGTGCCTCTTCCTTGTAATTTTTGGCAGCACATGCACTTTATATACAAGTAAATATACTGGAAAGAATGTTTCCTAACAATTTTTCCTCTAAAATCGATTTTATCTTCGGTTTTGTGCGTATTATTGTCAGTCTGTAAAAGTGGCGTACTACTTGGACAACATCGTTCCCAGCAGCGACCTGGGAGTCCAAGATGCATCCAGACATCCTCCCCATGCTGTTCCCGAACCATTTCAGTGGTGTTTCCATCAATTTCTGACCTTTTAATGTGAACCAGACACCCCCCCCTCTTCAGAGCAGGGGGTGCCTGGTTTAATGCTCGAGTTCTCCCATTGACTTCCATTGTGCTCGGTAGACCACCCGAGCATCCTGAGGTGTTCTACTCGAGCACCCAAGCACATTGGTGCTCAATCAACACTAAATCACTAGGCCTTCCTAGGCCTTTCCTGCATCTGTGTGGAGATGGAATGGCTAATTGCAGTCAGGGTAGCCTTGGATAGGCGGTTCAGTTAACTTTGGTACATTTTGGGATGTCCTCTCAGAAGCTCCTGCAATGGTTCAGCAATTTTAGAGGAGTGAGGGATGAAGCGTCTGTAGTAATCTGCAAAATTTATGAAATGTCTCACCTTTTTCACTGTAGTTGGAGTAGGTCAGTTCTGAACCTTCAGCTGTTTTCTCTGGATCAGGTTTCACACCTTCAGAGCTGTCATGTCCCAGGTATATTACTTCTGGTTTCAGAAGATGACATTTGGAAGGCTTGACCTTGAGACCATGCTTGATGAGGACATGAAAGACTTGGGCCAGATGTTATAGATGGTAATATGACTTGGAGTATATGATGACATCATCTAGGTACAGAAGAACAGCTTCAAAGTTCTTGTGACCCAAGCAGCATTCCATTAGTCTCTGAAAGGTTGCTAGTGCATTACAAAGTCCAAAAGGCATGCAACTGACTTCAAATGAGCCCATGTGAGTGGTGAACGATGTATTTTCTCAGTCTTCTGGAACCATAGATATTGTCCAGTACCCCCTTGTCAAGTCCAAGCTGGAGAATTAAACTCCAGATTCTAATGCTGGTAAGGACTCTTCTATGCATGGTAAATGTGTCATGAACCAGTGGATGTGAACCAACTGTGCCACGTGTCCTACCTCCTCTAAGGGCGTTGTCTAAGTGAACCCCTTGATCTTCACAGTACCCCTGATGGTGGGGATAGACTTTTCTGAGGGGAACACCAGGTCGCTACCTCTTGAGGAGGATAGACACACGAGGCAGCTGGTCCAGGCGGACCAGGAGGTACCAGAGAAAGGTACCAGAGGTACAGGCATTGTCAGCAGGCTGAGTCGTTACCAGTAGCAACAGTGCAGGACTGACGGATGAGGCAGAGGCAAAATCAGACAGGCAATAGGTCACGGCAGGCGGAACAGGTCAGGCAATCCGGCTCGGCAACAGGAGAGTCAAGGCAAGCAGGCAGGGATCAAACAGGTAGCAGAGTAACAGGTAACACAAGTGTATATCAGGAACCTTAGCAGGACACAAGGACCTTGACACTGAGGCATCTGGGAAGGGGGCTGAGCCACTTATATATGTGCAGGAGGGCTAGGATTGGTTGGTGAGGTCACATGATCCAACCCATAAAACACAGGAAGTGACGCACGCCGGCCCTTAAGGAAATGCTGCAGGAAACAAGCAGCAATCATGCTGTGGCCAGGGCTGAAAAGAAAACACTGGCAGCAGATCACCACTGAAAATAGCGCCCGGAACCGCGGCGGTAAGCATGGGAACAGCGGCGCACAGCAGCCGCTGTTATAAAAGGATAGGCATCTTTGTGGGTTATGCAGATTTTTCTGTAGTTCACGCAGAACCAGATGTTACCATCTTTTTTGTTGATGACGACTAAGGGTGCAGCCCACAGACTGTGGCTGTCTCAGTTGGCTTTGACGTCTTTCTTCTCTTGGATCATCTTTTTGACAGATTGGTACATCGCTGGTGGTATAGGCATGTACTTCTCTTTAATGGGAGGATGGGAGCCAGTAGGAATAGTATGCTGGATTAGGCTGGCTTTCCCAAAGTCCAGCTGAAGGTTGCTGAAGGCTTGATGATTTTCTTTTACAACACTTCAATTTGGTCTCCCACATGAAGTTCTACCAACCACGGTACAAATAAAGTATTTTCTTGGGTGGTCTGCTTCTGAGATGACTGCTGGACAGTGGCAAATGCACTGTTTATAATCTCTTGAAAGTTGACTAGAAGCAATTGGGCAACAGGGAAGTGCTTTGTTAATGTCACGCTGGTATCGCTCAGGTTTAGAAGGCGGATTGCTACTTTGCCACGAGAGACAGTTGCTAGCCTTCTTACAGCTAGTACCAGAGGATGTTCTTCCAGGTGGATGAGTTTTACAAGTTCCTAGTAATCTTGGCCTTGGATACCTGGGCAGGCTCGGCACCACAGGAGAGTTTCGGTACTGACATTTTTAATGCGGCCATGTCAGGTCTCCCCTTTTGCATTGGCAAACTTCTGTTAAGTACTCAGCACACAGATTGTCTGTTGGATCACCTTCTCAGTGTCATGGGAGGCTGTAGGCAAAGACCTGAATAAAGTGTTCAGCATCTCTTCATGGCTGTGGAGGAGTGTTGTCTTGCACTACATTGACGCTTTGCGTGTTCAGCCAGAACTCTTGTGGCTGCATCATCAGTTGACTGTCCCAGTTTTGCAGCCTGCTGGATGATTGGGACTTGAGAGCCGGTGTCTAGCAAGGCGGCGAGGAGAACCCCTTTAATTCGGAGGACCACTTCAGGATGGGGTCCCACATACCTAGGCATCCAGTCTGATTCTGCTGGACCTACAGTTCTTCCTACCGAGGAACGGTCCTTAGCCTCAGGGGATGCTCTTTTTAATCACCAGCACTGTTGTTCCATTTTACCATTTCGGTGACAGTGTCTGCAAATAGGTCTTCTTTGATTGTCAAAGTGGTCTGTAGGCAATCTTCCAGGGCTCTTGTATCAACTTTCATTAGGATCAGGAGGGGGCTGTCATCTCAGCAGTGAGGACTCACTTTCTGGCTGTAGAGGCTTTTCCAGATGCTCAAGTTTTTGGTACACCATTACCATATTTATGGTTAGGAGATGCCGCAAGCCCAGGAGGAATGGATCAGAGGATGGGAGTGGTAGTGGCTTTGGCTGTATGTCAATCACAGTGGCAGTCCTCACAACAATGCTCTCTAGGACCATGGCAGCGACAGAAGGGGACACATTTCTTCCCTCGGGGCACACCATGATGTTGTGGATCCTGCTTGGCGGTACTTGGGATGCCCTAGATCTTATAGGTTTGGTGTGGGTGCAAGGCAGCAGGTGTGCAATGGCCGGCGTATGATGTAGGAGTCAGTAATCCGACCAGAAGCAGAAAACAAACATCTCTCTTTACTCAAGTGCAGAATGGGAGTTGTAGTACATTCAGAACTATCAAAATACAGTTCCAGCAAATCACAGTGCAAATCTCCCCAGATAAAAAATTATGGATTTGAGCAAGGATAGAAATGTAGTACTCATTCCTCTCTATCTTCCCAAGGTCTCTTTCTACAGAATCTATGGCTGGCAGTATTACACTTGCAATGCTGTCTGTGATTTCCAACCGAGGGTTACAGGGTTGGGATATAAATGGCCAAGTGTGAAGGGTGTTCAAGTAATGTCCCTTTCCCAGCAGTAAAGTGAGTAACTTTGATCAGCAAAAAAAACCTTACTGACTGAGTCCTATGCTTGGACATGCTGATTCTCGACCTTCTTGGCTCTTTGCTTTATCTCTCTCTTGAGTATTGTAGTAAAGGTGATGTCTTTCACTCAGTAGATAATGCTCAAAGAAGATAATTCTCTGTAACTTTTGTCTAGTCCTGTGAGCAACTCTCTCTGCTAGACCACACAACTAACTGAGTGAGCTAGGATTGGATATAAGTCAAGGTAGTTAACCCCATCTCATCCATAAGAAAACTATAACAAGATATGAACACCTTAAATAATATTAAGTAACATTAAATAGCATTAAAGGAAAAAAAATGTGCAAGTATATGGTTCTGGGGTACTGTGGAGAGAAACTTGATCTGTTAGAAGAACAGAGACAGCATCTGGAACTGGCGCTTGAGATCCTTGGCTGGCTATGAGATTGGTCTTTGGCAGTAAAGGGTACTTGCTAGTAGATGATACAGAAGTTTTGGCATGTTCTAGTTCAGGGTCCTTCCCCAGAATTCTGATGACTAGTTATATAAGTCCAGGAAGGTGCTATCTCGATGTTGGGCGGCCAGCATCTTTAACCCCTTAGTGACCACCCATACCCCTTTTTACAGCAGTCACTAAGGGGCCTTAGGCTGGTCCGCTGCTTTTTTACAGTGTCCCCAGGGGAGCGGAGGCTTGGCTCTCACATGAGAGCCGTGCTCCTGCTCTAACAGCCCAGACCGATCTGGGATGTTTAATGCTTTACTTGATGTGGGCAAGTGCGCCTGCCACATGTAAAGCGCTGACAGACGAAGCGAACTCCCCCTGTCTCCCATCGGCACCCCACAAATGCGATCACGGGGTGCCGATATGTGTAAAGGCTGGCTGGGGTCTGATATAGGCCCCAAACCAGCCTTGAGTATTTTCCAGCCAGCTGTGCCTCCTGGGTGTAACAGTCACATACACACACACACAGGGGGGAGGGAAGTGACCACTGCGCTCCACCCTCACCCCTGGCCCTGCCTACTTGCCTCGTGAGTCCTAATGACAGGGGACAACTGGACGGCAATCCCTAGCTTGGAATAAGTGCAGGGATGACAGACAGACAAACAACAGAACGTGAACGGACCGAGTCAATACCAGGAAATCTACAAAGTACAAATGGAGCAAGCAGAGAATAGTCAGGAGAAGCCGGGGTCATAAATACCAGGAGAGTCGTGCAGTACCAAAGGAGTCAGCAGAGGATCGTCAGGAGTTCAGTAGGGGGTCAGTACGCCAGGAAAGACAAAATCGCAGGTGGAACCTAAATAACAGGCAATCTGTGGCCAGCAGATTGCCTGTTTAAATAGGGAGCTAGAGGGGTCATGTGACGTGGCCAGCGTCACATGACTTCACACAGACTACACAGCCGAGCACCGAGTGATCAGCTCAGTGCTCAGCCCTAAAACCATTAGCATGAATGCAGATAGATGCACGCATAGTATTATCAGGAGCGCGGGTGACGCTGGACGCACTGATGATGCGCGCACGCTCTGGACGTGCCCGCCTCCTAGACGGCACCGTGACAGTACCCCCCCTTTTATGCGGGGCCACCGGACCCAAGGACTCAGGTGACGGCTTCTCGGGATGATCCTCATGACATTTCTTAACCAGTCTAGGGGCATGAACCTCCCTAGCTGGTACCCAAGACCTATCCTCAGGTCCATAGCCCTTCCAGTGCACCAGACACTGCAAGGAATTACGCACTCTCCTGACATCCACAATTTTAGATACCACATACTCCACAGAATCCTTAACCAGAACAGGCAGAGGCGTGGCTTGTGACGGTACAATAGGTTTGATGTATTTTTTTAGTAGGGACTTGTGAAATACATCATGAATGTGGAACGAGTTGGGCAATTCTAACCTAAATGATACAGGATTAATCACCTCTACGATTTTGTACGGCCCTACAAAGCGAGGAGCAAACTTTCTTGAAGCAACTGTGAGTGAAAGATTTTTAGAGGACAACCACACCTTATCACCCACCTGAAAGTTCACCCCCGTGGAACGTCTCCTATTGGCCTTGACTCTTTGAGTATCTTGAGCCTTTTCCAGGTTCGATTTAACCCGAGCCCATACTGTGCACAGTTCAGAGGAGAGCCTATCCGCCTCAGGGTTAGAGGAGGAGACGGATGACCCAGAAAGAAAATGAGGATGAAAGCCATAGTTACAAAAAAAAGGAGAGACCCCAGCAGAAGAATTAACACGGTTATTCAGAGCAAACTCGGCTAATGGAAGGTATTTCACCCACAACTGTTGATCATCTGCAACATATGCCCTGAGAAATTGTTCCACCGACTGATTGAGGCGCTCAGTCTGTCCATTACTTTCAGGGTGATAAGCAGATGAAAAGGACAGAGAAATCCGGCATCTCAGACAGAAGGCCCTCCAAAACTTGGACACAAACTGCACACCCCTGTCAGATACAATATTTTCTGGAATGCCATGTAAACATACAATTTGTTCCACAAACAAAGATGCTAGGGTCTTCGCACTCGGGAGTTTAGGCAGGGGAATAAAGTGAGCCATCTTGCTGAATCTATCGACCACTACCCAAACCACAGTTTTACCCTCTGCAGGTGGCAGATCAGTGATAAAATCCATCGAGATATGAGACCAGGGTCTACTGGGAATGGGTAAGGGTCGTAGGTTCCCACCCGGGCAGTGCCATCTTAAGAGCATTATAGGCCCCCGGGCAATACAGTGCACTGGGGCCCTGTCTACACAATCACGCACTAGAATAAAAATGCAAATTATCAATAAGGCGATATTTATTGGTACTTTCAACAAAATCAGTGTTTAATATAGGAATAATATATAGGGGGGGCACAAAGATACCACAGTCAAAAATGGGGGGGCAAAAACAAAATAAGTATATATAAATAAGATTACAAAATATGAGAGAATTGCGGTATGCAGGGATACATTTATAATAAAACTATTTACTTACAAAAGAAGCTGTTCAATCGTCTGCTGTGCCGTCCTCTGCTTGCTTCCGCGGATTCTTTCCCCTTCTTTCTGTCTCTCGTCAGTGCGCAGGCGCACTGTTATGGTGGATCTGTGGAAGACACACTGTTATGGGGGCATCTGTGGATGACAGTGTTATTATGCCTCTCATTAGCCCCCATATGCTGCCTCTCATCATTAGCCCCCATATGCTGCCTCTCATCATTAGCCCCCATATGCCTCTCCATTAGCCCCCATATGCCTCTCCATTAGCCCCCATATGCCTCTCCATTAGCCCCCATATGCCTCTCCATTAGCCCCCATATGCCTCATTAGCCCCCATATGCCTCTCCATTAGCCCCCATATGCCTCTCCATTAGCCCCCATATGCCTCATTAGCCCCCATATGCCTCTCCATTAGCCCCCATATGCCTCTCCATTAGCCCCCATATGCCTCATTAGCCCCCATATGCCTCTCCATTAGCCCCCATATGCCTCTCCATTAGCCCCCATATGCCTCTCCATTAGCCCCCATATGCCTCTCCATTAGCCCCCATATGCCTCTCCATTAGCCCCCATATGCCTCTCCATTAGCCCCCATATGCCTCTCCATTAGCCCCCATATGCCTCTCCATTAGCCCCCATATGCCTCATTAGCCCCCATATGCCTCTCCATTAGCCCCCATATGCCTCTCCATTAGCCCCCATATGCCTCATTAGCCCCCATATGCCTCTCCATTAGCCCCCATATGCCTCTCCATTAGCCCCCATATGCCTCATTAGCCCCCATATGCCTCTCCATTAGCCCCCATATGCCTCTCCATTAGCCCCCATATGCCTCTCCATTAGCCCCCATATGCCTCTCCATTAGCCCCCATATGCCTCATTAGCCCCCATATGCCTCTCCATTAGCCCCCATATGCCTCTCCATTAGCCCCCATATGCCTCATTAGCCCCCATATGCCTCTCCATTAGCCCCCATATGCCTCATTAGCCCCCATATGCCTCTCCATTAGCCCCCATATGCCTCTCCATTAGCCCCCATATGCCTCTCCATTAGCCCCCATATGCCTCTCCATTAGCCCCCATATGCCTCTCCATTAGCCCCCATATGCCTCTCCATTAGCCCCCATATGCCTCTCCATTAGCCCCCATATGCCTCTCCATTAGCCCCCATATGCCTCATTAGCCCCCATATGCCTCATTAGCCCCCATATGCCTCTCCATTAGCCCCCATATGCCTCTCCATTAGCCCCCATATGCCTCTCCATTAGCCCCCATATGCCTCATTAGCCCCCATATGCCTCTCCATTAGCCCCCATATGCCTCTCCATTAGCCCCCATATGCCTCATTAGCCCCCATATGCCTCTCCATTAGCCCCCATATGCCTCTCCATTAGCCCCCATATGCCTCATTAGCCCCCATATGCCTCTCCATTAGCCCCCATATGCCTCTCCATTAGCCCCCCATATGCCTCTCTCCATTAGCCCCCCATATGCCTCTCTCCATTAGCCCCCCATATGCCTCTCCATTAGCCCCCCATATGCCTCTCCATTAGCCCCCATATGCCTCTCCATTAGCCCCCTTATGCCCCCAGCAGCCACATTTTCTTATAAAATAAAAAATCACTTACCTCTCCTGCTCCTGGACGCCGCCTGCCTCTCCTCAGTCGACTCTGTGCTCTGAACTGGCGCGCACAGCGTGAGGTCACAGAGCGCCCTCACGCTGTGCGCAGCCCTGCACAGCCGACAGCCGAGGACCAGGAAGTGGTGAGTACAGAGCGTTCACCACTTCCTGGTCTCTCGGTTCTAATGAGCGCTTCCATAATGGAAGCGCTCATTAGTATTCAACTGGGGGGTGGGCTGGTGGGTTCACTGGGCAGGCGGGCCCCCAGGCAAGGGGGGCCCCCGGGCAACTGCCCAGCGTGCCCATTCGAAAAGACGGCCCTGCACCCGGGCGAGTCCTAGGGGTCTTAGACCTCGCACAAACCTCACAGGCCAACACATAAGACTAGACGTATCTAGTTAAAGTAGGCCACCAGAATGATCTGGAAACCAGCTCTTTAGTGCCCTCAATGCCAGGATGTCCACAAAAAACAGAGTCATGACACTCACCCAGCAGTTGGAGATGAAACTGTACGGGAACAAACAACTTATCTGTAGGAGTGGATGGCGGAGCTAGGTGTTGTTCAGCCTTGATGAGAGTCGTGATGTCCTGAGACAAGGCTGCTACGAAGACCTTAGCTGGTAAAATGGTTTCAGGTGGAGTCACTGTAGGCTGGTACGCACAGAAACTCAGAGAGAGTGCGTCGGCCTTCACGTTTCTACTTCCAGGTCTGAAAGTTATGGAAAAATTAAAGCGAGTAAAAAACAATGCCCATCTAGCCTGACGGGGATTTAACCTTTTAGCCGACTCGAGAAACATTAGGTTCTTATGATCGGTAACAACAGTAACACAATGTTTTGCCCCCTCAAGAAAATGTCTCCATTCTTCAAATGCCCACTTAATGGCCAGTAACTCCCGATTTCCTATGTCATAATTTCTCTCAGAGGGGGAAAACTTTCTGGAAAAAAAGCACAAGGTCTCAGGTTAGTGAGGGTAGCAGGACCTTGCGAGAGGACTGCTCCTGCCCCGACCTCAGAAGCATCCACCTCCACGATAAAAGGTTTTTCCTGATCTGGCTGGGTTAGAACGGGAGCGCTACTGAAAGCATCCTTTAGGGTTTCAAATGAATCTAAGGCCTCAGTAGACCAATTTTCCAGATCCGCCCCTTTTTTAGTGAGGTCGGTCAGTGGTCTAGCGATTACCGAGAAATTCTTTATGAACTTACGGTAGTAGTTAGCGAATCCAAGGAAACGTTGTAAGGCCTTTAAGGATGATGGTCTTACCCATCCCTTAATCGCTAAAACCTTGCTAGGATCCATCTTTATGGCATGGGGAGTCAGAACATGTCCGAGAAATATAATCTCCTGCACCCCAAAAACACATTTTTCCTGTTTAGCAGATAATTGGTTCTCTCTCAACACCTCCAACACCTGTCGAACATGAAACACATGACTCTTAAAATCAGGGGAAAATATCAAAATATCGTCGAGATATACAATGACAAATTTTCCCAAGAACTCCCTAAGAATATCGTTCATGCAATTTTGGAACACAGCCGGGGCATTGCTGAGTCCAAAAGGCATAACGAGATATTCAAAGTGACCAGCCGGGGTATTGAATACTGTTTTCCACTAGTCCCCCTCCTTGATTCGGATTAAATTGTATGCTCCTCTTAAATCAATCTTAGAAAACCAGGCCGCCCCTAATACCTGGTTAAATATATCCAGAATCAATGGGAGGGAGTAAGTATTCCGGATAGTGATCTGTGGACGACGACGAGAACACATCAGCATACTCCTTTATGACTGCAGGTAATACCTCAGTCTCCACAGAGAACCCAACCCGTATTCTAGCCAAACACGAGCCGCACTCAGATCCCCAACTCACCAGTTCCCCTCTGGTCCAATCAATCATAGGATTGTGTAATTGGAGCCACGGCATCCCCAATACCACCTCAACTGGTAAGTTCTCTAGGACTAACAGGGAACATTTCTCTAAGTGGCACACTCCCACAGCTAAGGAAATCTCTGAGGTACATGACCTCACAGTACCCCCCACCAGGGGAGTGGAGTCGATGGCCATGATATGGATGGGCGTGGGTAAAACAAAAATTGGAATACCCTGTCTAGTAGCATACCCCTGGTCAATAAAGCTGGCCGCTGAGCCCGAATCTATAAAGGCCTGACCCGACCACTTATTAGAACCCAGAGAAATTGTTATAGGAACTAAAAGCTTACTCTTAGTAATAACAGGGAGTACCTGGTCCCTTGGTGGTCTTGTCTTGGAAGCCTTATCAGAAAGAATCCTCTTTGGACACTGATTGATCCAATGGTCAGGATCCCCACAGTAGAAACAGATCCCACGTCTGCGGCGCTGATCCCCTCTGGTCATCCCAATTTGCATAGGTTCTTCAGAGGAGACCTCCACACCACTCCTGGTGCAACCCTCAGACTAGACCAGTACCTGAGAAGAGAACTGTCGTTCCTGTTGTCTTTCTCTCACACGTCGGTCGAGTCGGACTGCTAGGGTCATAGTCTCCTCAAGAGTCTCAGGGAGCTGATAACTCACTAGTAGGTCTTTTAGATTATCAGATACGCCTGAATTGACACTTAAGAGCTGGCTCATTCCACCCTGAGGGAACACACCACCTTCTAAATTGGGTGCAATACTCCTCCGCAGAGAGGTTGCCTTGAACCAATGCTTTCAGCGCAGTTTCGGCTACCAGGGCCCTGTCTGGTTCATCATACAGGGTACCCAGAGCCTGAAAAAAAAACTCTACCGTGGTTAAACAACTAGCATCAGGGGGTAAAGAAAAGGCCCACTCCTGGGGATCCCCCTGTAAGCGGGAAATAACAATGCCCACCCGTTGGCTTTCCGACCCGGAAGACAAGGGGCATAAACTAAAATACAATTTACAGCTCTCCTTAAAGGAGTGAAACTTCCTCCGAACTCCAGAGAAGGGCTCTGGAAGCTTGATCGGTGGCTCCATATGAGGGCTCATGTTCGGACCAGAGGCCTGAAGAGCAGCGGCGTATTGTCCTATTTCTAGGGAAAGAATCTTCTCCCCTAGCTCCTGCACCATCTGCGTCAGGTTTGACACATGCTCAGTCAGGGTCACTAGAGCATTCATGGTACAGTGGTTTCAGTAGGCCTGTTATTCTGTAACGGTCACGTACACACACACATAGGGGGGAGGGAAGTGACCACTGCGCTCCACGCTCACCCCTGGCCCTGCCTACTTGCCTCGCGAGTCCTAGTGACAGGGGACAACTGGACGGCAATCCCTAGCTTGGAATAAGTGCAGGGATGACAGACAGACAAACAACAGAACGTGAACGGACCGAGTCAATACCAGGAAATCTACAAAGTGCAAATGGAGCAAGCAGAGAATAGTCAGGAGAAGTCGGGGTCATAAATACCAGGAGAGTCGTGAAGTACCAAAGGAGTCAGCAGAGGATCGTCAGGAGTTCAGCAGGGGGTCAGTACGCCAGGAAAGACAAAATCGCAGGTGGAACCTAAATAACAGGCAATCTGTGGCCAGCAGATTGCCTGTTTAAATAGGGAGCTAGAGGGGTCATGTGACGTGGCCAGCGTCACATGACTTCACACAGACTACACAGCCGAGCACCGAGTGATCAGCTCAGTGCTCAGCCCTAAAACCATTAGCATGAATGCAGATAGATGCACGCATAGTATTATCAGGAGCGCGGGTGACGCTGGACGCACTGATGATGCGCGCGCGCTCTGGACGTGCCCGCCTCCTAGACGGCGCCGTGACAGTACCCCCCTTTTACGCGGGGCCACCGGACCCAAGGACTCAAATGACGGCTTCTCGGGATGATCCTCATGAAATTTCTTAACCAGTCTAGGGGCATGAACCTCCCTAGCTGGTACCCAAGACCTATCCTCAGGTCCATAGCCCTTCCAGTGCACCAGACACTGCAAGGAATTACGCACTCTCCTGACATCCACAATTTTAGATACCACATACTCCACAGAATCCTTAACCAGAACAGGCAGAGGCGTGGCTTGTGACGGTACAATAGGTTTGATGTATTTTTTTAGTAGGGACTTGTGAAATACATTGTGAATGTGGAACGAGTTGGGCAATTCTAACCTAAATGATACAGGATTAATCACCTCTATGATTTTGTACGGCCCTACAAAGCGAGGAGCAAACTTTCTTGAAGCAACTTTGAGTGAAAGATTTTTAGAGGACAACCACACCTTATCACCCACCTGAAAGTTCACCCCCGTGGAACGTCTCCTATTGGCCTTGACTCTTTGAGTATCTTGAGCCTTTTCCAGGTTCGATTGAACCCGAGCCCATACTGTGCACAGTTCAGAGGAGAGCCTATCCGCCTCAGGGTTAGAGGAGGAGACGGATGACCCAGAAAGAAAATGAGGATGAAAGCCATAGTTACAAAAAAAAGGAGAGACCCCAGCAGAGGAATTAACACGGTTATTCAGAGCAAACTCGGCTAATGGAAGGTATTTCACCCACAACTGTTGATCATCTGCAACATATGCCCTGAGAAATTGTTCCACCGACTGATTGAGGCGCTCAGTCTGTCCATTACTTTCAGGGTGATAAGCAGATGAAAAGGACAGAGAAATCCGGCATCTCAGACAGAAGGCCCTCCAAAACTTGGACACAAACTGCACACCCCTGTCAGATACAATATTTTCTGGAATGCCATGTAAACATACAATTTGTTCCACAAACAAAGATGCTAGGGTCTTCGCACTCGGGAGTTTAGGCAGGGGAATAAAGTGAGCCATCTTGCTGAATCTATCGACCACTACCCAAACCACAGTTTTACCCTCTGCAGGTGGCAGATCAGTGATAAAATCCATCGAGATATGAGACCAGGGTCTACTGGGAATGGGTAAGGGTCGTAGGTTCCCAGCCGGGCGAGTCCTAGGGATCTTAGACCTCACACAAACCTCGCAGGCCAACACATAAGACTTGACGTATCTAGTTAAAGTAGGCCACCAGAATGATCTGGAAACCAGCTCTTTAGTGCCCTCAATGCCAGGATGTCCACAAAAAACAGAGTCATGACACTCACCCAGCAGTTGGAGATGAAACTGTACGGGAACAAACAACTTATCTGTAGGAGTGGATGGCGGAGCTAGGTGTTGTTCAGCCTTGATGAGAGTCGTGATGTCCTGAGACAAGGCTGCTACGAAGACCTTAGCTGGTAAAATGGTTTCAGGTGGAGTCACTGTAGGCTGGTATGCACAGAAACTCAGAGAGAGTGCGTCGGCCTTCACGTTTCTACTTCCAGGTCTGAAAGTTATGGAAAAATTAAAGCGAGTAAAAAACAATGCCCATCTAGCCTGACGGGCATTAGACCTTTTAGCCGACTCGAGAAACATTAGGTTCTTATGATTGGTAACAACAGTAACACAATGTTTTGCCCCCTCAAGAAAATGTCTCCATTCTTCACATGCCCACTTAATGGCCAGTAACTCCCGATTTCCTATGTCATAATTTCTATCAGAGGGGGAAAACTTTCTGGAAAAAAAGCACAAGGTCTCAGGTTAGTGAGGGTAGCAGGACCTTGCGAGAGGACTGCTCCTGCCCCGTCCTCAGAAGCATCCACCTCCACGATAAAAGGTTTTTCCTGATCTGGCTGGGTTAGAACGGGAGCGCTACTGAAAGCATCCTTTAGGGTTTCAAATGAATCTAAGGCCTCAGTAGACCAATTTTCCAGATCCGCCCCTTTTTTAGTGAGGTCGGTCAGTGGTCTAGCGATTACCGAGAAATTCTTTATGAACTTACGGTAGTAGTTAGCGAATCCAAGGAAACGTTGTAAGGCCTTTAAGGATGATGGTCTTACCCATCCCTTAATCGCTAAAACCTTGCTAGGATCCATCTTTATGGCATGGGGAGTCAGAACATGTCCGAGAAATATAATCTCCTGCACCCCAAAAACACATTTTTCCTGTTTAGCAGATAATTGGTTCCCTCTCAACACCTCCAACACCTGTCACATGACTCTTAAAATCAGGGGAAAATATCAAAATATCGTCGAGATATACAATGACAAATTTTCCCAAGAACTCCCTAAGAATATCGTTCATGAAATTTTGGAACACAGCCGGGGCATTGCTGAGTCCAAAAGGCATAACGAGATATTCAAAGTGACCAGCCGGGGTATTGAATGCTGTTTTCCACTCGTCCCCCTCCTTGATTCGGATTAAATTGTATGCTCCTCTTAAATCAATCTTAGAAAACCAGGCCGCCCCTAATACCTGGTTAAATATATCCGGAATCAATGGGAGGGAGTAAGTATTCCGGATAGTGATCTCATTTAATTTCCGTTAATTTATACAGGGTCTAAGACCACCATCCTTCTTCTTAACAAAGAAAAGCCCCACCCCCATGGGAGAAACCGAGGGTCTAATGTGCCCCTTAATGAGACTCTCCTTAATGTAATCTTCCATGGCCTCACGTTCAGGTTTGGAAAGATTGTAAATACGCCCCTTAGGAAACCTTGCCCCCTTCTCCAGGACTATGGCGCAATCATAAGGTCTATGGGGAGGAAGAGCCTCTGTGGACGACGACGAGAACACATCAGCATACTCCTTTATGACTGCAGGTAATACCTCAGTCTCCACAGAGAACCCAACCCGTATTCTAGCCAAACACGAGCCGCACTCAGATCCCCAACTAACCAGTTCCCCTCTGGTCCAATCAATCGTAGGATTGTGTAATTGGAGCCACGGCATCCCCAATACCACCTCGACTAGTAAGTTCTCTAGGACTAACAGGGAACATTTCTCTAAGTGGCACACTCCCACAGCTAAGGAAATCTCTGTGGTACATGACCTCACAGTACCCCCCACCAGGGGAGTGGAGTCGATGGCCATGATATGGATGGGCGTGGGTAAAACAAAAATTGGAATACCCTGTCTAGTAGCATACCCCTGGTTAATAAAGCTGGCCGCTGAGCCCGAATCTATAAAGGCCTGACCCGACCACTTATTAGAACCCAGAGAAATTGTTATAGGAACTAAAAGCTTACTCTTAGTAATAACAGGGAGTACCTGGTCCCTTGGTGGTCTTGTCTTGGAAGCCTTATCAGAAAGAATCCTCTTTGGACACTGATTGATCCAATGGTCAGGATCCCCACAGTAGAAACAGATCCCACGTCTGCGGCGCTGATCCCCTCTGGTCATCCCAATTTGCATAGGTTCTTCAGAGGAGACCTCCACACCACTCCTGGTGCAACCCTCAGACTAGACCAGTACCTGAGAAGAGAACTGTCGTTCCTGTTGTCTTTCTCTCACAAGTCGGTCGAGTCGGACTGCTAGGGTCATAGTCTCCTCAAGAGTCTCAGGGAGCTGATAACTCACTAGTAGGTCTTTTAGATTATCAGATACGCCTGAATTGACACTTAAGAGCTGGCTCATTCCACCCTGAGGGAACACACCACCTTCTAAATTGGGTGCAATACTCCTCCGCAGAGAGGTTGCCTTGAACCAATGCTTTCAGCGCAGTTTCGGCTACCAGGGCACTGTCTGGTTCATCATTCAGGGTACCCAGAGCCTGAAAAAAACCTCTACCGTGGTTAAACAACTAGCATCAGGGGGTAAAGAAAAGGCCCACTCCTGGGGATCCCCCTGTAAGCGGGAAATAACAATGCCCACCCGTTGGCTTTCCGACCCGGAAGACAAGGGGCGTAAACTAAAATACAATTTACAGCTCTCCTTAAAGGAGTGAAACTTCCTCCGAACTCCAGAGAAGGGCTCTGGAAGCTTGATCGGTGGCTCCATATGAGGGCTCAAGTTCGGACCAGAGGCCTGAGGAGCAGCGGCGTATTGTCCTATTTCTAGGGAAAGAATCTTCTCCCCTAGCTCCTGCACCATCTGCGTCAGGTTTGACACATGCTCAGTCAGGGTCACTAGAGGATTCATGGTACAGTGGTTTCAGTAGGCCTGTTATTCTGTAACGGTCATGTACACACACACACAGGGGGGAGGGAAGTGACCACTGCGCTCCACCCTCACCCCTGGCCCTGCCTACTTGCCTCGCGAGTCCTAATGACAGGGGACAACTGGACGGCAATCCCTAGCTTGGAATAAGTGCAGGGATGACAGACAGACAAACAACAGAACGTGAACGGACCGAGTCAATACCAGGAAATCTACAAAGTGCAAATGGAGCAAGCAGAGAATAGTCAGGAGAAGTCGGGGTCATAAATACCAGGAGAGTCGTGAAGTACCAAAGGAGTCAGCAGAGGATCGTCAGGAGTTCAGCAGGGGGTCAGTACGCCAGGAAAGACAAAATCGCAGGTGGAACCTAAATAACAGGCAATCTGTGGCCAGCAGATTGCCTGTTTAAATAGGGAGCTAGAGGGGTCATGTGACGTGGCCAGCGTCACATGACTTCACACAGACTACACAGCCGAGCACCGAGTGATCAGCTCGGTGCTCAGCCCTAAAACCATTAGCATGAAAACGTTACCTTTATGAGCAATCCTGGACTTATAAAACCGGCAAAAAACATCTTAGTAGCATATGCAAATGAGGGCTCTCAAGTTTCTAGGGGCGGCGTTACCCTCGTAGGTGCCCAGCTAGCTCAGCCTTATCGTTGCTTCCCCCCGCCCATTTTTTTCTTCTGCCCGCCCATCCTTTCCCTCTGACCTCCCATCTACTTACTTCTTGTTTCGCCGAGATCCCGCGCCTGCGCACTCAGTCCGTCGGCCGGCGCATGCGCACTGCGATGCCCATTCCTTGTACGGCATCACAGTAATTAATGCGCATGCGCTGATAGACCGCCTCCTTTGTGGTGTTTTCGCTCCGTTAGCTGGCACATGCGCATTAATTACTGTGATGCCGTACAAGGAATGGCTGACGGACTGAGTGCGCAGGCGCGGGATCTCGGCGAAACAAGAAGTAAGTAGATGGGCGGTCAGAGGGAAAGAATGGGCGGGGGGGAAGCGACGATAAGGAAGAAAAGGAACAGGCCGTCTCACATACTCCAGGGCAATTCAGGGTTTCCAGGGTCATAGGTTCCAGTGTATGAACATTCCTACCTTCAAGGTCGTTCATACGGATAGGAGTCAGGGCTAGGATTAGGGTTTCCATAGGTGGTGTCCGTTTCCCTTTCCCTAACTACGAGGCCTAGTTTATTTTCCCTTCCCTCCTGTTGTCAGTGTGGTGTTCCCTCCCTCATCACTACGTGACACTATCAACTGCCGAAAACCGTCATTTTTGTTTGTGTCAGTGAGGCTATGGAATCTATCGCTGCACTGACTAGACAATTTCAGGGTCTGTCTTTGGAGGTAGCCGACCTCAGCACATAGATCCATGGATCAGAGGCGGCTGAACCTAAGGTTGCACTTCCGGACAGATTTTCGGGGGGAAGTGATAATTTCATTCGGTTCAGAGAGTAGTGTAAATTGTACTTTAAGTTATGTCCGCTCTCATTTGGGGATGAGAGTCAAATTGTTGGTATTATCATTTCGTTGCTTAAAGGGGGCGCTCAGTCTTGGGCTACGAATCCCTGAGTGAGACAAAAAGGATTGCAAGGCAAACCCAGAAAGCTACCATTAAGAAACAGCACTATTTTTAGACATAGAGCGCGCAGCCACCCGCTGCGGCTTCCTGACCCCGGGTATAACGGAGTCAGACGTGGCTCTTGACACCCTCGTGACAGGAGAGCTGGATCATTCCAGCCCGTATCTGTAGCCCATCTACTAAAGTCAGAGCAATAGATCTCCACAGAACACTCTCCCTGCCGTAATCCACGTAACTTAGTCTTGGCCAGGGAGATCACAGTCCCTCCGGTCGGTAGATGCATTTTTCAGAGGTCTCGGTCTTATCTACGATGATCCGGATCGGATCTCCCTGGCCAAGACTAAGTTACGTGGCTTACGGCAGGGAGAGCGTTCTGTGGAGATCTATTGCTCTGACTTTAGGAGATGGGCTACAGATACGGGCTGGAATGATCCAGCTCTCCTGTCACGAGGGTGTCAAGAGCCACGTCTGACTCCGTTATACCCGGGGTCAGGAAGCCGCAGCGGGTGGCTGCGCGCTCTATGTCTAAAGATAGTGCTGTTTCTTAATGGTAGCTTTCTGGGTTTGCCTTGCAATCCTTTTTGTCTCACTCAGGGATCCGTAGCTTCTTCTCCTCAGCTGTTTCTTGTCCAGCACTCCCAACCTCCTTATATTCCCCTCTCCCACTTCTCTGGTTGCCAGATATAGAGCTTCCTGCCTGTACTTCTATACTGACCCACTGGAGCTGAGTTGCTGTTATCCCTGGTTGTCGTACCAGAGCATTACCCTCCGGATCCCTGTTGGTTGTTTGTTGTCGCCCACCTGGGATTATATGTTTTGTCTGTATTGTCTGTCTTCTCCCTAGTGTTTCCCTTTAGTGTTAGTGGTGCGGACTAGTGTTCCCACCGCCCTATTCACTACGTAGGGCTCATCTTAGGGAAAGCCAGGGTTCTAGGAACGTGATCGGCGTACGGGTGAGAAACCCGTCTAGGAACGTCAGGGCAGTCAGGTGCCAGCCTCTAGGTGAGTTAGGGGTCACCATCTTTCCCTCTCCCTTGGACAGGGCCTTCCTTTTCCCTTCCTTTGCGTCACGAATGTGATCGGCACGCCGGTCGTGATATCTCCGCAGCCAATTCTGTCAGGGATTATCCGAGAGGCTAAAGAACGCGTTGGCCTTTCACGAAAATCCTGAGTCATTGGAAGCGGCTATGTCCCTTGCCGTACGTATTGATAAACACCTGAGAGAGAGATCTAAGGTCCCTCTCAGGACGGATCATCATATAATGTGGAGGCTACATCTGACACTTTGGGTGAAAAGACTCCTGAATTTATGTCTGGTGACAAACCTATGTAGTTAGGGGGAGCTACCCCTGGGCCTGCTTGCCAGAGTTTTAGTCATAAGAAGGGAGTATGTTTTTCCTGCGGAAAAAGGGGACATTTTGTTAATATTTGTCCTTACGATCAGCGTCAAGGTGAAAACAAATAAAAAATGTTTAATCCCCATCTTACTCTTGGTGGTGTGGGTGGGGAGTCAGAGAACTTACTTTTGTCATTTACTGGTAGTACCCGATTTCTCCTGTCTTCCGAGGTGGTGCTAGTCCAAAACTGTGAGAATTGAGGTGTTTATTGCCAGTGTGGCAGGGGTTAACCTAGTTGATTGTCAGTTCGTCCATATGCATGGGTTAACAACAAGTGCATTAGAAAAAAATAGTTCGGTGTTTGCAATTGACTCCGCACCACTTACTCAGAAATGTTTGTCACAGATGGTGCAGGACATCCATTTAAAGCGAACCTTTCACCTGGATTTCACTTAATAAACTATCAAAACTACCTTATAGATCATCCTCATTGTGTTAGCACACGGTCTTGTCCCGCTTTTCTGGCATGTATATGCATAGAAAAATCGCTTTATAAAGTACTCTTCTCCAGCTCCACAAGTCACGGTAGAAGTCAAGGGGGTAGCCCTTCCCTCACTCCAGGCTGTAACTCCCCTGCCCTAACCCCGCCTCTATGCAGTCTAATTGACACCCGGCTCAGTCGCCAGGACCGCGCTTGTACAGGCGTCGCATGCACCGTCGGACTTAAGCGCGATCCTGTAACTGAATCGCGCGTGAGGAAGAGAAGATAGGCAGGCATCGGGGACGGCGCATGCGCGATTCAGTTACAGGATCGCGCTTGAGTCCGACGGCGCATGCGACTGAGCCAAGTGTCAATTAGACTGCATAGAGGCGGGGTTAGGGCAGGGGAGTTACAGCCTGGAGTGAGGGAAGGGCTACCCCCTTGACTTCTACCGTGACTTGTGGAGCTGGAGAAGAGTACTTTATAAAGCGATTTTTCCATGCATATACATGCCAGAAAAGCAGGACAAGACCGTGTGCTAACACAATGAGGATGATCTATAAGGTACTTTTGATAGTTTATTAAGTGAAATCCAGGTGAAAGGTTCGCTTTAAGAGTAGATGATTTTCATAAGGAATCCATTTTGTGTTTTGTGCTGGAGAGTCTGCCTGCTCCGCTGGTTCTGGGTTTAAGCAAACATAATCCTAACATTGACTGGCAAGCGAGACAGATTCTCGATTGGAGTGATTATTGCATGGACAACTGTCTTAATACATCTCCGTGTCTTAACCACTAAAGCTGTACCCACTTTCATTTCTGATTTTTCTGATGTATTTTCTGAGAGTGGTTGCCAGGATTTACCCCCACATCGGGAATATGGTTGTCCTATCAATCTTATTCCCGGAGCAAAGTTGCCCAAATCTAGGTTATATAACCTTTCTGAACCCAAAAGAGCAGCCATGCGAGAATATATTGGGGCATATAATCTGGTCAGGATCAAGGAAGGGGATGAATGGAAGACGGCATTTAATACCCCAGAGGGTCATTTTGAGAATCTGGTCATGCTGTTTGGGTTAACTAATGCTCCTGCGGTTTTCCATCATTTTGTTAATGATACCTTTCATCATCTGGTGGGGAGGTTTATTGTTGTGAATCTGGATGACATACTAATTTATTCTCCAGATGTGGAGACTCATTCAGGATCACGTTAGACAGGTGTTACAGATCATAGGAGATAATAAATTGTACGCAAAATTAGAGAAGTGTGTTTTTGCTGTACATGATTCTGTGCAATTCTTGGGCTACCTGCTGTCATCTTCAGGTTTTCAAATGGATCCAGATAAAGTCTGTGCTGTATTGGACTGGGATCGACCCAAAAATCTGAAGGCTCTTATGCGGTTTTTGGGGTTCAACAACTATTAACGAAAATGTATTCAGAACTATTCGACAGTGGTGAAACCCTTAACTGACATGACTAAGAAAGGGAAAGACGTCTCAGTGTGGTCTGATTCGGCGTTGCGAGCCTTTTCTGCGGTTAAGGAGTGCTTCTCTTCTGCCCCTATATTGGTGCAGCCGGATGAATCACAACCTTTCATTGTGGAAGTTGAGGCGTCCGAGGTGGGGGTAGGAGCAGTTTTATCACAGGGCCCGTCACCTCGTAAATGGCGCCCATGTGCATTTTTCTCTAAACAAACTCTCTGCCGCAGAGAGAAATTATGATGTGGGTAACAGAGAGTTGATGGCCATTAAGTTGGCTTTTGAGGAGTGGCGTCATTAGCTGGAAGGGGCGTTTCATCCTATCACGGTGTTCACAGATCACAAAAATCTGGTTTACCTGGAGTTGGCTAAACCAGGCAGGCCAGATGGTCTTTGTTTTTCATCAGATTCAATTTAATTGGTCACTTATCGTCGGTGTTCACAGATCACAAAAATCTGGTTTACCTGGAGTTGGCTGAACGAGGCAGGCCAGATGGTCTTTGTTTTTCATCAGATTCAATTTAATTGGTCACTTATCGTCCTGGAGTTAAGAAAGTCAAGGCAGATGCCTTGTCACGTAGTTTTCGTGGAGGTGGTGATTTTAAAAAATCAGAGTCCGATACTGTCGGAAGGGGTGGTGATATCCCCTCTATACCCTGACCTAGAGGTGAAGGTGTTAGTGGCTCAGGGAGACCCCCCGGAGTCTTGCCCCTCTGGGAAATTGTTTGTTCCATCAGAATTGCGTCATACGGTGTTTGAGGAACATCAGTGTACGGTTCTTACGGGACACCCTGGGAGTAGATCCACTGCCGACCTCATCTCTCGTAGATTCTGGTGGCTGGGGTTGCGTAAGTGTGTTAAGGGCTATGTGTCGGCCTGTAGTATCTGTGCACGCGCTAAGGTGACACATACTTGACCTTCCGGATCTCTATTTCCGTTGCCCATCCCATCCAGACCATGGACTCAATTGTCTATAGATTTTATTACTGATCTGCCTAATTCGTCTGGAAAGACAGTTATTCTGGTGGTAGTTGATCGTTTTAGTAAAATGGTGCACTTTATAGCATTGCCTGGCCTGGCCTACCTAATGCTAAAACACTTGCGCAAGTGTTTGTTGACAACATTGTGAAACTTCATGGCATTCCGTGGTCTCAGATCGTGGTACTCAGTTTGTGTCCAGATTCTGGAAGGCGTTCTGTACTCGGTTGGGTGTACAACTGTCTTTTTCTTCTGCTTTTCATCCTCAGACGAATGGACAGACGGAGCGCACTGATCAGTCTGGAGATTTACTTAGAATGTTTTGTCCTCGTTTTTGTCTTTGGCAGAGTTTGCCATAAACAGTCGTAGACAGGAGTCCACTGGTAAGTGTTTTTTTTTAGGGGCATATAGGTTTCACCCGCAATTTGGCACATTCTCTGGTTCGGATACTTCCGGTATCCCTGAGGAGGAACGTTTTTAGTCATCATTGTTTTCTATATGGCGGAATATTCAAAATAACTTGATGAATATTAGCAACAAGTATAAACGTGTGGCTGACAGGAAACTTATGAATAGTCCAGACCTAAGTGTGGGTGATTCTGTGTGGCTGTCCACAAGAAATATTAAGTTGAAGGTTCCTTCTTGGAAGTTGGGTCCAAGGTTTATTGGTCCATATAAGATCACTGCCATTATTAATCCTGTAGCTTTTCGTCTTGAACTTCCTCAGGCTCTGAAAATTCATAATGTGTTTCACAAATCTTTGTTGAAGAGATATGTTGAACCTTTGGAGTCGTCCCCCTTGCCACCCGCTCTTGTCATGGTGGACAGCAGTTTGGAATTCCAGATCGCCAAGATTATTGACTCTCGAGTTCTCTGTAGATCTCTTCAGTATTTTGTTCACTGGAAGGGTTATGGACCAGAGGAGAGGATGTGGGTACTGGCATCTGACGTGAATGTCAGTCCTTTGGTGAAAGCCTTTTACAGGTCTCATCCAGATAAGGTTGGTCCTGGGTGCCCGGAGGTCACCTGTAGAAGGGGGGGTACTGTCCTGTCATGGACTTACCTAGACATTCGGACGTTCTCGCAACAGGTGGCAGGAGATCTGTGAGACTGGCAACACGTGGTTTGATCTAACATGTTTCCCTTTTGGATCAAATGACGTCTGTGTTGTTTCTGTTGCTTGCCACACCTTCTTTCCCCAAATGTGGCTATTGTGGTCATTTTACCTTCTCTATTTATTGTTGTTTCTCCCACTATGCTATGCGGTTTATAGCTTCTGTTGGACTTGTGGTTAGCTTGTGTTTGGTTCTCGTCTGAGTTCCTGGTGCTACCAAAGCTTCATTGAAGATAAGTCTTTCCTTTCCCTTTTGTATTTTGTTTTTATATATGTGTGTGTTGCCTTTCCCAGTTGTTTGTCATTAGGCCTGAGGGCGACTCCTGTTCGTCCTTCCCTTTGGAGGAAAGGTAGACTCAGTCCTGACATTAGTTCCAGGGTCCTATAGGGTGAGATAGGATTCTAGGTGTCCGGTGTATGAACTTGCCTACTTTTGGGGCCTGTTCATAGTAGTAGTCTGTCAGGACTGGAGTTAGGGTTTTCTCTAGGAGGTATCCATTTTCATTCCCTAGTTTCCAGTTCTTATTGCGGTATCCACTTTTCCCTCCTATGCTTGGTGTGGTGTTTTCCTCCCACACACGAGCGTGACAAAAACACTTAGTCAGTAAGGCCCAAAACAGGCTGGTCACCAAGGGGTTAACTGACTCTTAAGAGTTTCTGTTCCTGCACCTTCTACAAACTGCTCATTAGGGTTTCATCAATTCAGAGTCTCTGAGGGACTTTCCAGGCTGCTGTCTCTTGCTGAAGAACTGTATTTTTATCTTGGATGCAGTCCTGATATCAAAGATGGCATACTATCTTTCAAGTATCTGTTTCAGCCGTCTTCTCTGAACTTGGCCAGGACCTCACTTCTCTCAGTGCAGCACTCTCTAGCTGACCAATGAGCATTTCCACCTTCTGTTCTGCAGTGACTGGATACAGTATAATCTGAGTATAGCAAGCATTTTCTCTTTACAGTCTCTGCTGTGTAACGTGGAAACCATGGAGCCCCAAAATAATACGGCATAGTTCATGGCACTATACACAGAGTTGTAGTTGTGGGGAACCCTCTGCAGCTAGGCTGCTCAATATCTACGTGGTCAGACATGGTTGTGAAAGTCTCTCACAGTTATTCATGTTAAATGAAGCAATTGCACACCTTATGTTAGCCTTGCTATGGGTAACAGCCGTTACATATAGATGTAGGCCACTTTAAGAAATGTGCAGTGTTTCTGGACCAATATGGCACTGTGATACTCCCAGATACAGTACAGAACAAAAGTTTGGACACACCTTCTCATTCAAAGAGTTTTCTTTATTTTCATGACTATGAAAATTGTAGATTCACACTGAAGGCATCAAAACTATGAATTAACACATGTGGAATTATATACATAACAAACAAGTGTGAAACAACTGAAAATATGTCATATTCTAGGTTCTTCAAAGTAGCCACCTTTTGCTTTGATTACTGCTTTGCACACTCTTGGCATTCTCTTGATGACCTTCAAGAGGTAGTCCTCTGAAATGGTTTTCACTTCACAGGTGTGCCCTGTCAGGTTTAATAAGTGGGATTTCTTGCCTTATAAATGGGGTTGGGACCATCAGTGGCATTGAGGAGAAGTCAGGCGGATACACAGCTGATAGTCCTACTGAATAGACTGTTAGAATTTGTATTATGGCAAGAAAAAAGCAGCTAAGTAAAGAAAAACGAGTTGCCATCATTACTTTAAGAATTGAAGGTCAGTCAGTCAGCCGAAAAATTGGGAAAACTTTGAAAGTAAGGGCTATTTGACCATGAAGGAGAGTGATGGGGTGCTGCGCCAGATGACCTGGCCTCCACAGTCACCGGACCTGAACCCAATCGAGATGGTTTGCGGTGAGCTGGACCGCAGAGTGAAGGCAAAAGGGCCAACAAGTGCTAAGCATCTCTGGGAACTCTTTCAAGACTGTTGGAAGACCATTTCAGGGTGTAACGGTCGCGTACACACACACACAGGGGGAAGGGAAGTGACCACTGCGCTCCACCCTTACCCCTGGCCCTGCCTACTTGCATCGCGAGTCCTAATGACAGGGGACAACTGGACGGCAATCCCTAACTTGGAGTAAGTGCAGGGATGACAGACAGACAAACAACAGGACGTGAACGGACCGAGTCAATACCAGGAAAGCTGCAAAGTACAAATGGAGCAAGCAGAGAATTGTCAGGAGAAGCCGGGGTCATAAATACCAGGAGAGCAGAGAAGTACAAGAGGAGTCCTAAGAGAGTAGTCAGGTGGGAGCCGAGGTCACAATACCAGGACGGATGCGCAGTACAGGAGGATCAGGCAAAAGGATGGTCAAGGAACAGGATCAGGTAAGTATTCAGCAGTCCAACAAATACCAGGAACCTAGAAATTAACAGGCAACCTGTAGCCAGCAGGCTGCCTGTATTTATAGTGGGGAGTGAGGGTCATGTGACGTGGCCAGCGTCACATGACCGACAGACCAACCAGTCGAGCACCGAGTGATCAGCTCGGCGCTCAAGGCAGACTTAGGAGCAAGGAGCCACCCAGCTAGTAAAGCCGCCCTGGGAATAAGGTCAAACACAGAACCTCATTCCAAAAGCTAAGCAACAGTTCTGCGGGCAATGGGAGACCGAGTGCACCTTCGGAACCCCGTGACAGTACCCCCCCTTTTACGAGGGGCCACCGGACCCAAGACTTCAGGCGATGGCTTTTCAGGGTGTTCTAAATGAAATTTACGAACAAGTCTAGGAGCATGAACCTCCCTGGCAGGTACCCAAGATCTCTCTTCAGGTCCATACCCCTTCCAGTGAATCAGGTACTGCAAGGAATTACGCACCTTCCTGACATCCACTATTTTAGACACCACATACTCGACAGCATCATTAACAAGAACTGGCGGAGGCGAGGCTTTTGATGGTACTACCGGTTCAAAATATTTTTTAAGCAGAGATTTATGGAACACATTATGAATGTGGAATGACTCAGGCAGCTCCAACCTAAAAGATACCGGGTTAATCACTTCCGTGATCTTATATGGTCCAATAAAACGAGGAGCAAATTTTTTAGAAGTTACCTTGAGAGATAGATTCTTGGAGGACAACCATACTTTATCCCCAACCTGAAAGTTTACCCTCCTTGAACGTCTCCTATCGGCCTTGAGTTTTTGAGAACATTGAGCCTTTTCTAGGTTCGATTGAACCCGGGCCCAAACTGTGCACAGTTCGGAAGAGAGTTTATCAGCTTCAGGGTTAGAGGAGGAGACAGACGACCCAGAATGAAAACGGGGATGAAAACCATGGTTACAAAAAAAAGGGGAGACCCCAGCAGAAGAATTGACACGGTTATTCAGAGCAAATTCAGCCAATGGAAGGAATTTGACCCATAATTGCTGGTCATCAGCAACATACAACCTCAGGAATAGTTCCACAGACTGATTAAGGCGTTCAGTCTGCCCATTACTCTCAGGATGGTAGGCGGAAGAAAAAGACAACGAAATTTTACATCTTTGACAGAAGGCTCTCCAGAATTTGGACACAAACTGCACACCCCTGTCCGAAACAATATTTTCCGGGATACCATGCAATCGAACAATTTCTTTCACAAAAATAGACGCCAGGGTTTTGGCATTCGGGAGTTTAGACAGGGGAATGAAATGGACCATCTTGCTAAACCTATCCACCACTACCCACACTACAGTCTTACCCTCCGCCAGCGGTAGGTCAGTTATAAAGTCCATCGAGATATGGGACCAGGGTCTACTGGGAATGGGTAGGGGTCGTAGGTTACCAGCAGGGCGAGTCCTAGGTGTCTTGGACCTGGCACAAACCTCACAGGCTGACACATAGGACTTGACATCCCTAGTTAGAGTGGGCCACCAATAAGATCTAGAAACCAGATCCTTAGTGCCCTCAACACCCGGATGTCCACAAAAGGCAGAATCGTGACACTCACCCAACAGCTGGAGACGAAATTGTACGGGAACAAACAACTTATCTGTTGGGGTGGATACCGGTGCCAGATGTTGTTCCGACCTAATGCGAGCCGAGATATCCTGGGTAAGAGCTGCTAAGAAGATTTTTGCTGGTAGGATGGATTCAGGTGGTACCTCAGTAGGTTGAAAAGCCTGGAAGCTCCGAGATAATGTGTCCGCCTTCAAATTTTTACTTCCCGGCCTGAACGTGATGGAAAAATCAAAACGAGTAAAAAACAGAGCCCATCTGGCTTGACGGGGATTCAACCTCTTAGCAGACTCGAGAAACATAAGGTTTTTATGGTCAGTGACAACAGTTACACAATGCCTTGCCCCCTCCAGAAAATGCCTCCACTCCTCAAATGCCCATTTAATGGCCAGCAGCTCCCTATTCCCTATGTCGTAGTTTCTCTCCGTGGGAGAGAATTTCCTGGAGAAGAAGGCACATGGTCTCAGATTAGTGAGGCTGGCAGGACCTTGTGAAAGGACTGCTCCTGCGCCCTCCTCGGACGCATCCACCTCCACAATAAAAGGTTTCTCCTGATCAGGCTGGATCAGAATGGGAGCGCTACTGAATGCCTTTTTTAATTTTTCAAATGAAGAAATGGCCTCAGTAGACCAATTCTCCAAATCCGCCCCTTTCTTAGTAAGGTCGGTCAACGGTTTAGCAATTACGGAAAAATTCATAATAAATTTACGATAGTAATTGGCGAAACCTAAGAACCGTTGTAAGGCCTTTAAGGATGAAGGTCTTACCCATTCCTTAATTGCTAGTACCTTACCAGGATCCATCTTGAAGGCGTGAGGAGTCAGAACATGCCCTAGAAACAGAATCTCCTGCACACCAAAGACACATTTCTCTTGTTTAGCGGATAGCTGATTCTCCCTCAACACCTCTAATACTTGTCTAACATGAGACACATGGGATTCGAAGTCAGGAGAGAATATCAAAATGTCGTCAAGATAGACAATAACAAATTTACCTAAGAATTCCCTAAGAATGTCATTCATGAAGTTTTGGAACACAGCTGGGGCATTGCTGAGTCCAAAAGGCATCACCTGATATTCAAAGTGTCCTACCGGAGTATTGAACGCCGTCTTCCATTCGTCTCCCTCCTTGATTCGGATTAGATTGTATGCCCCTTTCAGGTCAATTTTGGAAAACCAGGTTGCCCCCAGGACCTGGTTAAATAAATCCGGAATCAATGGGAGGGAGTATCTATTCTGGACAGTGATTTTATTTAATCTCCGGTAATCGATACATGGCCTAAGACCACCATCTTTTTTCTTAACGAAGAAAAACCCCGCCCCCATAGGAGAGACAGAAGGTCTAATATGCCCTTTACCAAGGCTCTCCTTAATATAATCTTCCATGGCCTTGCGTTCGGGCATAGAAAGATTATAAATTCGTCCTTTAGGAAACTTGGCCCCCTCTACTAGCTCTATGGTACAATCATAAGGTCTATGGGGGGGTAGAACCTCTGGGGTTGGTGATGAGAATACATCAGAATATTCTCTAACAACAGAGGGTAAAGTATCAGACTTTACTGAGACCCCAGCCTGTACCACGGACAGGCACGAGTCACACTTAGGCCCCCATCTCACCAACTCCCCATTGGACCAATCTATAGTGGGGTTATGTAGTCGGAGCCAAGGCAACCCTAGTACCACCTCAGCAGGTAGGTTCTCCAGGACTAGAAGCGAACATCTCTCTGAGTGGCACACACCCACGGTTAGAGAAATCTCCGAGGTACATAAGCTCACCGTACCACCAATAAGAGGAGTAGCATCAAAAGCCATGACATGGATAGTAGTTGGTAAGGCAAACATAGGAATACCCAATCTAACAGCATACTCAGAGTCAATAAAGCTAGCCGCTGAGCCAGAATCAATAAAGGCCTTACCCGCCCATTTATCTACTCCCAGAGAAATCGTAATGGGTACCGAAAGCTTACATTTAGAAAATTCAGGGTGTACCTGGTCTTTAGGTTGCCTTGCCTTAGGAGACTTGACAGAGAGGACCTTCTTAGGACACTGGTTGATCCAATGGTCAGAATCTCCACAGTAAAAGCATTCTCCACGTCTGCGGCGAAGATTCCCTCGGGTCATGCCAACCTGCATGGGTTCCTCGGTGGAGACCTCAGCATTGTCTCTGGGATAGGCCTCTGGCTGGACCACCATCTGGGAAGAGAACTGTTGTTCCTGTCGTCTCTCTCTAACCCGTCGGTCAAGTCGGACAACAAGGGTCATCATCTCCTCTAAGGTCTCTGGAAGTTGATAACTGACCAGAAGATCCTTTAATTTATCAGACAGACCTGACCTGAACTGACTCTTCAGGGCTGGTTCGTTCCATCCTGAGGGGACACACCACCTTCTGAATTGGGTGCAATAATCCTCCGCTGGTAAATTGCCCTGAACCAGTGCCTTTAGAGCCGTCTCGGCTACTAGAGCCCTGTCTGGTTCATCATAGAGGGTACCTAGGGCCTGAAAGAACCCCTCCACAGAATATAAACAACTGGCGCCAGCAGGTAAAGAGAACGCCCAGTCCTGGGGATCACCCTGTAATCGGGAAATGATAATGCCCACGCGTTGACTCTCGGGGCCAGAGGACACGGGGCGCAAACGGAAGTAAAGTTTACAACTCTCCTTAAAAGAGAGAAACTTCTTCTGGTCTCCAGAAAAGGTTTCTGGGAGCTTAATCTGGGGCTCAAAATGCGGACTGGAGGCCTGAGGAGTGGAAGAGCCTTGCCCTAACTCAAATGAGCTGAGTTTTTCCCCTAACTCCTGCACCATCTGCGTCAGATTAGAGACATAGTCAGTCAGGGTCACCAGAGGATTCATAATACAGTGGTTATTGGGCCTGTTAATCTGTAACGGTCGCGTACACACACACACAGGGGGAAGGGAAGTGACCACTGCGCTCCACCCTTACCCCTGGCCCTGCCTACTTGCCTCGCGAGTCCTAATGACAGGGGACAACTGGACGGCAATCCCTAACTTGGAGTAAGTGCAGGGATGACAGACAGACAAACAACAGGACGTGAACGGACCGAGTCAATACCAGGAAAGCTGCAAAGTACAAATGGAGCAAGCAGAGAATTGTCAGGAGAAGCCGGGGTCATAAATACCAGGAGAGCAGAGAAGTACAAGAGGAGTCCTAAGCGAGTAGTCAGGTGGGAGCCGAGGTCACAATACCAGGACGGATGCGCAGTACAGGAGGATCAGGCAAAAGGATGGTCAAGGAACAGGATCAGGTAAGTATTCAGCAGTCCAACAAATACCAGGAACCTAGAAATTAACAGGCAACCTGTAGCCAGCAGGCTGCCTGTATTTATAGTGGGGAGTGAGGGTCATGTGACGTGGCCAGCGTCACATGACCGACAGACCAACCAGTCGAGCACCGAGTGATCAGCTCGGCGCTCAAGGCAGACTTAGGAGCAAGGAGCCACCCAGCTAGTAAAGCCGCCCTGGGAATGAGGTCAAACACAGAACCTCATTCCAAAAGCTAAGCAACAGTTCTGCGGGCAATGGGAGACCGAGTGCACCTTCGGAACCCCGTGACACAGGGGACTACCTCTTGAAGCTCATCAAGAGAATGCCAAGAGTGTGCAAAGCAGTAATCAAAGCAAAAGTTGGCTACTTTGAAGAACCTAGAATATGACATATTTTCAGTTGTTTCACACTTGTTTGTTATGTATATAATTTCACATGTGTTAATTCATAGTTTTGATGCCTTCATAGTCATGAAAATAAAGAAAACTCTTTGAATGAGAAGGTGTGTCCAAACTTTTGGTCTGTACTGTATGTTAGACAGTACTGCTTCCCCAGTGGTACTCACTTTCCTGTATGCGGAACCTCTTTATCTTTGCTTTCAGGTGCTGGGCACAGAGTGGCGTTATATCACTTCAGTGCACATATCTGGCGTCTATACTCTGATGCCCGACTGAGCATGCAGCACTTTTCTGTCCAGCGGTATTTGACATCCAGCATCACATCTGATGCATCGGATGAATGTATGAGAAAGATCCCATAGAAAATTATGGGATCAGTTCAGGCTTTAGTTCCCCTCCAGTGTTTTCTGCTTAATGCCGGGAACTGAACTGAATTGCTGGATAAATGTGAAGGGGCCCTTACTATTTCCCTGAAGGGATGGTACACATGCCTTCACTTTGCACAGCTTTGCTCAGCTATTTACACATCCACAGTTTATGGAGGCAAATGACACCCCTAAACTTGATCATAACTTAACAACTAATGAATAAAGATACAACTTGAATTGGAATAAAATGGCCACCATGCTTTATTATGGGTAACTCATGAATAAATTTCTTAAAATTAATAAATAATGAAAACATCCAACATCATAAATTAATGAATCATCAGAAATTCTTAGTCAATCACCGAAATCCTCTCAGCAACAGCTGAGTGTTACAGCCCCACTAATAAAGCAAAGCAACAAGACAAGCTGATAAATAATTAGGGAGGGAGGGCGGGGTGACGATCTGGTCTTCTTACTGGCCCAGAAGCACCGCCAAACACTCAATTTAAAGGAATGTGTTTTCCCGACGCAGGCGAGTCAACAAATCAGGAACATGAATTCTCCCCCAGCAACGGCATCCACCAATCAGAAGGGGGCAGAACCAGAATAAACCAGATGACACCGGTCCAAATCATCTTGAGGTAAATCTGAAATAAAAGAGTGGAAAAGGAGGAATAAAAGGAGGGGGGGGGTAGAGAAACATAACCTATGTAAGAGTACTTTCACACTGGCATTATTCTTTTCCGGCATTGAGTTCCGTCCTAGGGGCTCAATACCGGAAAAGAACTGATTAGTTTTATCCTAATGCATTCTGAATTCCGTTCAGGATGCATCAGGATGTCTTCAGTTCAGTCTTTTTAACTTTTCAGGACGGAGATAATACCGCAGCATGCTGCGGTTTTATCTCCGTCCAAAATTCCGGAACGCTTGCCACATTTTTTACCATTGTCATGCATTAATGCCGGATCTGGCCCTGAGTGTTCCGGCAAAATGGATCCGGCATTGCGGTCTGCGCATGCTCAGACCGCAAAAAATGTGGAAAAAATAAGTGCCGGATCCGTTTTCCGGATGACACCGGAGAGATGGATCCGGCATTTCAATGCATTTGTGCTCGGATCGGCTCATGCTGAGAGGGTACCCTACCTAAGCCTATACTCCACCCCCCAACCTAGAAGCAGCAGAGTTATGCCGGAACTGCTTATCGAAGGGTAGCCTAAAGGGGGCTACCCCAATGATGAGACCTGAAAGAAGGGAGGGCTCCTGGGTGGGTTGAAATCGTTCGAACCGACAAGTGGGGGGAGGAGGGCCAGGTTTAAATAGTGAACGCCCCGCCTCCCCTCACACAAATGCGGCACTCTTAATTGCCTACCACTTGTGCTCGGATCGGCTCATGCTGAGAGGGTACCCTACCTAAGCCTATACTCCACCCCCCCAACCTAGAAGCAGCAGAGTTATGCCGGAACTGCTTATCGAAGGGTAGCCTAAAGGGGCCAAAAGAACCATGCATAGGAGTTTGAAAACTTGATAACAGAAACTACAGACCAAAACTCGAAAGCCAATGATATTTCGTATAAGGATCCGGGATATTACGCATGGAACACGCGGAACTGTGACGACCCAACCGTTTGATGACATGTACTGGCACCTTATGCATGGACGCCGCCGCTGCCGCGCCCATGCGGAAGGAATGTCCTGTGATCCAGCGAGGACCGACCCCTGAACCTGTCAACTAACCTGAATGTACGTAAGAAAGGCCGCGGTGGTTAGCCGGGCATTGCCTAGTTCGAGTACGGGAGAACATGCCGCTTGGACTAAATACTACGCAGCCAAGCCTCCAAGGCCTGCACCGGACACCATCTGCTGTCCGTGGGAAAGTATCTGACCGCCACTGATTGCCCCGGCCGTGACGTCTTGGACGAGGCCAAGGTGAGGACATAGATGGACCCGCGCCGGATGAGCTGACCTTTCCGCAAGCACCCAGCCAGCGTATTGGTGCCCATGAGCTCGCCTGACCTGAGGAATCCATGGAAAGCCAGGTACAAGGCTGTTTCTACCAGAGCGCTAACCTGCGGCCCGAACGGTTTGCCCCTGCAGTTTGCCTGTCACGGCCTGAACAAGCTACCGGTAAATGGCTGACGCCCATGTCGTTTCACAACAGACATCTTGCGCAAACCTTTCAACGCCGCTTTGATCGGGTGGGCGGAGAAGAGTGACGGTAGGTCCGGATGTAGCCTGTACCAATGGTGCTGAATACCTGCCATGTATAGTTAACAGTGCTATAGGGCAGGTTTAATTAAGAGTGGCAAAAACCCCGACAAAGCCCAATAGATGAGTGATGGGCCCCCGGCCAGCGGCCGGGTAGGTGTTCTCATATCTCTGAAACAGGCGCCAAGCTGTCTTGTAAGCCCTCAGAGTAAGGAATTGGCCATCAGTCTCTTAGCTATGGTGAGATGGGAGACTAGTCCCAGCTTTTTTTTTTTTTTTTTTTACCTCCATGCGTGAGAGACTCTAATGGCGGAGTCCTGTGTGTAAACCTAAAGCGGAGAAGCCATGCGCGAGAGACTAATGGCGGAGCCATGCGTGAGAGACTAATGGTGGAGTCATATGTGTAAAACTAAAACGGAGAAGCTCTGCGTGAGGGACTCTAATGGCGGAGTCATATGTGTAAAACTAAAACGGAGAAGCCATGCGTGAGAGACTCAGATGGCGGAGTCATATGTGTAACCTAAAACGGGGAAGCCATGCGTGAGACTCTAATGGCGGAGACATATGTGTGAACCTAAACGGAGAAGCCATGCGTGAGACTCTAATGGCGGAGACATATGTGTGAACCTAAACGGAGAAGCCATGCGTGAGAGACTAATGGCGGAGTCATATGTGTAACCTAAAACGGAGAAGCCATGCGTGAGAGACTCTAATGGCGGAGTCATATGTGTAAACCTAAAACGGAGCAGCCATGCGTGAGAGATTCTAATGGCGGAGTCATATGTGCCAACCTAAAACGGAGAAGCCAGGCGTGAGAGACTAATGGCGGAGTCGTATGTGTAAAACTCACACGGAGAAGCCATGCGTGAGAGACTCTAATGGCGGAGTCATATGTGTAACCTAAAACGGGGAAGCCATGCGTGAGAGACTCAGATGGCGGAGTCATTTGTGTAAACCTAAAACGGAGAAGCCATGCGTGAGAGACTCAGATGGCGGAGTCATATGTGTAACCTAAAACGGGGAAGCCATGCGTGAGAGACTCTAATGGCGGAGTCATATGTGTAACCTAAAACGGAGAAGCCATGCGTGAGAGACTCAGATGGCGGAGTCATATGTGTAACCTAACACGGAGAAGCCATGCGTGAGAGACTAATGGCGGAGTCATATGTGTAACGTAAAACGGAGAAGCCATGCATGAGAGACTCTAATGGCGGAGTCATATGTGTAAACCTAAAACGGAGCAGCCATGCGTGAGAGATTCTAATGGCGGAGTCATATGTGCCAACCTAAAACGGAGAAGCCATGCGTGAGAGACTAATGGCGGAGTCATATGTGCCAACCAAAAACGGAGAAGCCATGCGTGAGAGACTCTAATGGTGGATCCGTATGTGTAAAACTAACACGGAGAAGCCATGCGTGAGAGACTCTAATGGCGGAGTCATATGTGTAACCTAAAACGGAGAAGCCATGCGTGAGAGACTCTAATGGTGGATCCGTATGTGTAAAACTAACACGGAGAAGCCATGCGTGAGAGACTCTAATGGCGGAGTCATATGTGTAACCTAAAACGGAGAAGCCATGCGTGAGAGACTCTAATGGTGGATCCGTATGTGTAAAACTAACACGGAGAAGCCATGCGTGAGAGACTCTAATGGCGGAGTCATATGTGTAACCTAAAACGGAGAAGCCATGCGTGAGAGACTCTAATGGCGGAGTCATATGTGTAACCTAAAACGGAGAAGCCATGCGTGAGAGACTCAAAAATGTTTTTTGTTTTTTTTCACTATCAACCACTTAAGCAGCTCCCGTATGGGCACAGCTCTGAGTACGAGCATGAAGAGCATGGTATAACGCAGATCACCTGCACGGACTAACTAACATCCTGTGCCTAAATAACCCCCTTGGAACCTTATGTACGGCCGGCAGCAGGAAGCCAGCCACCGCCTATGATCTGCTCCCCCTGACCGAGCCTAGTACTCCTTCCCCTGATCCCTGCCTACCTAACAGCACGGCGGCCCGTGCCAGACTTTATTGAAGATGAGGAGCCTTACCCCCCAGCCGCGTGGGGAGCTCACGCTGCTCCCTGGCAGAATGCACCAGTGCGGGGGAGCCCCCCTCCTCAGCTAGGGCCGACCCACTGCCGGCTGGACACTCGTACCGCGTGGGGAGCAGCGCCACTCCCTGGCAATGTGCACCGGATCAGAGGGAGCCCTTCCTTTACCGTGGGCCACGGCCCCCGCTGGTTTGAACCGTGTGCCGCGTGAGGAGCCGCACAGCTCCCTGGCATTGTGCGCCGGTGCGGGAGTGCCCCCCCTCACCTAGGGGCTGGTTATTGTGACTGGAACCCGCTGGGAGACTGAAGCCTAACTGGACCTACCTGTGACCGTGAAGGCTGACCTCCCAGGCCGTGGCTGACCCACGTGCGTAGTCGTGACGCAACTACCCGTAGATGCCCACCCAGTGCCTGTAGTTAACGGGAGTGCGACCGAGTCTGTGGATGTGACCGACTAGCCCCTGTAGTCGTGAGGGGACCCTACATCGAGAGTAGCGGTAACGGACCATCGCCTGTAGACGTGGTAGTATTACCTAATGAGTCTGTTGACATGAGACTAATGCCTGCAGTCGTGGCCGGTCTTAATAATGAGTCTGTAGTCGTAACGGATTTGTGCCTGCAGTCGTGGCAGGGCTTTAGAGCGGGTCTGTAGTCGTGACAGACTGATGCCTGCAGTCGTGGCAGGACTTTATAACGAGTCTGTAGTCGTGACAGACTGATGCCTGCAGTCGTGGCAGGGCTTTATAACGGGTCTGTAGTCGTGACAGACTGATGCCTGCAGTCGTGGCAGGACTTTATAACGAGTCTGTAGTCGTGACAGACTGATGCCTGCAGTCGTGGCAGGGCTTTATAACGGGTCTGTAGTCGTGACAGACTGATGCCTGCAGTCGTGGCAGGGCTTTATAACGAGTCTGTAGTCGTGACAGACTGATGCCTGCAGTCGTGGCAGGGCTTTATAACGGGTCTGTAGTCGTGACAGACTGTTGCCTGCAGTCGTGGCAGGGCTTTATAACGGGTCTGTAGTCGTGACAGACTGATGCCTGCAGTCGTGGCAGGACTTTATAACGAGTCTGTAGTCGTGACAGACTGATGCCTGCAGTCGTGGCAGGGCTTTATAACGGGTCTGTAGTCGTGACAGACTGTTGCCTGCAGTCGTGGCAGGGCTTTAGAGCGGGTCTGTAGTCGTGACAGACTGATGCCTGCAGTCGTGGCAGGGCTTTATAAGGAGTCTGTAGTCGTGACAGACCTGGCAAAGCAACATTCCTATCTATACCATTATTTTATTTTAAATATTTTTTATTTATTTATTTATTTTTATTTTTTTTCCCCCACCAAAGGCCACGACGGTAGGCGCCACCCTGTAAGAGATGCGCCAGAGGCCTGGACATAATAGTCCACCTTCCCCTGTCCCCCAAGCCTATGCAGGAGAAAAGAGGGGGTTGGCCCCCGCATGCACCACCCCTGACTCACCTGGCGGCCATGACAGCCACGAACCCCACAGTATCGTAAGTTAGCCCACCACCTGTGGACCTGAAGAACCAAGGACAGACGTGTGAGTGAGCGCACGCCGGCTGGGCGACCCTTCACTCATGCCACCGCTCCCTAACTAACCACCGGATTATTGTGACTGCGCCCGAACCAACCCCCTGACTGACCGTATGGGCTTACGGGCGGCCCGGCTGCGTGCGCAAAGTGACGTGGCCAGCCCCCCTCCTTGAAGCCCTCTTTATATTTGATCCTTGAACATATTCCAAATTTATTTAAATTTTTTTTTTTTTATACTCCTGCCTTAGTACCTAGCCACTGTGCCTGAGCAGAGGAGCCCTGCACCTGGACTGCAGTACCAGTATGGGCCTGTAGGTGTCGCCCTCTATCAAGCCAGGACCTGCTGGAGCGCAGCAAGCCAGTGATTCCCTTCTAGGTTAGAATTAACCATTGAAATCATAACTTGTTATACAGTGCACATGTCTGAGTATCTGCTTATCTTGTCTTGCCTGAGTTTGGCGCAGTAAAGAAGACGAGTTTATTCTGCAGCGGATTCCTAGACATGACTGAAAGTCACATAAGCATGTCCACCTTCACTGCCTCGCTAATTGTAATTACCAGGAGAACGTGCATCAGGATCGGCTGTGAGGGATTTGCGCTCCGCCATGTGGAACATTGCATCCCGTGCCCACCGCTATCGACTATTTGTACAGGGAAAGCCGCGGCGTATTAATCGCCTATAGGTTTCGGCTTCCGCCCCCTGATCCTGCAGCTGGACCTCCACTTACTGATTGCAGCTAATGAATAGATCCCTGTGTGAGCGGACGGCGTTTTCCTCTACGGCGGAACGAATGTTTATGTTCTGATACGGGAGTGAGTGATATATAACGCTGCGTCGTGGAGCCGACGGCCGGCGTAACCGATGCTCAGGGTATGCGAGCGGACGTCGTGACCCATCGCTGCTGAGCCACAGGTGAGGGGTGCCCGCCTGGGGGACGCTGCACGTGGGAGCGGGGGTGCTTAGCGCAGGGCCTGGAGCGGATCGGGGTGCCTGTCTCGGGGTGCCGGAAGCGATCGGGAGTGCGGGCAGTCTCCAGCGCAGCTGGGGACCGGCGGCACGCTCGGCAGCCCCACATGTTATACATAGCGAGACGGGTGTGCAAGCCACCCTGCCTACCTAATCACCGTAGCGACGAGCCCGACGCAGCCGATCCCCCGATCCTCCAGTGACGCATGCCCTTCTCTGGCACCAACCCACAAGCCGATTCGAAATCGTTCAAACCGACAAGTGGGGGGAGGAGGGCCAGGTTTAAATAGTGAACGCCCCGCCTCCCCTCACACAAATGCGGCACTCTTAATTGCCTACCACTTGTCCTACGGATCAGGATCCTGATCAGTCTGACAAATGCTATCAGTTTGCATGCGTTTTGATGGATCCGGCAGGCAGTTTCGGCGACAGAACTGGCTGCCGGAATCCTCTGCCACAAGTGTGAAAGTACCATAATCTAATGGTGCCATTGTCCCCATGTGTCCCCCAAGCGAAACGCTCTGGGGGGCCTATACATTCTACACTGACTCACTTCCTCCAGAGAGAAGGGGTGGTGCCAGCCCTGCCTAGCGACAGCAACTAAGGACCCACTGTTCTCTCCATATACAGTGCATAAAATACAGTCACATTCCCACTTGCAGTGGGGACACTGTACATTGCTTCTCAAACTGTAGGTCGGACATACTGTTAAAGGCGTCCTCCAGGCAGAGCTGAGGAGGCAGTTTTCACAGAAGTAATCATATGCTGCACAGACCTTTCTATGGTTGCCTCAATCTCTGGTTTAACAGCATAACCTGGAAGACAAATTTTAAGATAAATAGTAGTTGTAATTTTTGACTATTTTGGCAAAGTCTTTGACCAGTTGTAAGGTCCAGGCATCACTATGTAGAAGTTGTGAGGAAGAAAAGGTTGAAGAAGACTGAGAAGACTTGATTTAGTGCAACCTTGTGCAGTGTCCACCTTCTAAAAAGTCTATCAATAGGTTTTACATTCAGCAAAGTCGTTAATGTTTATACATTTTACCTCATTGTAGAACTGCCTAAAGGGTTTGTCACATGATAAGCGTTATTAGGTAATAAATATTAGATCATGTGGGGGTCCGACTGCTTGGGGGTCCCCGAATCCTCGCACTGAATAGAATGGCAATGCCCATGTTGACCCATTGCTCCATTCACTTCTATACGAGTGATGGAGTGCTATCAATGTGCCTTGAAACTGTCTTATGAAATTCTGATCCCGTCTATTGCTTACCCACAGGCAGTTTTTAAAAGATGTGTGCATGATACCTAGAATGTCATGTGTCGTCCACATGGAAGGAATGCGGAGAGCATTTGGTGGGGTCCAGCAGGAACAGGAGATATGCTGTTGGGGTGCTCACTGCCCTCAGTAGATCTAGTTGCACAGATATCCACTGCATACTGAGTGGACTGTAGTGAAATGCAGCTAGCTGAGTATTATACCATCACTCGGCACGTTCCCCTCCTCTGTACACAGCACTCCCAGCTACCACATTTATAAATAGACTCCATTTAGACGGAGAGTGTTTTCCCTTGAATTGTGTGATGCATTAGTCAGATGGTGCCAATTCTGAGTGAGAACTGTGCCAGCTTGTCTCTTCCAGAGAAGATGCTGTTCCAACCAACAGGATATCGGTGCTGGATTTGAAATGACCAGTCAGCCTTCCTCCCCTCCCTCCGTCCTCGCTGACAGCTCCTCGCACAGCTGTTCTGGCCCTGTTTCCCATGGAGCTGCTAAGAACTGCCTGTGGATTAGGATCGTCTGTGCCCCAGAACCCCCTGTGAGGGCTGCCCTTGGTTATCAGCATGCCACTGCTGGATCTATTCAGGGCTTGCTTCACGCGTGCAAAGGTAATGTGGGACATGGAGCAACGGACGGCTATTACAAGTGATGGCTCTGAGTACAGAAATAAGATATCGTGGTGGGCACCAACCCTCATATTGGATCATAAATGACTGCTAGTACTTGCATGTGTGCAGTCTTCCCAGGTCTCGATAGTCGCTAGAATTTAAAATATGCAGCTTGTGGGTTTTTCCTTTCCAGAGCACAAAGTTTGCTTATTCATAAAATCATTCTTTTGTAGTTAACCCAGTGCAGCTCCAGTGCCAAAGTTTCGATTACTATGCATATACAAATGTAGCAGAGCTGAATTTGTTTGATGTAGTGGCACTCTATCTATCCATCCATAAGTTCTTGCGAGCAGGGCCCTCTCTCCTAGCGTTTAGGTGGTTTATTACCTTGTAATTCTGTGATGTCTTTTCATTTGAACCCTCTGAATTGTGAAGCGCTGTGGAATATGGTGGTGCTTTATAAAGATTATCCATCCATCTATACTATCTCTCTCTAGCTCTCTGTTAGCGGCCTAACAGTAGATTAACACATAGGTATTTTGTGGTGTTTTTGATAAAAGATATTCAGCTCCAGATGTTGAAATCCAGGCAACATGAGTAGTTTATTTTTTTCAATTTTGTGGCATTTTTGTGTCTCTAGCATTTTTATATGCAGCATGTGAAGCAATGATGTTTTTCAGGCACTTTTCTGCCTCCTTCTCACCACCCCTAGAAAAAAAAAAAAAAAAAAAGCCACAAAGAATGCATGTAGTATGGAGTATTATTTAGGCCTCTTGCACACAAACGTTTTTTTTTCCGTTTACGTTCCGTTTTTGCGGGTTCCGTTTGCGGTCCGTATTCGGAACCATTCATTTCAATGGTTCCGCAAAAAATAAAACGGAATGTATTCCATATGCATTCTATTTCTGTATTTCCGTATATCTGTTCCACTAAGGCCTCATGCACACAACCATTCAGTTTTTTGCGGTCCGCAAACCGTGGATCCGCAAAGAACGGAAGCCGCCCATGTGCCTTCTGCAATTTGCAGAACGGAACGGGCGGCCCATTGTAGAAATGCCTATTCTTGTCCGCAAAACGGACAAGAATAGGACATGCTATATTTTTTTTGCGGGGCCACGGAACGGAGCAACAGATGCAGACAGCACACGGAGTGCTGTCAGCATCTTTTGCGGCTCCATTGTAGTGAATGGGGCCGCATCCGAGCCACCAAAAATGCGGCTCGGATGCGGACCACAACAACGGCGGTGTGCATGAGGCCTAAAAGATAGAACTTGTCCTATTATTGTCCGCAAATAACGTTCCGTGGCTCCATTCAAGTCAACGGGTCCGCAAAAATACGGAATGCATACGGAACACATCTGTATGTCATCCGTTTTTTGCGTATCCATGCCCACTTTGCCAATGTGTTTACTGTTTAAAAACATTACTGTATATTACAGTAATGATTACAAATTTTATGTTTCCCTTTGCGATCCGCAAACAACGTATCGCATACGGAAACCATAGAGATTTTTTGCGGAAAGGAAATACAACAGAAACAAAAAAAAAAACGGAACAACGGCTCAGTTAAAAACGGACTGCAAAATACAAAAAAAGCCATATGGTCGTGTGCAAGAGGCTTTATGTGTACAAGGCCTGATTGATTCCTCAGTGCTTCAGTGCTGTGCTCTGTGTAAAGAAATCGATAGTTTCCATCACTAAAGCTTCTGCTCCCCCCTTTCTCAGCTGTTCCTGGTCTCACAGCTGGGAATTTTTATTGAGCCGTTTATAATCTTCCAGTTTGTGGAATTGTCTTTTTGATTCATTTTTCTTTTAAAATGTGCTATTAAGGCCTCTTCCACATGTCTGTGAATCATGGACATCACATGTAACCATTCATTTTAATATGTTTAGGCCTCATTCTCATGACCGTATTTTTCATCTGGGGACTGACTCATTCATTTCTATGGGGTCATGCACACCTCCGGGTGCACATGAAAGGTACGGTATCCGTATTTTGCAGATCCATTCTTTGCAGACTGAAATACAGACACAACTGTGTGCATGAAGCCTCAGGCTAGTGTCACATATGCATTTTTAACCCCGGTTCATGCATTATGACATCATAATATGTGAAGGGATGTATGGAGCGGGCCTCTGCAACGGGCCTGCTCCATACACAGTGGGTGCCGGCGGTATCATACAGCCCTGACAGGGAGCAGTGAATGCAGAATAAGGATGTCAGGTCATTTTTAGCCCACGGTGAATGCTGTGATGTCAAAACCCGCAAAAACTTGGTGGAATTCTGTTTTGTTTTTTTCAGTTATGCCATACAAAGAATTTATATCCTGTTTTCCAATACAAGACATGGTAAATTAAATAGTGGCATTAAAAATGCATTGTGTCCCGCAAAAAATAAGCCCTCATATAGCTATGTGAATGTAAAAATAAAAAAGTTATGGTAATTGGAGCGTGGGAAGGAAAAATTTTAAATGCAAAAATGAAAATAGGCCTTGACATTAAGAGGTTAAATGTCTCAGGCTGTTCCAGCAGAGGAACAGCCCTCGGGATTTCACCATATCCTATATAGCCGGATACTGCAGTTGACTGCGGACACCATTGACTATACTGGAACCAGGCAGGGGTCTGGATGGACAAAAACAGGTGCATGTGGACAATAATAAGCATATCTACTGATCATGATATATAAACTAAACATTGCATGAAAAACTCAGCTCTGCTGCATCTGTATGATGATGATGAATGCAACTACTTATGTGCAGTGTGCCATTGCAGCAGCCCCTCTCTCCTCTCCACTTACATTATGTACATTGTATATATTTTATTCAGGCCGAGTTCACACAAACGTGTGTGACCCGTGCCCGTGCTGCGGCCCGCAAATTGGGGTCAGTAGGTCAGCCGCATCGGATCACGGACCCATTCACTTTAATGGGTCCGCGATCCGCCCGTTCCGCAAAAAGATAGGACATGTTCTATCTTTTTGCGGAACTGACCCGTAGTGCTTCCGAGGGGTCCCGTTCCGTGTGGCCGTTCCGCAATTCCGGATTTGCGGACCCATTGAAGTGAATGGGTCCGCATCCGTGATGCGGAATGCACACGGAACTGTGGCCGTGTATTGCGGCCTGCAATTTGCGGGCCGCAATACGGCCACGGATCACACACGTTCGTGTGAACTCGGCCTCACTCTGCTGAAAGTCACAGGGATGTTCAGTTCCTTGCAATGTTCCCACTTCTGAAGTGTTTCTGATACATTAGCAGATTGCTAATGCTGTATAGTAATACACGTATCTACAGAAATAACCTGTAACCCCTAATTTAATATAGATTCTCAACATAAATTAGGCTGTGTCAGTTGTGGTGCCCTGCCTTTCTGGGGGCTTTCAGTGTCTCCTAACAACCATCGTAAATATAATACACATTTGGCGTGACCGTCCTGGTGAAATCTCACGCCGTTCAGCATTCGCGCAGGCGCAGTGAGGGAAAGACGCCCGCAAGCTGCCAACTTCCTCACTGCGCCTCCCCCGAATTCTGAACTGCGCGAGATTTCACTAGAGCACAGGGCTGGCAGACAGATGCGAGCGCTGCCTGGACCTGTCGATCAGGACTTGGAGGGAGGCGACAAAGGTGGGAGAACGGAGCTTCTAGGAGCAGGAACAATGCCCCCCCCCCCTGCTCCTAGAGGCTAATTAGCATATTATAAAAGTTAGATTTCTGGCATAACGGGGGCATAGATAAAAGTAGGAATAGGCTAGTTAGGTTTAGGCCTCATGCACACGACCGTATTTTTTTGCGGTCCGCAAAACGGGGTTCCGTTTTCCCGTGATCCGTGACCGTTTTTTCGTCCGTGGGTCTTCCTTGATTTTTGGAGGATCCACGGACATGAAAAAAAAGTCGTTTTGGTGTCCGCCTGGCCGTGCGGAGCCAAACGGATCTGTCCTGAATTACAATGCAAGTCAATGGGGACGGATCCGTTTGACGTTGACACAATATGGTGCCATTTCAAACGGATCCGTCCCCATTGACTTTCAATGTAAAGTCTGGAGTCCCTTTTATACCATCAGATCGGAGTTTTCTCCAATCCGATGGTATATTTTAACTTGAAGCGTCCCCATCACCATGGGAACGCCTCTATGTTAGAATATACTGTCGGATATGAGTTAGATCGTGAAACCTCATTTCCGACAGTATATTCTAACACAGAGGCGTTCCCATGGTGATGGGGACGCTTCTAGTTAGAATATACTACAAACTGTGTACATGACTGCCCCCTGCTGCCTAGCAGCATCCGATCTCTAACAGGGGGCCCTGATCAGCACAATTAACCCCTCAGGTGCCGCACCTGAAGGGGTTAATTGTACTATCATATCCCCCTGTAAGAGATCAGGGCTGCCAGGCAGCAGGGGGCAGACCCCCCCCCCTCCCCAGTTTGAATATCATTGGTGGCCAGTGCGGCCCGCCCCCCCCCCCCCCTTCCTCCCTCTATTGTAATAATTCGTTGGTGGCACAGTGTGCACCCCCCCCCCCTTCCTCCCTCTATTGTAATAAATCGTTGGTGGCACAGTGTGCGCCCCCCCCCCTCCTTCCTCCCTCTATTGTAATAAATCGTTGGTGGCACAGTGTGCGCCCCCCATCGCCCCCCCCCTCCCTCTATAGCATTAACAACATTGGTGGCCAGTGTGCGGCCTCCCATCTCCCCCCCCCCCCCCCCCGATCATTGGTGGCAGCGGGTTACTAGCAATAGTACAATAGTAAAAGATTTATACTTACCTGGGAGCTGCGATGTTCGTGTCCGGCCGGGAGCTCCTCCTACTAGTAAGTGACAGTTCATTTAGCAATGCGCCGCACAGACCTGTCACTTACCAGTAGGTGGAGCTCCCGGCCGGACACGAACATCGCAGCAGCAGCCAGCAGCAGATAAGTATGAATCTTCTACTATTGTACTATTGCTAAGTAACCATGGCAACCAGGACTGTAGTAGCGTCCTGGTTGCCATGGTTACCGATCGGAGCCCCAGCGATTAAACTGGGACTCCGATCGGAACTCCGCTGCCACCAATGATGGGGGGGGGGGGGAGATGGGAGGCCGCACACTGGCCACCAATGTTGTTAATGCTATAGAGGGAGGGGGGGCCGATGGGGGGCGCACACTGTGCCACCAACGAATTATTACAATAGAGGGAGGGAGGGGGGGGCGCACACTGTGCCACCAACGAATTATTACAATAGAGGGAGGGGGGGGCCTCACTGGCCACCAACCTATTATTACAATAGAGGGGGGGGGCCGCACTGGCCACCAATAATATTCAAACTGGGGAGGGGGGGGAGGGTCTGCCCCCTGCTGCCTGGCAGCCCTGATCTCTTACAGGGGGCTGTGATCAGCACAATTAACCCCTTCAGGTGCGGCACCTGAAGGGGTTAATTGTGCTGATCACGGCCCCCTGTAAGAGATCGGGTGCTGCCAGGCAGCAGGGGGCAGTCTTGTACACAGTTTGTAGTGTATTCTAACTAGAAGCGTCCCCATCACCATGGGAACGCTTCTGTGTTAGAATATACTGTCGGTTCTGAGTTTTCACAAAGTGAAAACTCAGCTTTGAAAAAGCTTTTATGCAGACGGATCTTCGGATCCGTCTGTATAAAAACTAACCTACGGCCACGGATCACGGACACGGATGCCAATCTTGTGTGCATCCGTGTTCTTTCACGGACCCATTGACTTGAATGGGTCCGTGAACCGTTGGCCGTGAAAAAAATAGGACAGGTCATATTTTTTTCACGGCCAGGAAACACGGATCACGGATGCGGCTGCAAAACGGTGCATTTTCCGATTTTTCCACGGACCCATTGAAATTCAATGGGTCCGCGAAAAAAAACGGAAAACGGCACAACGGCCACGGGTGCACACAACGGTCGGGTGCATGAGGCCTTAGCTGACATTCGCACATCGCTAATGTCAGCTAGCTTAATAGGGTTAAATCTGGTGACAGAATCCCTTTAAGGACCAGGCCATTTTTTGCAAATCTGACATGTGTCACTTTATGTGGTGATAACTTTAAAACGCTTTTACTTATCCAGGCCATTCTTAGACTGTTTTCTCGTCACATATTGTACTTCATGACAGTGGTAAAATTAAGTAAAAAAATATATATTTTTATTTATTAAAAAAATACCAAATTTACCCAAAATTTGGAAAAATTAGCAAATTTCAAAATTTCAATTTCTCAACTTTTATAATAGATAGCAATACCTCCAAAAATAGTTATTACTTTACATTCCCCATATGTCTACTTCATGTTTGGATAATTTTGTGAATGCCATTTTATTTTTTGGGGACGTTAGAAGGCTTAGAAATTTAGAAGCAAATCTTGAACTTTTTCAGAAAATTTCCAAAACCCACTTTTTAAGGACCAGTTCAGGTCTGAAGTCACTTTGTGAGGCTTACATAATAGAAACCACCCAAAAATGACCAAATTTTAGAAAATACACCCCTCAAGGTATTCAAAACTGATTTTACAAACTTTGTTAACCCTTTAGGTGTTCCACAAGAATTAATGGAAAATGGAGATGAAATTTCAGAATTTCACTTTTTTGGCAGATTTTCCATTTTAATCAATTTTTTTCCACTAACAAAGCAAGGGTTAACAGCCAAACAAAACTCAATATTTATTGCGCTGATTCTGTCGTTTACAGAAACACCCTATATCTGGTCGTAAACTGCTGTACTGGCAAACGGCATTGCACAGCAGGAAAGGAACGACATATGGTTTTTGGAAATCAGATTTCACTGGGATAATTTTAAGCTGCCATGTCACATTTCAAGACCCCCTGATGCACCGCTAGAGTAGAAACTTCAAAAAAGTGACCCCCTTTTAGAAACTACACCTCTCAAGGTATAGAAAACTGATTTTACAAACTTTGTTAACCCTTTAGGTGCTCCACAAGAATTAATGGAAAATGGAGATGAAATTTCAGAATTTCACTTTTTTGGCAGATTTTCCATTTTAATCATTTTTTTTCCACTAACAAAGCAAGGGTTAACAGCCAGACAAAACTCAATATTTATGGCCCTGAGTCTATAGTTTACAGAAACACCCCATATGTGGTCGTAAACTGCTGTACGAGCACACGGCATTGCGCAGAAGTAAAGGAACGCCATATTGTTTTTGGAAGGCAGATTTTGCTGGACTGTTTTTTTTGACACCATGTCCCATTTGAAGCCACCCCATGTCCCATTTGAAGCCCCCCATGACCCCATTTTGGAAACTACTGGATAAGGTGGCAGTTTTTTTGGTACTATTTTATTGTACATAGGATTTTTGGTTGCTCTATATTACACTTTTTGTGGGGCAAGGTAACAAAAAATAGCTGTTTTGGCACAGTTTTTATTTTTTGTTATTTACAACATTCATCTGACAGGTTAGATCATGTGGTATTTTTACATAGCAGGTTGTTACGGACGCGATAATACCAAATATGACTACTTTTTGGGTTGTTTGTTTCAGTTTTACATAACAAAGCATTTTAAAAATATATATATTTTTTTTGTCTCCACATTCTGAAAGCCATATTTTTATTTTATTTTTTTGGCGACTGTCTTGTGTAGGGGCTCATTTTATTCGGGATGAGATGACGGTTTGATTGGTACTATTATAGGGTGCATATGACTTTTTGATCACTTGCTATTACACTTTTTGTGATGTAAGGTGACAAAAAATTGATTTTTTGACACAGTTTTTGTTTTTATTTTTTTACGGTGGTCACCTAAGGGGTTAGGTCATATGGTATTTTTATAGAGCAGGTTGTTACAGACGTGGCAATACCTAATATGTATACTTTTTTTATTTACTTAAGTTTTACACAAAAACTATGTTTTAGGCCTCATGCACACGACCGTTGTGTGCATCCGTGGCCGTTGTTCCGTTTTCCGTGATTTTCTGCGGACCCATTGACTTTCAATGGGTCCGTTGAAAACTCAGAAAAATGCACCGTTGTTCATCCGCAGCCGTGATCCATGTTTCCCCTCCGTCAAAAAAATATGACCTGTCCTATTTTTTTGACGGACAACGGTTCACGGACCTATTCAAGTCAATGGGTCCATGAAAAAACACGGATGCACAAAAGATAGTCATCCGCGTCCGTGATCCGTGGCCGTAGGCTAATTTCAGGCCCCCTGCACACGGCCGTTTTTTTTTCCCGTTTACTGGCCGTTTTTTGCGTTCCGTATACGGAACCATTCATTTCAATGGTTCCGCAAAAAAACGGAATGTACTCCATATGCATTCCGTTTCCATATTTCCGTTTTTCCATTCTAACATAGAACATGTCCTATTATTGCCCGCAAATCACATTCCGTGGCTCCATTCAAGTCAATGGGTCCGCAAAAAAACGGAACACACACGGAAATGCATCCGTATGTCTTCCATTTCCGTTCCGTTTTTTGCTGAACCATCTATTGAAAATGTCATGCCTAGCCCAATTTTATCTATGTAATTACTGTATACTGTATATGCCATACGGAAAAACGGAATGGAAAAACGGAACAGAAACGGAAACACAACGGAAACAAAAAACGGAACAACGGATCCGTGAAAAACGGACCGCAAAACACTGAAAAAGCCATACGGTCGTGTGCAGGAGGCCTCACACAGACGGATCGCAGATCTGTCTGCATAAAAGCTTTTTCAGAGCTGAGTTTTCACTTCGTGAAAACTCAGATCCGACAGTATATTCTAACACAGAGGCGTTCCCATAGTGATGGGGACTCTTCAAGTTAGAATATACTAAGAACTGTGTACATGACTGCCCCCTGCTGCCTGGCAGCACCCGATCTCTTACAGGGGGCTGTGATCTGCACAATTAACCCCTCAGGTGCCGCACCTAAGGGGTTAATTGTGCGTATCATAGCCCCCTGTAAGAGATCAGGTGCTGCCAGGCAGGAGGGGGCACACCCCCCTCCCTCCCCAGTTTTTAATTCATTGGTGGCCAGTGTGCCCCCCTCCCTCCTTCCCCTGTATTACATTCATTGGTGGCCAGTGCGGCCCCCCCTCCCTCCCCTGTATTACTGTACATTCATTGGTGGCCAGTGGGCCCCCCTCCCTCCCCTGTATTACTGTACATTCATTGGTGGCCAGTGGGCCCCCCCTCCCTCCCCTGTATTACTGTACATTCATTGGTGGCCAGTGCGGCTCCCCCTCCTAATTAAAATCCCCCCTAACATTGGTGGCAGCGGAGAGTTCCGATCGGAGTCCCAATTAAATCGCTGGGGCTCCGATCGGTAACCATGGCAACCAGGACACTACTGCAGTCCTGGTTGCCATGGTTACTTAGCAATTTTTAGAAGCATTATACTTACCTGCGATGTCTGTGATCCTCCTGCTGGTAAGTGACAGGTATGTGCTATAAGCAATGCGCCGCACAGACCTTTCACTTACCAGTAGGAGGAGTGCCCGGCCGGTCACAGACAGCGAAGGTAAGTATAATGCTTCTAAAATTGCTAAGTAACCATGGCAACCAGGACTGCAGTAGCATCCTGGTTGCCATGGTTACCGATCGGAGTCCCAGTGATTAAACTGGGACTCCGATCGGAACTTTCCACTGCCACCAATGATGGGGGGGGAATTTTAATTAGGAGGGGGAGGGAGGGGGGGTGAATGTACAGTAATACAGGGGAGGGAGGGGGGGCCCACTGGCCACCAATGAATGTACAGTAATACAGGGGAGGGAGGGGGGCCGCACTGGCCACCAATGAATGTACAGTAATACAGGGGAGGGGGGGCCCCCTGGCCACCAATGAATGTACAGTGATACAGGGGAGGGAGGGGGGCCCCCTGGCCACCAATGAATGTACAGTAATACAGGGGAGGGAGGGGGGGCCGCACTGGCCACCAATGAATGTAATACAGGGGAGGGAGGGGGGGCACACTGGCCACCAATGAATTTATAACTGGGGAGGGAGGGGGGTGTGCCCCCTCCTGCCTGGCAGCACCTGATCTCTTACAGGGGGCTATCATATGCACAATTAACCCCTCAGGTGCAGCACCTGAGGGGTTAATTGTGTGGATCACAGCCCCCTGTAAGAGATCGGGTGCGGCCAGGCAGCAGGGGGCAGTCATGTACACAGTTCTTAGTATATTCTAACTTGAAGCGTCCCCATCACTATGGGAACGCCTCTGTGTTAGAATATACTGTCGGATATGAGTTTTCACGATCTAACTCAAATCTGATGGTATATTCTAACATAGAGGCGTTCAGATGGTGATAGGGACGCTTCAAGTTAAAATATACCATCGGATTGGAGAAAACTCCGATCCGATGGTATAATAGGGACTCCTGACTTTACATTGAAAGTCAATGGGGGACGGATCCGTTTGCAATTGCACCATATTGTCATGACCGGCGTGCCGATCACATACGTGACGCAAAGGGAGGGAAATGGGAAGGCCCTGTCCAAGGGAGAGGGAAAGGTGGTGACCCCTAACTCACCTTAAGGCTGGCACCTGACTGCCCTGACGTCCCTAGACGCGTTTCTCACCCGTACGCCGATCACGTTCCTAAACCCTGGCTTTCCCTGAGATGAGCCCTACGTAGTGAATAGGGCGGTGGGAACACTAGTCCGCACCACTAACACTAAAGGAAAACACCAAGGAGAGGACAGACAATACAGACAAAACATATAGTCCCAGGTGGGCGACAACAGCGGACAACAAAAGCCAAACAGGGATCCGGAGGGTAACGCTCTGGAACAACAACCAGGAATCACAGCTAAACAGCTCCAGTGGGTCAGTATAGAAGTCCAGTCAGGAAGCTCTATATCTGGCAACCAGAGAAGTGGGAGAGGGGAATATAAGGAGGTTGGGATTGCTGGACAAGAAACAGCTGAGGAGGAGAAGCTACGGATCCCTGAGTGAGCCAAAAAGGATTGCAAGGCAAACCCAGAAAGCTACCATTAAGAAACAGCACTATCTTTAGACATAGAGCGCGCAGCCACCCGCTGCAACTTCCTGACCCCGGGTATAACGGAGTCAGACGTGGCTCTTGACACCCTCGTGACACATATTGTGTCAACGTCAAACGGATCCGTCCCCATTGACTTGCATTGTAAGTCAGGACGGATCCGTTTGGCTCCGCACGGCCAGGCGGACACCAAAATGACTTTTTCTTCATGTCCGTGGATCCTCCAAAAATCAAGGAAGATCCACGGAAGAAAAAACGGACACGGATCACGGACCTACGGACCCCGTTTTTGCGGACCTTAAAAAAAACGGTTGTGTGCATGAGGCCTTAGTGTCTCCATATTCTGAGCCATAATTATTTTTAATTTTTGGGCGATTGTCTTAGGTAGGAGCTAATTTTTTGCGGGATGACACGATGGTTAGATTGGTACTATTTTGGGGAATGTATGCCTTTTTGATCACTTGGTGTTGCAATTTTAGTGATGTAAGGTGACAAAAAAAGATATCTTCATTCAGCAGGACCTGCGCTGACGTCACCGAGCGCGATTACGTCATCAAAGGTCTTTTTGCAGGTCCTGAAAGAAGAAGCAAGAAGACGATGCCAGCTGCGCGATTAATTGGATGAGGTGAGTTAATTATTATTTTTTTCACCCCTCAATCCACATTTTAGTAAGCATTCTGTATTAAGAATGCCATTATTTTCACTTATAACCATGTTATAAGGGAAAATAATAAAATAAATAGAACACCTAACCCAAACCCGAACTTTAGTAAAGAAGTCCGGGTTCGGGTCTGGGTACCACATTCAGTTTTCTTTCACGCGCATGCAAAATGCATTGCACTCAAGCGAACACAACTGAACATTGGAACACAATCGCAATCAAAACTGACTGCAATTGCGTGCCTACTCGCGCGGTTTTCCCGCAATGCATACGCGACGCATCCGGAACAAATCCAAAACGCCCGTATGAAAGAGGCCTTACAGCCTTCCTGCCTGTGAGATCCAGGGGGCTGGATCTCACAGGCTGCCATGGAAGCCTTTCATGCCATAGGGTCCCCATCACAGCAGCATGGGGACCCGATGGCTGCTTCCTCCGTGCAGGGGTTAATGCACCGGCATCAGTGATTTCACCGATGCCGGCGCATGCAGCAGGGGTCCGGCTATCAGTGACTGCCGGACCCCTGCCACGGATTGGGCGGGCGCAGCTCCTGCACCCCCCACCCCCCCGATCACCATGACGTACATGTACTTCTGTTGTCCTTAAGTCACGGCCAGAGATGACGACTACTACACCTTGTAGAACACATTGCTTAAAGGGAACTGTGCTTACAAGGAGTAGCTTCTTCTGTCAGAATCTGAAAGGAAAGGCACAAACAAAAGGGTTTACAGAAACAAAGCACAGCCATTTTTTATCACAAATACTATATTTTAAATTATTGTTTATTTCTCTAGTATATTTTGAATTAGACCCGAGACCAGAGCCTTTAAATAGCCTGTCTTATAAATGAAGAATGTTACTAGAGATGATCAGTTGTGAAATGTATGAATCACTTTTTCATTTTATTTTTAGAACGTGTACGTTTTATTTTTCTTTAGTCACAAAAGTCTTTAGGGGTTTCTGTGGTCAGAGGTTGATATCTTATGATCTCCGTATCTACATATTTAGGGGACTTGAAGTGTTTTTCCTTTCATTCTCAGAATAACCCTTGCAGAATTGACCCTTCTATATTTATCAGCAGGTCACCAAAGCCACATCTGGAACAGATTTTGCTTGTTTGTGATGGTGTGTGAACTAACATACCCTAGGGATATAGGCTGATTTTGGGTTTAGCACATTACACTCCTGGACATTGGCTCCATAAACATGGGCTCACCAGGGACACAATAATGCAAGGTCAGCTCTTCCCATTAGAATTTGGCCACCCAGTCTGGTTTATGGATACAGTTTTTTCCAGGAGTGAATTAAAAAAGGGGGGAAGTTGGATCTGTCCTTTATACTTTCTATCTTCTTAAGATCCACTCCTAATTTTGACTTCCAAAATTGCATCCGGAAACCTGAATGTGTGGCTGTACCTTTTATAATAAAGTAGGGCTCAATAGGAATTATACCCTACTTGGTTTTATATTATGAATTTATAAGCAGCCACCAATTAAAATAATGATACTTTACTTGAGAATAAGGTTAAACATTTTTATTTTAGTGGTTAAATTCTTATAGTGTATAATATATTTTACCAGTGTATAATTGAGCTATCTATAATAATATATGTAAGCGAGTGGGGAGTGAACTGTAAGTCTTATACCCTTTACAAACCATATTGCCATATTTCAGTGTTTTGCAGTGTTTTAGTGTGTGTATTGTGCGCTACTCTAGATCAGTGTTTCCCAACCAGTGTGCCTCCAGCTGTTGCAAAACTACAACTCCCAGCATGCCCGCACAGCCAAAGGCTGTGGGAAACACTGCTCTAGATTATGTAATTTAATGCATCAGATGTATACCTACAATGTTACTGGTTACCACAAGATGGCATTGCAGCCCCACAGACTATAAATCGAGACTGTAAACAGGAAGTAAGTGTGGGGCAGAGACTGCATGGATTCCAGGGAAGTCAATAGTGTTCAATCAGGAGACTGGTTTCCCCAGGGAGCTGGCTTGTATTGAAGGACAGAGCATGGTGAGAAGGTGTGAGCAGCAAGCTTAAGGCATTTTTCACAAAAGCAAGTTTTCCATCAGGGTGCAATGCTTGTAACAAATGCATAGTATCCGGACTGGATCCTGACTCATTCATTTCAATGAGTCTTTGCACATGAGTGGCTCTTTTCGCGCATCATTTCTGCATTCAGGAAAAATCATTGCATGTTCTATATGCAGCGGACCGGACTGCAGGTGCAACACGTGAGGCTACGGTGGGCCGATGGGGGTAGTAGTTCATATGTTAATTTAGCCGGGGTCCTTATAACAGGTCTGGCAATTGTCAGTTGAGGAGTTTTCCTAATGCTGTTGCTTTACAGGCAAGACAAAAGTTCACTTCTTAGATAGTTCTATTTTAAGTCCATTCTCTAGCACTCAGGTACTTAATATAATGGTTTCCTTACTTTATATTGAGCAATCCAATAAGGGTGTTCTCCCTCGTGGCAGGCAAACTCTCTGCTACATTATTTGATATAGGATGCTCTCCTGAAATATTCAGGTTCACTATATCCCAGAAGGTGTTTAGTGAAAAAGGATAATTCTGCGCACTAATCATCCAGGTGTGTCCAGGTACTATTAAGTTCCTCCTGGTCACTGGTGCTTGTGAAGTCCCTTGGCTAGACTCAGCTCTAATCTTCACTAGACTTGCTTTATATTCGAACATAGACTCACTTGTCTGTGCTGGGCTGCTGTGACTACTTGGTCTGTCCTCTCTAGGCTTGATCAGGGCCCAGAGGAAAGAAAGGTAACTACATCTTGGACTGAGCCTGCTCTGCTCCTCCATACACTTGCTTTCTTCTCCTCTCTGTTTCCTTTCTACACACTGAACTTGAACTTTATTAACAAACCCCAATCTATATATAATATGTGGCGCCAGCACCACCTAGGGGCGAATAATATAATGACAATGCCATCCTGATATTAGGAAATACAATATATTAAATATGACAGTTAGCAGCAAAAGTTTAAAGTGCCCACATACACTGAACAAAAATATAAACGTAACACTTTCTGTTTTACTCCCATTTTGCATGAGTTGAACACAAAGATCTGAAACATTTTCTACATACACAAAAGACTGATTACTCTCAAATATTGTTCACAAATCTGTATAAATCTGTGTTAGTGAGCACTTCTCCTTTGCCGAGATAATCCATCCCACCTCACAGGTGTGGCATATCCGTGAACAGAACGCCTCTCCAACGTGCCAGACGCCATCGAATGTGAGCATTTGCCCACTCAAGTCGGTTATGACGATGAACTGCATTAAGGTCCAGACCCAGATGAGGACGATGAGCATGCAGATGAGCTTCCCTGAGACTGTTTCTGACACTTTGTGCAGAAAATCTTTGGTTATGCAAACCTTTGGTTATGCAAACCGATTGTTGCTGCAGCTGTCCGGTTGGCTGGTCTCAGACGATCATGGAGGTAAACATGCTGGATGTGGAGATCGTGGGCTGGTGTGGTTACATGTGGTCTGCGGTTGGATGTACTGCCAAATTCTCTGAAATGCCTTTGGAGACGGCTTATGGTAAAGAAATGAACATTCATTGCACGGGCAACAGCTCTGGTAGGCATTCCTGCAGTCAGTATGTCAATTGCACACTCCCTCAAACGTTGCGACATCTGTGGCATTGTGCTGTGTGATCAAACTGCACATTTCAGAGTGACCTATTATTGTGGGCAGTCTAAGGCACACCTGTGCAATATTCATGCTGTCCAATCAGCAGCTTGATATGCCTACCTGAGAGGAGGGATGGATTATCTCAACAAAGGAGAAGTGCTCGATAACACAGATTTAGACAGATTTGTGAACAATATTTGAGAGTAATAGGTCTTTTATGTAAGTAGAAAATGTTTCAGATTTTTGAGTTCAGCTCATGCAAAATGGGAGCAAAACCGAAAGGGTTGCGTTTATATTTTTGTTCAGTGTATAACACATAGTGGGACACTGCATCCACCCTTGGTTTAAGGTAAGCTGTCCTCTGCGTTTGTCTTGATGGACACTGTGGATCTCTACGCTGTCACCTGTAAGATATAAAACATACGCCGCCAACACAAATTTGCAATTTTTCTGTTGCAAAGTGCTATTATGGTACTTAGATAACCACATATAAGCAAATGGTTAAGCATAACAATACACATTTATAATAGTATCTTTTCTCTCTCATGGCGCAAGGACATTAGGCGTTGCAACTTCGGTGCTTGACGGTGACAAAAAGGGCGGTGATCTCACATAGGGGCAATACAGTCGATGGCATAGTCCTGAGACAAAGTCCATCCCTGATTTCGGGTATAAATAATTTGTAATCCAATAGGTTAAGCTGTTGATTAAAAGATGTGCGTTGCATGGAATAAGGCACAGAAAAGTCTTTCTGGGTACATATCCTTAAACGTTGCATACAACTTTTTGGTTCCAGGCAACCTGAGAAGGAGGTAAAAAGGGAATAAAATGGCGCAAATAAAAATAAAATGTGCGTAACTGGGATTAGCAGCATAGTGAAGAGGGAGTCCTGCAGGTAGTCCTGAATAAGTTATAACAACGGGCATAGGACTCCAATGTGTCCTGGGGAACTGCCACAGCAACAAACTTCAGCAAAAAGTTCCTTCCCCAACTTTACAATACTGGCTCCTAGTACAGTAGTCTCTTACATAGAGGCTAAGTTGTTTTGGCCAGCTGGCCTACTTATTGATAGGGTTCTTATTCTGGAGGTGTTTCTTCCTTCGAAGGGTTCCATTTTTCACGTTCTCCGGGGGTTGGTTACGGACACTATTAGGGCCTCTACCTTGCAAAGGGGGGTCCCAGCCCATTAGGGAGTTTTCTGATGGATCGTTGGGGGCCAGACCTTCCTTGCCATTGACTTGTGCGGCAGTGTGGTCCAATCCAGCCAGGATATCCTGGGGTGTAGGAGGTGGCATCTGGGGCCAGTAGGAACCAAAGCGGGAGACATGCTCTTTCCATGCATCGGTATATGGATCATCTATCTCCTCTGCTGGAGGGAAGGCTCTTGGCTCCACAGGCTCAGTGGGGTCTCTATATGGTGGCGGCTCGACTCCTCGGGCTCTCAGTCTCGCGACCTACTTTGCATGTTCATGGACCCGCTCCTCCTTGGACTTCTGGTTGGGGTCTGGGTGGCTTGCTCTCTCTTGCCACGTGGGGATACGGTCCGCAATGCTTGAATTCTCTTCCTCCACAGCAAGGCACCTCCTCTTCCTCTGCTGGGCTGACATACACAAATTCTCCAAGCCCACCCCCTAGGTTCGCTTGCATTAGGGGTGCGGCACCACCAGGAGGCATATTGAAACGTTTATGGTGTCGCAGCAAATATTATTTTTCCCGCTCAATAAAGGGGCGATACTCAATTTTCACGCTCTCGAGTTGGTTGTCACTAACTTTTTCACAGTGATGGCGTAGTAGAAATAACAAGAAACTCTCCGGCAGCCTTTTTAAGTACAAAACGAGAATCCACTGACAGCAAACAGTGATAGCGACACTAAAAATATGCGATTTTTCCTCACGTTTGACACTGCTATTTAATAGCAGGTGACTTGTATAGTATCCCTGTACAATTTTAGTTTACCTGGATTACTTTCCAGTTCAATAAAGACATCTAAAGTTTCCACTGTGTTAAAGCACATGTATAGTCTCTCAAGTAAACAAATGGGGCTTATTCTCATAAGGCGCATAGGAGTTTATTCTGTTTGTGACGCCAAAATTAATGCAGCGGAAAGGATCGCAGGGGCAGTATGTGAGTGCACGGTGGGCTGATGGGGGTAGTAGTCGTACTCACGGTTTTGCAGCTCCCTGGGTCGGCGTGCAGTGATGAGAAAGACAGCACTAAATCCTACGGGGCACTCTCTATTGCAGGGAACACCAGCCAGATGGAAGTTGAGGTGCCCTTGATGGTAATGGGTATGCTTAGGTTGCTTTGGTGACTGGGTCCCTGTGTTCGTGATGCCAGCACCGTTAGGTGCAAATGAAGTTGGTAGGAAGGATGAGGAGTCAGTTGTATTAAAAACCGTTGAACTTTTACTGAATCAATGGTCTCAGGACAGTTGGTACGGTTCATTTATATATCAGAGGTAATAATCCATATGTTAATTTAGCTGGGATCCTTATAACAGATCTGGCAAATGTCAGTTGAGTAGTTTTCCTAATGCTGTTACTTTATAGGCAGTACAAAAGTTCTCTTTTTAGATAGTTCTACTTTAAGTCCATTCTCTAGCACTCAGGTACTGAATATAATGGGTTCCTTACTTTATATTGAGCAATCCAATAAGGGTGTCTCCCTCGTCACAGGCAAACTCTGCTCTCCTGAAGCATTCAGGTTCACTATATCCCAGAAGGCGTTTAGTGAAAAAGGATATTTCTGTGCACTAATCATCTAGTTGTGTCCAGCTACCTGGTCACTGGTGCTTGTGAAGTCCCTTGGTTAGACTTAGCTCTAATCTAAACTAGACTTGCTTTATATTCGTACATAAACTCACTTGACTGTGGTGGGCTGCTGTGACTACTTGGTCTGTCCTCTCCAGGCTTGATCAGGGCCCAGAGGAAAGAAAGGTAACTACATCTTGGACTGAGCTTGCTCTGCTCCTCCATACACTTGCTTCCTTCTCCTCTCTACACACTGAACTTGAACTTTATTAACAAACCCCAAGCTATATATATGTGGCGCCAGCACCACCTAGGTGAATAGTATAATGACAATTCCAGCCTGATATTAGGAAATATAATACATTATATATGACAGTTAGCAGCAAAAGTTTAAAGTGCCCACATATAACACATAGTGGGACACTGCATATATTCTGCATTTTTCACACAGCTCTGATTCCATACAAACTGATGGGGCTTCAGTGAAAAACGGATTGCTTCCGGATGCAATGTGTTTTTCACTGATGGCTGCTAGATCTAGATTGTTATTCTTGTTTTTGTTTTTTTCACACGCATGAGAAACACATCCAAAACTGATTGCATCTACACAGAAAAAAACTGAAACCCTGAACGCAATTGCAGACAAAACTGACTGAACTTTCTTAAGAAAGCATCAGTTTTTTCCGGAACAGACCCTGAGAAAGCCGTAACGCTCGTGTGAAAGAGGCCTAAAGGGGTTGTCTCACTTCAGCAAATGGCGTTTCTCATGTATAAAAAGTTAATACCAGGCACTTACTAATGTATTGTGATTGTCCATATTCCTTCCTTTGCGGGCTTCATTCATTTTTTCATTGGATTATATGCTGCTCTTTTCCAGGGGTTACGACCACCGCTGCTGTGCCTATGTGTGCTCCCACTGTCCTGGCCACTGGAGAGGTGTGCAAGAATGGCCTGGTTGTAACCCCTGGATATGAGCAGTGTATAATGTGATGGAAAAATCACAACATATTAGTAAGAGACAACCCCTTTAATTGACACAGTGAGACCTGCTGTTTGAGAGAATGGAGGCCTGGCCTGAGGCTACGTTCACACGACAGTGAAACACGGACGTGTGATGGACATTTTTGTTTAATGGCTGGAACACATAATGGTAGTCTATGGGGTTATTCACACTGAAGTTTTTTTTATGGCCAGTGAATAACGGACATCAAATAATAGAACATATTCTGTCATGTGCATTTTCATGAACTGACATCCCCCATACAATGGAGAGAGACTTTTTTTTTTTTCTTTTAATTTATAAACTTCATGGATAAAAATAAAATCTCACATTTCAGATACAAAGTACATATATTCCATAGCCTTCCTCCTCTACCCCCCCCCCCCTCCATCAGCCCCACCACCCGATGTAAGGGGTATGATGTGAGCCATCAGCCATTTTGGGTGCAACCTGACCTCTAGTCCTCTGTAAGAAACTGTGAACAGTTTTGCAAACTGTGAGCTGCTTTTCTCCTGTACAAGTGCATTTGACCACCACATGCGAGAAAAACTACCGTGTGTATATTCCTCTACTGCAGGCTGTAACCATGACACTAATGACAATAAACACTAAGTGTGCCTCTTTGTGAGAAAATAAATATTTCATGATTGCACCAAAAAGTCAGAAGTATTCCTGTGGGGTCTAATACTAACCTTTTTCATATGATTTAAAACATAAGATGTGCAGAGTGACCCATGATCACCCCGTAAGGTACTGCTCCTTTCTGTGTCCGCTCCTCATTGTCGTTAGTTGGTCTGTGGGGATGGCCACAACCGGCAGGCATGTGTCCCAAATGTTAGGAAACCAGGAGGAGACAGATATCACCATGGGCTCTTTCATACCACTTTTTTTCAGTTAAACTGACCAGTTTGAACACATAGAACATAGCCTTATATAGAAAAATGAATGCCAAAAGTGCATCTGTTTTGTGTTCCTGTCAGTTTTTTTTATGGATGGGAAAGTGCAGATGTCTGTGTTTTTCCATCCAGCAAAAAATAAATTCTAATTGATGGAGCTTTATCAGTTGCAATCCAGAAAATTGAAAGTATTAAGAGAATGAGTTAACTGATTGCATACAATAGCATCCATAAAAAAATATCCTACCACTGACACATTGGAACACCATCTGGAGGAGATAGTACTTAAAATGGGGCCAACAAGGAGGCAGGGTGATCAAGGCCGATGATTTTGGCTGTTCAAGGAGAAGCAAGGAGGTGTGCATGCCATGACTGTATTGGAACTGGATTTCACCCCTTTGTGGAAATGCTTAAACAGCTAGGACCCATGGTCAAGAAGGGTGTGCTCTAGAGTTGAGCGGACACCTGGATGTTCGGGTTCGACGGGTTCGGCCGAACTTCGGAAAAAAAGTTCAAGTTCGGGATCCGAACTTGACCCCGAACCCGAACCCCATTGAAGTCAATGGGGACCCGAACTTTTGAGCACTAAAATGGCTGTAAAAATGTAATGGAAAGGGCTAGAGGGCTGCAAATGTCGTCAAAATGTGGTTAAAAGCATGGCAAGTGCTCTGCAAACAAATGTGGATAGGGAAATGAAAAAGTAAATGACAATTTTTACTTTTTTTTTTACCGGTCTACTAGGTATAGCAGTGGTACACCACACCCAAAAATTGGTGAATTTCACCCGAAAAAGTAAATGACAATTTTTTTTATTTTTTTACCGGCCTACTAGGTATAGCAGTGGTACTATAAACCCAAAAATTTGTGAATTTCACCAGAAAATGTAAATGACAATTTATTTATTTTTTTAACCGGCCTACTAGGCATAGCAGTGGTACATCACACCCAAAAATTGGTGAATTTCACCAGAAAATGTAAATGACAATTTTTTTTTTAAACCGGCCTACTAAGTATAGCAGTGGTACATCACACCCAAAGATTGGTGAATTTCACCATAAACTGTAACAGACAATTTTTTTTATTGTTTAACCTGTCTACTAGGTATAACAGTGGTACTTCACACCCAAAAATTGGTGAATTTCACCCGAAAAAGTAAATGACAATTTATTTATTTTTTTAACCGGACTACTAGGCATAGCAGTGGTACATCACACCCAAAAGTTGGTGAATTTCACCCGAAAATGTAAATGACAGTTTTTGTTTTTTTTAACCGGGCTACTAGGTATAGCAGTGGTACTATACACCCAAAAATTGGTGAATTTCACCAGAAAATGTAAATGACAATTTTTTTTTTTAACCGGCCTACTAGGTATAGCAGTGGTACTATGCACCCAAAAATTGGTGAATTTCGCCAGAAAATGTAAATGACAATTTTTTATTTTTATTTTTTTAACTAGCCTACTAGGTATACCAGTGGTACTACACTCCCAAAAATTGGTGAATTTCACCAGAAAATGTAAATGACAATTAATTTATTTTTAACCGGCCTACTAGGCATAGCAGTGGTACATCACACCCAATTTTTGGTGAATTTCCCCCGAAAATGTAAATGACAACTTTTTTTTTATTTTTTTACCAGCCTACTAGGTATAGCAGTTGTACATCACACCCAAAAATTGCTTAATTTCAGCGGAAAATGAAAATGACAATAAATTTTTTTTTTTAACCGGCTTACAAGGTATAGCAGTGGTACATCACACCCAAAAATTTGTGAATTTCAACCGAAAATGTAAATGACAATTTTTATATTTTTTTTAAACCGGCCTACTAGGTATAGCAGTAATACATCACACCCAAAAATTGGTGAATTTTACCCGAAAAAGTAAATGACAATTTATTTTATTTTTTTAACCGGCCTAATAGGTATAGCAGTGGTACTATACACCCAAAAATTGGTGAATTTCACCAGAAAATGTAAATGACAATTTTTTTTTTTAACCGGCCTACTAGGTATAGCAGTGGTACTATGCACCCAAAAATTGGTGAATTTCGCCAGAAAATGTAAATGACAATTTTTTATTTTTATTTTTTTAACTAGCCTACTAGGTATACCAGTGGTACTACACTCCCAAAAATTGGTGAATTTCACCAGAAAATGTAAATGACAATTAATTTATTTTTAACCGGCCTACTAGGCATAGCAGTGGTACATCACACCCAATTTTTGGTGAATTTCCCCCGAAAATGTAAATGACAACTTTTTTTTTATTTTTTTACCAGCCTACTAGGTATAGCAGTTGTACATCACACCCAAAAATTGCTTAATTTCAGCGGAAAATGAAAATGACAATAAATTTTTTTTTTTAACCGGCTTACAAGGTATAGCAGTGGTACATCACACCCAAAAATTTGTGAATTTCAACCGAAAATGTAAATGACAATTTTTATATTTTTTTTAAACCGGCCTACTAGGTATAGCAGTAATACATCACACCCAAAAATTGGTGAATTTTACCCGAAAAAGTAAATGACAATTTATTTTATTTTTTTAACCGGCCTAATAGGTATAGCAGTGGTACTATACACCCAAAAATTGGTGAATTTCACCCGAAAATGTAAATGACAATTTTTTTTTTTTTTGAACCGGCCTACTAGGTATAGCAGTGGTACTATACACCCAAAAATTGCTGGATTTCACCAGAAAATTTAACTGACAAAGTAGTGAAATGATATAAAATAAAATATGTACAAATAAAAAAAAAAATTTGATTTATGAAGTGGAGTTCCATATGGAGTAGGAGTTTGAGGAGGCGGTGGACGAAGCGGTGTAGGTGGAAGCGGCGGTGGAGGAGGACGAGGTAGCCAACACTGGTTTTTGGTTTACATTTTTTTATTTTAAATTAGGATACACTCTAAAAGAGTGTGAAATATCCAAAATACAAGAATGAGCAATTGTGCTGAAGTATAACAATGGCTGGTTAGTGCCGGTAATGTCTATTTTGCACAAGGTACGGACAAGTCCTGAGGGATCCATGCCTGGTTCATTTTAATGAAGGTGAGCTTGTCCACATTGGCTGTGGACAGGCGGCTGCACTTGTCATTGATGACGCCCCATGCCTAGGGTTGCCACCTTTTCTTAAAGCCAAACCTGAACAAAAGGGGGGAGGTTGGGCGTGTCCAGGGGCGTAGCTAGAACTGACTGGGCCCCACAGCAAATTTTTGTACAGGGCCCCTCCCCAACTTAATTGACGCACTCATACACACACTCACCACATACATGGATGCACTCATATAGGCATTCTCCACATACATGGATGCACTCATACATGAGCTCAGTGGTGTAACTAGAGTGTTATGGGCACCAGTGCAAACTTTGGAATGCCCCCCCCCTTCCCCCCCATTTTTACAAAGAGGTGTCAGATTTTTTTTTACACTAAAGGCTCTTTCACACAAGTGGAGCCATTCGGGTAATCTGCTGATTGAAAGAGAGCCAAGCCCCGTTCCGGAAAGCAGAGACACGGAGCACTAAGGTGATTGATAATGCTCTTTGCCTCCCTGTGATCTTTTTACTAGAAAATCACAGTGAGATAAAGTTGTCACAGTGATTTTGTAGTAAAAAGATCACAGAGAGGCACGGAGCATTATCAATCATGTTAATGCTCTGTTTTCTGCTGTCCGGAACGGGGCTTGGCTCTCTTTCATGCAGCGGATTACCCGCACAGTATCCGCTCGTGTTAAAGAGCCCTAAGCCCAATGCATGGCTACACTCACCCAGTCCTAATAAAATCTGGTCCTACCTCATCCAGGGTGTCGCTGGTGTCGGCGTGATGTCCACTGGATCCAGAACAAGGTCCCTGTGGTGACAGAGAAAAAAAGAAAAATCACATAAGGAAGGGATGGTGACTGCCCCTGTGAAATCACCAGCAGGGGGCGCTGTGCTGGCCTGTAAAACTGAGCCATGTCAATGTATAGCAGGGTAATCTAGGACATTTCCCCTAAGTGCAACCACACAGTACTAATGCTCACCGTTGTGGCCCCTCACAGCAGTTATGCCCACCTTTGTTCCTGTCACAGTAGTTATGCCTACTTGTGTGCCCCCTCGCTGTAGTTATGCCCAGATATGTGCCCCCTCACTATAGTTATGCCCAGATATGTGCCCCTTCACAGTAGTTATGCCAGATATGTGCCCCTCACAGTAGTTATACCAGATATGTGTCCCCTCACAGTAGTTATGCCCAGATATGTGCCCCCTCACAGTAGTTATAGCCAGATATGTGCCCCCTCACAGTAGTTATAGCCAGATATGTGCCCCCTCACAGTAGTTATAGCCAGATATGTGCCCCCCTCACAGTAGTTATGCCAGATATGTGCCCCCACGCTGTAGTTATGCCCAGATATGTGCCCCCTCACAGTAGTTATGCCCAGATACTGTATGTGCCCCTCACAGTAGTTATGCCTATTTTTGTGCCCCCTCGCTGTAATTATGCCCAGATATGTGCCCCCTCACAGTAGTTATGCCCAGATATGTGCCCCCTCACAGTAGGTATGCCCAGATATGTGCCCCCTCACAGTAGTTATGCCAGATATGTGCCCCCTCGCTGTAGTTATGCCCAGATATGTGCCCCCTCACAGTAGTTATGCCCAGATATGTGCCCCTCACAGTAGTTATGCCCAGATATGTGCCCCTCACAGTAGTTATGCCCAGATATGTGCCCCTCACAGTAGTTATGCCCAGATATGTGCCCCTCACAGGATCTGAGAACCTGCTGCTGGAGATTTCTGAAGTCACTATCTTCCAAGAGCAGGCCTCCAAGGCTGAAGTGAGCTGGGCAAGCTCTATTATGGCATAACAGACATTTAATAAACTGGAAGATGGTAACAATCTTACTAGGTGGAGGATAGAAACAACTCTCAGTATAATGATACCAGGAACATCCATGGTGTGCAATTTCTCAGATGCTAAGCACAGAATCCAGGGCCAGGATGTACTGGACATCACTATGGCATACAAGTTACCAGACGTTGGGGATACTCTCCATAGGCTGCAACTAAAATAAAACTAGGAACATTCATCCTGAAGCTAGCATGGTGTTTAATAGGGGTTCTCCAGGAATAAAATAAAAAAAGAAAATACATACATGCACATACTGCACATTACACATGTTATTACATACAGACACATAGTACACATCACACATGTTATTACATACAGGCACACAGTACACATCACACATGTTATTACATACAGGCACATAGTACACATCACACATGTTATTACATACAGGTGCAGTACGCCAGTCCTGCAGGGTGAGCGAATGTGAGGTCACAGGGGACAGCTTAACAGACCGAGGGTTGCTCTTGGTACTCACAGTTTTTATATACCCTGGGCAGGCGTATAGCAGTGATGGAGAGGCTGGCACATGGATCCTCTGGGGCACTCTCTGTGTATAGGGACCAGGCCGGGTGGTAGGTGAGGTGCCCTGGGTGTTGCAGGTTTAGTGTGCCTGTGGCAAGATCCCTTATAGTTCGTGACGCCAGTGTCTTGCTGTAAATATCCTTCTGCCCTTCAGCTTTCTACTTGGCTGGATAAAAGTGGCTCTGCTCTGTACTTTTCAAGGTGCTAGATATCTTCAGGAGGGAACTTCTTCTCCTGGAATAACTTCTGAGCTTTTTCTTACTCAGTAACTTCAGGCAGGCTAGAATGAGCTACTTAGCCTCCTGGATTAGACTGCACTCACCCTTTCCTGTCTGGGCCTAACTATATATACTAGGGGGTTCCCTAGCTCCCTCTACAGTTTGGGAGGAGAAACTACACCCCTAACAGGCCTGGTACACAGGAATTAACATGGCATTACACATTACAATGCAATACAAAATACCATTCTCCAACAGGAGGTGGAAGCAACATAACCCTTAGTAGTGCCCACCTTTACGTAGTGGGACACTACATACCCCGTTGCTTTGAGGTTGCCCGTCCTCGGCGCAACACAGGGGGCCCGCCCAGCTGGAAACTGTGACGTGAAAGACAGAAATACAAAGCAGGCATATACAACAACCACTATATTTGCAAGGAAAGTATCAGGCAGCTCCGCTGGCAAAGGAACAAGTGCGGTGAAAAGGGGCGTCATTCTCTATGCACGATAATACAGGGAACAGGGGCGCTGACCTGGTACAGCATATCAGGAATAACCAGGATAGTCCATAATAATAAAATGCAACAATAATATAAGTCCCTGGAGGCTCAAAAGAAAAACATGTCCATACCCGGGTCTTGTAGACAGCTAAACAGGGGTTTCCCGGGGGGAGTTACTCTGGTCAACAACGTAGTCTCCGAATCTCACAGGTGGATGCCCCTTAGTAGGCCGCGTGGACCTCCTTACTGGCAGGGCCTCTTCCTGCCTTGGCTCAGGGGGGCCAGAGGGATCCACAGGTTCTGGAGCCCTTTCAGGTATACCCTGGGACAGGTCATCCTGGGGTTGAGAACAGGAACTGGAGCCGGTACCATCAAGTTCAACCAGGGTGTGAGGAACCAATGAAGTGGCTCCTTGTCATGTAACAGGTTCTCAACAGCCTGCATAGGATCAACAGGTTGGGCTGATGACTCTGGCTCAGTAGACTCTGGCTCAATGCCCCCTGTTGCAGTTTCTCCTTCTATGTAGGGTTTTAAATGATTCCTGTGTACGATCTGGGAGCCTTTACCTTCCCTGGAAATTTGGTACACGTGGGTCTCAGCATTAGGAATAGCAGTTATGACGTAGGGAGCCCTCTCCCACTTACTGTCCAGCTTGCTGGTTCGGTGGTTATTCCTCAACCACACCACGTCTCCTATAGCAAGAGGTTCTGCATGAGCAGTCAGGTCATAGTCTCTCTGCTGCCGCACTCGGGCACTTTCCATGCGCTCCTGAACAATCTCTTTGGCATTAAGAAGACGTCTTTGATGATCCACCACCCAATCAGTCTTTGGTAGTGGGTTGATGACATAGGGTACTTGCACATCCAGGGAGTGGTCAGCAGGCAGCCTCTCTTGATGGCCGAACATCAAATAGAAGGGTGTGTACCCGGTGGAGCAGTGAATTGTATTGTTATACGTATACATAAGTTGTGGCAGCAGAGTAGGCCAATTACCCCTTGTCTCAGGGGGCACTGTTCTCAACATTTCAATGAGAGTTTGATTCATCTTTTCACAGAGTCCGTTACCTTGCGGATGATAGGCTGTGGTCCGGACCTTCTGGCAATTATGTAGCAGGCACATCTCCTGGAACAACTGTGATTCAAACGCAGACCCCTGGTCGGTGAGGATTCTCTCTCAGCAGACGTAGGGCAGGAGGAAATGCTTCCAGAACGCTTCCGCCGCAGTCTTGGCTGTCAGGTCTTTCACAGGCACTGCTACAACAAACTTAGTGAAGTGATCAATAATGGTCATGGCATAAGTATAACCTGAGCGACTTGGCTCCAACTTCACATGATCAATGGCAACAAGCTCCAGGGGAGTTTTACTCACAAAAGGATGGAGAGGCGCTCTCTGATCATGGCGCTCACTTCTCCCGACGGCACAGGCAGTACATTCTTAGCAACAGGCCTTTTTGAAGGAAGAGTTGGTGGCGAAGTCTCCACAATTTCAATAGTTCTGGTTCTGCACTCTTCCTGCGGACTCTTTCAGGAGTTCTTCCACTAGTAAGGAAGTCGAGCAGTTCACCGAGGACTCTGACTGGAGCTTAATCCACCTTTCTTGTTCGCCTCTGGACTCAGGATTAGTCGGTGGAGAGGGATCAGCAGCTGAGTGATTTTCAGTGTGAACATTATCTTGCTTAGCAAATTAGTTGAAAAACGCCGGCATCTCCACTTCTTCCCAGGCATCCTTTGGTTCATCTGGTGCTTCTGTAGTGGGAAGCCGAGACAGGGCATCAGCATCATTTGAGCGACCTGCCCGGTATTTCACAGTGAAGACATAGTTGGCAAGGCGGGAGGCCCATCTTTGCTCCAGAGCCCCTAACTTGGCTGTATTCAGATGCGCCAGGGGATTGTTGTCAGTGAAGGCGACAAACGGAGTGGCAGCAAGGTAGTCCTTGAAAAAAAGCCCACACTAAAGCAAGGAACTCCAGCTTGAAGGAGCTATAATTCTGATTGTTTTTCTCAGCTCCCCTCAGGGATCTGCTGGCGTAGGCAATCACCCTCTCTTTGTTGTCTTGCACCTGAGCCAACACGGCTCCCAGGCCTCTTTTACTGGCATCCGTATAGAGGTGGAAGGGCTTCTGATAATCCGGGTAACCCAGGACAGGGGGTTCGGTCAGCTTCTTCTTCAGGAGCTGGAAGGCAATCTCCCGTTCCTCATTCCATTCAACGGGGATAGGAGTCTTTGGACTCTTTTTGGGATGACCCCTCAGGAGTTCCTGGATCGGATCCGCAATCTGTGCAAAATGCGGGATGAAGCGTCTGTAATATCCTGCAAAACTGAGGAAACTTCTCAACTCTTTCACGGTGGTAGGAGTAGGCCAATTACGGACAGCAGCAAGTTTATCAGGATCAGGCTGGACTCCTTCTGCACTAACAACATGGCCCAGGTACTTTACAGCTGGTTTCAGCAGATGGCACTTGGAAGGCTTGATTTTAAGGCCATATTTAGCGAGGACTTGAAACACTTCGGCCAGATGCTTTAAATGATCCTCATATGTCTTGGAGTAGATAATGATGTCATCCAAGTATAGCAATACAGTCTCAAAGTTCTTATGGCCTAAACAATGCTCCATCAACCGCTGGAACGTCCCTAGAGCATTACACAGTCCAAAAGGCATGTAGTTGAATTCGAACAGGCCCATAGGCGTGGTGAAAGCGGTCTATTCCCGGTCTTCCGGGGCCATAGGCACCTGCCAGTATCCACTGGTTAAGTCAAGAGTTGAGAAGCAGGCTGATGACCCCAGGGCAGTCAGAGACTCTTCAATGCGTGGCAACGGATAAGCGTCTTTGTGGGTGATTTGATTGATTTTTCTATAGTCCACACAGAACCTAATGCTGCCATCTTTTTTACGAACAAGAACTAGGGGTGCAGCCCAGGGACTCTGACTGTCCCGGATTATGTTAGAGTCCTTCATTTCCTGTATCATCTCTTTTACGGACTGGTAGGTAGTAGGCGGTATGGGTCTGTATCTCTCCTTGATAGGAGGATGCGAGCCAGTAGGTATGGTGTGTTTGATTACACTGACCTCTCCATAGTCCGTGGGGTGCTTGCTAAAGGCCTAGTGGTGCTCCTTCACCAGATTCAGGACTCCCTCTATTTGGTCCTTCAGGGTGGATTCGTTCTCCACATTAAGTTCCTCCCACCAGGATACTGATGAGGCGCTGACAGGGGTGCTGATGCTCTGTGCAGTTTGAGACTTCTCCATGGAAGGCAGACGGATAACATCCTGGAAGGATACCTGGAAAAGCTGAGCAACAGGGCAGTGCTTAGAGAGAGCAACAGGGTGATCACTGAAATTAATCAAACGGACAGGCACTTTACCTTGAGATACAGTCACCAGGCTCTTGGCTGCTCGCACGAAGGGATGATTTTCAATTTGGATAGGCTCCACCAGAGCTTGATAGTCTTGGCCTTGGATCCCTAGTACAGCACGGCACCACAAAATGATCTGGGAATTCGGTTGCAGCATTACCGCCCGGTTATCCCGGATCCGGGCAGTGCAGATTTCTCCTCTTCCATTCGCAAATTTTTGCTGAGCACACAGCACACTGATAGTCTTTTTAATTACTCTTTTAGAAGCAGGCGAAGCTGAAGGTATGGATTGGTTCAGAGCCTCAAGTACCTCGGAGTAACAATTTTTAAAGACATTAGTCCCTAAGATCACAGGGTGTCCCCCTTTATCTCCGGCTTGCACCACAATTACACCTTGTGGTAAGGTGGCTTCTTCCACCTGCAGGGTAGGTTCCCAGTACCCATGGACTTTCACCGGCTTGCCGTTGCTAGCAATGATATCCAGCCAGGATTCTGGTGGCTGGGTGAGGAGACTTGAATCCCAGAATTTGTCAAAGGTGGGTTGTTGGATGGTGGTGACCTGAGACCCAGTATCCAGCAGGGCTTCAAAAGGTATCCCGTTAATGCATATGTTAATTTTTGGACGGGATCCCACGTATCTGGGCATCCAACTTGGATCCTTTGGACCTACTGTTCTAACTCCCGAGGGGCGGTCCTCGGCCTCGGGGGTGGCCCGTTTAACTGCCAACACGTTGTCTCAGTATGGCCATATTATTTACAATAGGTGCAGACGGGCTGCTTGCGATTCTTAGACCGGTAACTCGGTCGTCCATCGGGTCCTTTGGGGCATACCTCTTTATATGCAGGCGGGAGGAGCCTTTGAGGTAGGGGGCTTTCGTCTTACAATAACAATGGTCTTTCCCATTCCTCTATTTTCCTGCACACCTTTTCCAGGCTCTTAGTGAGATGGTTAACTTGCTCCATTAATGCCACCACCACATCTGTTACTGGAGCCTGGGTGGCTTGACTGGCTCCGGACAGTTTCACATCAATAATTTTTGGCTGACAGGCCTGTGGTTCAAGGGAGGCCGCCGGCCCTGTGGGCGGATTTTGACAAAGGATACTGATGGCCAGCTCTTTAAAGTCCAAAAAACGCACAATTGGGGTGCTGGGCTGACAGCATCCTTAGCTGGCCCTTTAAGTGTTCAGCGTTTACACCCGCAATGAACTGCACTCTCAGAGTCCGGTCCTGGTCCTCAGCCTCCCTGGGGTCCACCTGGACCACGGCCCTCAGGGTCTCTTGCAGGGACAAAGCAAAATCACGGAGTGACTCACTGGGCTGTTGCTTTCTGCTGAAAAATTGCATCTTAACTTCCGACACCGCCCTGGCTTCAAACGTGGTGCCGAGGCGATCAAAGATCTGTCCCATGTTATTTTTTTCGGAGCTGGGCCATGACATGACCTCCCTGCGGGCGGCCCCTTCTAACTGCGCTAAGTAGATCTCCATCTGTTGCTCAGCGGAGATAGGATAGAGCCGGAATAAGGCCATGATCTGGTCTTTAAAGTCTTTCAGTTTGTGGGCTTCCCCGGAGTATCACGGGAACCAGGGGGCCCCAAAATAATATGGCATGGTCATCGGCATTAGACTAGATGTTGGGGATACTCTCCATAGGCTGCAACTAAAATAAAACTAGGAACATTCATCCTGAAGCTAGCATGGTGTTTAATAGGGGTTCTCCAGGAATAAAATAAAAAAAGAAAATACATACATGCACATACTGCACATTACACATGTTATTACATACAGACACATAGTACACATCACACGGGCAGGCGTATAGCAGTGATGGAGAGACTGGCACATGGATCCTCTGGGGCACTCTCTGTGTATAGGGACCAGGCCGGGTGGTAGGTGAGGTGCCCTGGTGTTGCAGGTTTAGTGTGCCTGTGGCAAGATCCCTTATAGTTCGTGACGCCAGTGCCGGTAACGGTGGCACACCGATTTATTGTAGGAATAATTGAGGTACACACAGTTGCAGTGAACCAGAACTTCTTTTTACTGAACAGTTCAACTATATACAGGTTTCAGTTAGTTCCACATGCAGGGACTTGGTAACAGGCAGGCTTCACATAAATGGCAGGCAAAGTTCTTGCAAGATACTCAGAGGGAATAACACTCACAGATCAGGCTGTCCTTTCTGCAGAATCCTGTCTGGCTTTCTCCAAGGCCCGTATGCCCTATAGCTGGCTTTATACTTGGGTAGGGAAACCTTCCTCTGGTATAAATCCTCTTGCTGTAAATATCCTTCTGCCCTTCAGCTTTCTACTTGGCTGGATATCTTCAGGAGGGAACTTCTTCTCCTGGAATAACATCTGAGCTTTTTTTTACTCCGGAACTTCAGGCAGGCTAGAATGAGCTACTTAGCCTCCTGGATTAGACTGCACTCGCCCTTTCCTGTCTGGGCCTAACTATATATACTAGGGGGTTCCCTAGCTCCCTCTACAGCTTGGCAGGAGAAACTACACCCCTAACAGGCCTGGTACACGGGAATTAACATGGCATTACACATTACAATGCAATACAAAATACCATTCTCCCACAGGAGGTGGGAGCAACATAACCCTTAGTAGTGCCCACCTTTACGTAGTGGGACACTACATAGGCACATAGTACACATCACACATGTTATTACATACAGGCACAAACTACAGATCACATATGCACTCACTTTTATGCAGGATTCCTGGGGCTCCATCATGCAGTGGAAGGGCAGTCCTGCAGCTAGTAACACTGCCTCTCCTGACAACCCTCCCCCTCCGACCTCGGTCCAGACTACATACTGTAGCTGCATCATTTACACCAGCTCTGGCTTTTTAAACACCAGCAGCTGTGTAAATAAGAAGGTAAGGGTTAACAGGGCAACAGCTAGCAACGGGGAAGGGGGGCAGTGACCTGCAGTTCTTACTGCAATGTTGGCTCCTCTGATCAGGAGCAGGCTGGGAGGAGGAGTCTTCTTATGATGCCTTCAGGCTGATGTGTGCTGGACCGCAGGGCTGGCAGCATGATTAGACGTCACCACCAGCACTGCTGCTCATTGGCTACCTGCTACAGAACTCGGGAGAGTAAAGAGATCGCTGTGCCCGGGTCTGAAAAAGGCTTGTACCCGGGCACAGGATTACAAACCCGTAATGTCCGGGTCATTCCCGTAGGGGTGGCAACCCTACCCCTGCCGTGCTAAACACACGTTCAGATAATACACTGGCTGCAGGGCAGGCCAGCACCTCCAAGGCGTAAAGGGCAAGCTCAGGCCATGTGCCCAATTTGGAGACCCAGAAGTTGAAGGGGGCAGACCCGTCATTCAGTACGTGTAGGTGTGTGCACACATACTGCTCCACCATGATGGTGAAATGCTGCCTCCTGCTAAGACGTTCCATATCAGCTGGTGGTGCTGGTTGTTGTGGCGTGCTGACAAAGCTTTTCCACATTTCGGCCATGCTAACCCTGCCTTCTGAGGTGCTGGCGGTGCCCCAGCTGCGTTGGCAACCTCTTCTTCGTCCTCTGCCTTCGCCTTGTGCTTCCACCGTGCCCCCACTGTCAGGTGGGAATGCCACCAGCAGCGCATCTACCAGCGTGCGCTTGTACTCTTGCATCTTACGATCACGCTCCAGTGACGGAATTAAGGACGGTACGTTGTCCTTGTAACGGGGATCCAGCAGCATGGCCACCCAGTAATCAGCACAAGTTAGAATGTGGGCAACTCGGCGGTTGTTGCGGAGACATTGCAGCATGTGATCGCTCATGTGTGCCAGGCTGCCCAGAGGCAACGAAAAGCTGTCCTCTGTGGGAGGTGTATCGTCTGTGTCCTCTGTATCACCCCATCCATGCACCAGTGATGGCCATGAGCTGGTCTGGGTGCCACCCTGCTGTGAACATGGTTGCTCCTCCATCTCCTCCTCCTTCACCTCCTCCAGAACTGTGCCCTGGCTGGACAATTGTGTACCTTGGGTTTGTGGGTGCAGGAACCCACCCTCGGAGCCACTTGGGAATGACTGGCCGGAAACCCTACGAAATGATCCCTCTTCCTCCTCCTCCTCCTCCTGTGCCACATCCTCTTCCATCATCGGCAGGAGCATTTTTTCAAGGAGGCATAGAAGTGGGATAGTAACGCTAAGAATGGCACTGGCCATGTTGGTGGAGTACTCGAAACAGCGCAACAAGGAACACAGGTCTCGCATGGAGGCCCAGTCATTGGTGGTGAAGTGGTGCTGTGCCGCCGAGCAACTCACACGTACGTGCTGCAGCTGAAACTTCACTATCGCCTGCTGCTGCTCGCACAGTCTGGCCAGCATGTGCAAGGTGGAGTTCCACCTTGTTGGCACGTCGCATATGAGGCGGTGAGCGGGAAGGCAGAAGTTACGCTGCAGCGCTGACAGGTGAGCAGCAGCAGGGTGAGAACGCCGAAAGCGCGCACAGACGGCTCACACTTTATGCAGCAGCTCTGACATATCGGGGTTATTTTTAAGGAATCTCTGCCCCAAAAAATTCAGCACATGCGCCAGGCAAGGGATGTGCGTCAAACAGGCTAGTCCCAGAGCTGCTACAAGATTTCGCCCATTATCGCACACCACCAGGCCGGGCTTGAGGCTGACTGGAACAAACCACTCATTGGTCTGTTGTTCAAGGCCCGTCCACAGCTCCTGCGTGGTGTGGGGTTTGTCCCCCAAACAGTTAAGTTTTAAAACTGCCTGCTGTCGTTTACCCCTGGCTGTGCTGAAGTTGGTGGTGAAGGTGTTAAGCTGACCGGATGAGGAGCTGGTAGAGGATGAGGAAGTAGAGTAGGAGGAGGAAGCAACAGGAGGCAAACTGAAGCGCCCTGAAATCCTCGGTGGTGGAAGGATATGCGCCAAACTGCTATCCGCCTCAGGCCCAGCCGCCACTGCATTTACCCAGTGTGCTGTTATGGAGATATAACGGCCCTGACCGTGCTTACTGGTCCACGTATCCGTAGTCAGGTGCACCTTGTCACAGATGGCGTTGCACAGTGCACACCTGATTTTGTCCCCTACTTGGTTGTGCAGGGAAGGGATGGCTCGCCTTGAAAAGTAGTGGCGGCTGGGCACGACGTACTGTGGGACAGCCACCGCCATAAGGCCTTTAAAACTATCCGTCTCCACCAGACGGAATGACAGCATTTCAAAGGCCAGTAATTTAGAAATGCTTGCATTCAGGGCTAAGGATCGCAGGTGGGTAGGAGTGTACTTCTTCCTCCTCTCCAGCGTATGGGAGATGGAGAGCTGAACACTTCCGTGGGACATTGTGGAGATGCTTGGTGACCCAGGTGTTGGTTTTGCTGGCAGATCCTCTGTTTGCGGGGTGGCAGGTGGCACTGTCACTCCAGAGGTGAATGAAGAGGCCGAGACTGCAGCAGAAGAGGAAGCAGGAGGAGCCAGAGACCTTTCTTGGTTTTTGAGGTGTCTACTCCACTGCAGCTCGTGCTTTGCACTTAAATGCCTGGTCATGCAGGTTGTGCTCAGGTTAAGAACGTTTATGCCTCGCTTCAGGCTCTGATTGCAAAGCGTTCAAACCACTCGTGTCTTGTCATCAGCACATTGTCGGAAGAACTGCCCTTGCCAGGGAACTCCTTGGAGCTGGCTTTGGTGTGCTCGGTCCCTTGCTGCAGTGGGCAGTAGCAGGCGTACTGTCTAGAGGACGGCCGCTCCGCTTTTGCACCCTGCTCCCTCTTCTGCTGTGCTAGTGGCTCTGTGCGACCACCATCTCTTCCTCCGAACTACATAGGTCACTCGCATGACCTTGATTCCATATGGGGTCGAGGACCTCATCGTCCTCCACATCATCTTCCACCCAGTCTTCACCCCTGCCTTCCTTGTCGGTCTGCACACTTTCAAAAGCCCCAGCAGTTGGCACCTGTGTTTCGTCATCATCCGAGACGTGCTGCGATGGTCCTCCCATGTACTCATCTTGAAAGATAAGTGGTTGGGCATCGGTGCACTCAATCTCTTCCACTTCTGGGGCAGGGCTAGATGGATGGCCCTGGGAAACCCTGCTAACAGAGTCATCAAAAAGCAGAAGAGACTGCTGCATGACTTGGGGCTCAGACTGCTTGGCTGATTTGCAAGGGGGTGAGGTGAAAGACTGATGGACATCGGCTGCAGGTGCCAACTGTGGTCTTTCAGCAGGAGACTGGGTGGGAGACAATGTGAAGGAACTGGATCCACTGTCAGCAATTTAGGATCTTGCCCTAAATGGGTGTTTAATTAATAGTAGAATAGAACGATAGTATGTAAAGGGTGTATCTCACAGGGCCTGAACCAGTATAGGCCTGAATTAAATATTTCTTTGCCCAAAATGGCTGTATTTCAAATGGCTGTATTTCAAAAGCCTGAATCAAACCCCTGTATGTAGAGGTGGTATCTCACAGGGCCTGAACCAGTATAGGCCTGAATTCAATATTGGTGCACCAAATGGCGGTATTTCAAATCTCTGAATCTAACTCAAATGTATTAAGGGTGTACAGTCGTGGCCAAAAGTTTGGAGAATGACACAAATATTAGTTTTCACAAAGTTTGCTGCTAAACTGCTTTTAGATCTTTGTTTCAGTTGTTTCTGTGATGTAGTGAAATATAATTACACGCACTTCATACGTTTCAAAGGCTTTTATCGACAATTACATGACATTCATGCAAAGAGTCAGTATTTGCAGTGTTGGCCTTTCTTTTTCAGGCCCTCTGCAATTCGACTGGGCATGCTCTCAATCAACTTCTGGGCCAATTCCTGACTGATAGCAACCCATTCTTTCATAATCACTTCTTGGAGTTTGTCAGAATTAGTGGGTTTTTGTTTGTCCACCCGCCTCTTGAGGATTGACCACAAGTTCTCAATGGGATTAAGTTCTGGGGAGTTTCCAGGCCATGGAGCCCACTCCCTTGGATGAGAAGCAACCCCACACATGAATGGTCTCAGGATGCTTTACTGTTGGCATGACACAGGACTGATGGTAGCGCTCACCTTTTCTTCTCCGGACAAGCCTTTTTCCAGATGCCCCAAACAATCGGAAAGAGGCTTCATCGGAGAATATGACTTTGCCCCAGTCCTCAGCAGTCCATTCACCAAACTTTCTGCAGAAGATCAATCTGTCCCTGATGTTTTTTTTGGAGAGAAGTGGCTTCTTTGCTGCCCTTCTTGACACCAGGCCATCTTCCAAAAGTCTTCGCCTCACTGTGCGTGCAGATGCGCTCACACCTGCCTGCTGCCATTCCTGAGCAAGCTCTGCATTGGTGGCCCTCCGATCCCGCAGCTGAATCCTCTTTAGGAGACGATCCTGGCGCTTGCTGGACTTTCTTGAAGTTCTTGATGATCCTATAAATTGTTGATTGAGGTGCAATCTTAGTAGCCACAATATCCTTGCCTGTGAAGCCATTTTTATGCAACGCAATGATGGCTGCATGCGTTTCTTTGCAGGTCACCATGGTTAACAATGGAAGAACAATGATTTCAAGCATCACCCTCCTTTTAACATGTCAAGTCTGCCATTTTAACCCAATCAGCCTGACATAATGATCTCCAGCCTTGTGCTCATCAACATTCTCACCTGAGTTAACAAGACAATTACTGAAATGATCTCAGCAGGTCCTTTAATGACAGCAATGAAATGCAGTGGAAAGGTTTTTTTGGGATTAAGTTAATTTTCATGGCAAAGAAGGACTATGCAATTCATCTGATCACTCTTCATAACATTCTGGAGTATATGCAAATTGCTATTATAAAAACTTAAGCAGCAACTTTTCCAATTTCCAATATTTATCTAATTCTCAAAACTTTTGGCCACGACTGTATCTCACAATGACATCTGCATCAAAGGCTGCCAACTAAATTTTTTTTGCCCAAACGAGTGTTTGTTTAACAACTGAATTTGACAGCAGTATATAAGCCTGTAATTTCACACGTGCTGATGCTGCAAGGCCTGAAAATAGTGTTTTTTGTCAACAAAAATGATGGGTGTATTTCTAGCTTAAATTGCACACTGACTAATCCAGATGTTGTAGATTGCCAAAAAAGTGTTTTTTTGGTAACAGAATATGAAAGCTGTATATATTAAACTTGAATTTAACACTTGCAGATCAGGAAAATACTGTTTTTTGACAAAAAAAAGTGTGTTTTTAAAACCCCAGAAATTGATGGGTGTATTTCTAGCTTAAATTGCACACTGACTCTCTCCTATTCTCTCCCTGAAATCACAAGTCCAGCAGCATCCTCTCCCTACACTTGTAACAGCAGAGTGACTTGCAGCGCTATGTGACTCAAGCTTATATAGAGCCTGGGTCACATGCTGCTCTGGCCAATCACAGCCATGGCTGTGATGGCTTCTAAGGTCAGACAGTTAACCGCTTGTTGATTGGCTGCTCTGCAGCCTTTCAAAAAGAGCCAAGAAAGCACCGAACCCGAACTTTTACTGAAATGTTCGGGTTCAGGCCCGGGGTCCAAAAATCCTAAAGTTCGGTACGAACCCGAACTTTACAGTTCGGGTTCGCTCAACCCTAGTGTCCTCCACAGAGGGTCTGGTGCATCCTGGTAAAAATTTGCGTAATGACCCTCAGATAATTCACATGGTAGAGAGTGGCTGCTTGGCAACTCATGGTGGTAGCAAAGAAAAATTTGGTCCAATGTGTGCACAGACCTTCTGAGGTTGTAGTAAAAGTAGCAGCAAAATAAGTATTTTTCAAAGAAACAGCTTCCACAATGACAGCATGATACAGGCAACACAATGATGGAGATAGTTTTACTTCTACTCTCTCTCTCTCTCTCTCTCTATATATATATATATATATATATATATATATATATATATATGGTTTCTTTCTCTTTTATTTATCTATGGACTGAAGGGTCGGTGGTTGGGCTTGGGACGTATGGCATGGACGTGTCTCTGGTCCCATGCCCTCAATGGACCGGGGTCTCTGCCGTGAAAACGGCTGGAACCTCGGCCCCCGTCCTCTTGTCTCAATATATAAGTATGGCACAGGTTATTCTTTCCAGTGCCGATATACACTAATTAAGCCACGTTCACTCCCTGTTCTGTTTATACATATAGTGACCTTATGGAGACCTTTTAATGGTCCCTCTACCCACATATTCCCATGGTGTTGTGCCATTTATGTTTCTCTCCCCTCGTCTGTAAATTTCCCCTTTCCCCTGCCGATTTCTGTGCCCCGGTGCCCATACTTGTCATGTGATTTGGGGTTGACCTCGGCGCACATTGTGGGACTGTTGTTGCCGGGTTAGCGATGGTTTCATTTTTGCCTGGCGACGCATGTCCGGCCTTGTGGGCGTGGTTCTACCCGGCGCGTCCTCCTGATGAGTCACGGGTTCGTCGCTCTGGTCATGTGCTTGCACGTCTCCATGGTGATGACGCTTGGCTCCTCGGTTGATGGCGTCCTTCCGGTGACGTGGTGGGCTCCCTGGGCATGCGTAGTCTGGCGGTGTGGACGCGGATTTCTGGCGCGCTGATCCATACACCCCGGTGTGAGTTTGTTTTTAAGTTTAATGTACACAGGTGATATGACACTCTAATGATGAATGTGATATTGATCAATTAACTCACTTTTATGTTTTCACAATGATTAAATGTGTATATACACTATATTGAAGCATGATGAATATTATGCTATGTAGATCACTTGGCTATACAACAGATGGGTGTTATTATGCACTATATAAATGTACTATGTATGTTACTTTATCTAATATTGAATAATTGTCACTTTTATTGTTTGCAATGTATTATGGGTATATATACCCCTGTATGACACCTTTTTGATATGCTTGAGAAAGACCGCATTGAGACGGTTGAAACGTTGCACAGAGGGGAATAAAGAATCCACTTTTATATCCATTGGAGTGCTGCCTCATCTTTGGAAACTATACGTGTCTATAGCCGTCTAAGCCTGCGGCTGAGAGGACCTGCACCCGCCATCCTTGGTCTTGTGCTGCTGTGTTTCTTTTTTGGTTTTTGTCTACATTGGACTTATTCAGCGTGCACCGTGAATCATTTGTTCAGCAATCTCTACGCTATGGATAACCCCGACGTCTTCACATACACCAGGGCTGACGAGGAGAGGATTTTACAGGGTTTGGTGAGTGAGCCTGCATTTTTGTCTACACCCACTTTGATTGACCTGAAAAGAAACTTCGAGGCAGATGCGAAAAAGATAGCGTCCACTGACCTACATATGATGACCCTTGGTCAATATTTCAAGGAGCACAGAATTCCCAAGGGGATTCGTTCACAGCTTAAACCGAATCTTTTTCCTGCTGACTCCACTTATGCACAGAAATTCACCCAAATATCAAATAAATATGCATATGATATTATCCTTTTGAATCTGGAGTATCTACAACAGGAATTGGCTGATAGCAGAACACGGCAAAATCAGACCAAGTCTGCTTTGGAAATAATGTTAGGACCGGATGAATTTCAAAAATATTATGATAACTGTATGGAACATTTGTCCAAATTCATCAAGGATCAGGAGTCAACTAAAAGAAAGAAATGGCAGCGGGACGCCAACGACTATGCTAAAGGCAAAATTTATACATGGCAAAATGATACATCTCAGAGACAGTTCCCTCCTCATCGTTCGATTCACAAGAAATATCCTCAGTCGGGACAGTCTGGGCCTGTGGCCACCAACAACTCTGTATCTACTAAACCTTCTTTTTTAGAGATAGGCCCGGGGATAGTCAGAGAACCAGGCGGGGTGGCAGAAGACACCACAGATGGCGGAAATCCCAAATCTCCAAAAGTAACCAAACCTATAGCACTGCGCAGAAAGGGGAATCAGGCCCTATGATGAATTGCAATGTTTCCTCTGTGGTAAATATTTCTTCTGTGCCTTTATCTGATGTGCAAATTAATGTACTGTCCAAGGGCCTTTCATTTTGTCCTTCTACCAAGGTTGACTGGTTCCACTTGGAGGTCGACCTGCAGCGTCTATACAGGAACATCGAATTAAAGGTATGGTTTGCAGGTCGCCCTCCAACGGAACAGTCGACTGTAGGATCTGTTGGTACCGAATTGAGACTTAATTCCTTTGGGCTTTTTAATAAAAGCGATTTTTCACCTCATAACAATTCATCTGCGTTGGATACATTTAGGAAGGCTGTTTCGATTGATATAGCCTCCCTACGTGATAAGGTCACTAATACGCCCCTCAGACATCCCAACATGACTACTGCTGATATGGTCACGTTGGAGGGTTTGAGCCATGACGGCAGCCTCACCATCAAACCGGCTGATAAGGGTGGTGCGGTTGTTGTCATGGACACCCCTAAATACATTCAGGAGATTAGGAGACAGTTGGGTGATTCGAGTGTATATAGGGTATTAACTGGGGATCCGAGGTTTGATATAGTTAGACGCATCAAGACTGTCCTTGACACGGCATTGTGTCAGGACATCATTGATGGGGAGCTTTGTTCTTTTTTAGCTATACCACAGCCACGCACACCAGTTATATATGTTCTTCCCAAAATCCATAAATCTTTGATGGACCCGCCAGGTCGCCCCATTGTTGCGGGCACCGGATCCATCTTTTCTAACATCTCTATTTTCTTAGATCGTGTACTCCGACACTATGCCATAAGCGCCAGGTCCTACATCAGGGACACTGGCGACTTTTTGGATAAGATCTCTAGCATTGTGCTTCCAGATGGTTGCCTCTTGGCATCCTTTGATGTCACTAGCTTGTACACCTCCATTGACCATGACAGGGGGGTGAGTGCGGTCCGGAGGCAGCTTTCTGGCAGCCATTATTCGCCATCTTGTCAGGATTTCATTATCCAGCTTCTGGATTTGGTTTTGAGGAACAATTATTTTTTATTCATGGATTGTTTCTATCTCCAGTTACGAGGGACCGCCATGGGGTCGAATGTGGCACCCACTTATGCCAATGTCTTCATGGCGGCCCTCGAGGAGGACCTTATCTATGTGTCCCACCACTTCAGCCATGTGCTGGGGTGGTGGCGATACATAGATGACGTCTTCCTCATCTGGTATGGTGACTCTCTTTCTCTTGAGAACTTCCATGATTTTTTGAACCATATGGACCCAGATATCAGTTTTACCCTTGTACACTCGAGTTCACATGTCCAATTTCTTGACATGACTGTTACCATTGTGGGCGATCATCTAACGACTGACATCTTCACTAAGCCCACTGATTGTAATACATTGCTGCATTATGGCAGCTGTCACCCTAGGTCTATCATCAATTCTGTGCCTTACAGTCAATTACTTAGGGTCAAGAGGGTGGTGCAGGATCCAGATTTACTCCCGACACGTTTCTCCCAGATGATGCACAAATTTAGGGAACGTGGTTACCCTGCCCGGGTGATCAATAAACACCTTAATAAAGTGAAAGATCCACAACAGAGATCCTTAGACACTACACATAACAAAGTTGATAGGATACCTTTCATATCAACATATTCGGAACAAAGTGTCCAGATTGCCCAGATTGTCCGTAAGCATTGGGCAATACTTAAGAGCAATTTTTCTAATGTCATGGCTTTGACAGTGCCACCTTTACTTTCGTATAGGCGCTCTGCCAATTTCCGAGACAAGTTAGTCCGAGCGGACATTCCGGTCAAGACTTTGGTACAGTCTCATATTGGCTCTCGTAGGGTGGGTTCCTATCCCTGCCTTGGTTGCGTTAATTGCGCTTACATGACCAAGGGGGAGAAGTTTACCCATCCGATCACGGGGATCCAGTATGGGATTGGCCACTTCTTGACATGTAATAGTTCTTATGTGATCTACATGCTTTCCTGTCCTTGTGGTCTCCTCTATGTTGGGGAGACCACTTGTGACATAAAGGCACGTCTGAATAATCTCCGGTTTTCCATCAGACAGAAAAGAAAAGATTTGCCCGTGCCTAAACATTTTGTTGAGGCCAATCATAAAGAGAAGGATTTAAAATTTATGTTGGTGGACCACATTACTCTGTCTAGAAGGGGAGGAGACAGGACATTGGCTCTCAAACAACGTGAGCTGAGATGGATCCATCGTCTCAACACACTGAGACCTCATGGTCTCAATGTTGATTTTAAGTGGAGTGTGGTATAGGATGGGGCTGATTTGCTATTTCCTTGTGTCCGTCCGTATGTCATGCCCTGGTGTATGTGAATTCTATATTGGTGTCATTTATTATCATATAACCAATTTGTTACATACAGATGTATTGTTTTCTGTCTTATTGCTTATATACTATTTCTTTTTCTTTCTCCAGACTATTGGTGCTCCGCTGGTTTTTGTGGACGGTTTGCGCCTTCTTCTGCATCTTTATTTTGGGATTATGATGATGGGAGAGATCCTTGGACGCATCTATATTGGTTATGCTATGCGATGTGTGGGTCTATCATAATTATATTGTTTATCTGGAGTGGTGGTTTCTTTCTCTTTTATTTATCTATGGACTGAAGGGTCGGTGGTTGGGCTTGGGACGTATGGCATGGACGTGTCTCTGGTCCCATGCCCTCAATGGACCGGGGTCTCTGCCGTGAAAACGGCTGGAACCTCAGCCCCCGTCCTCTTGTCTCAATATATAAGTATGGCACAGGTTATTCTTTCCAGTGCCGATATACACTAATTAAGCCACGTTCACTCCCTGTTCTGTTTATACATATAGTGACCTTATGGAGACCTTTTAATGGTCCCTCTACCCACATATTCCCATGGTGTTGTGCCATTTATGTTTCTCTCCCCTCGTCTGTAAATTTCCCCTTTCCCCTGCCGATTTCTGTGCCCCGGTGCCCATACTTGTCATGCGATTTGGGGTTGACCTCGGCGCACATTGTGGGACTGTTGTTGCCGGGTTAGCGATGGTTTCATTTTTGCCTGGCGACGCATGTCCGGCCTTGTGGGCGTGGTTCTACCCGGCGCGTCCTCCTGATGAGTCACGGGTTCGTCGCTCTGGTCATGTGCTTGCACGTCTCCATGGTGATGACGCTTGGCTCCTCGGTTGATGGCGTCCTTCCGGTGACGTGGTGGGCTCCCTGGGCATGCGTAGTCTGGCGGTGTGGACGCGGATTTCTGGCGCGCTGATCCATACACCCCGGTGTGAGTTTGTTTTTAAGTTTAATGTACACAGGTGATATGACACTCTAATGATGAATGTGATATTGATCAATTAACTCACTTTTATGTTTTCACAATGATTAAATGTGTGTATACACTATATTGAAGCATGATGAATATTATGCTATGTAGATCACTTGGCTCTACAACAGATGGGTGTTATTATGCACTATATAAATGTACTATGTATGTTACTTTATCTAATATTGAATAATTGTCACTTTTATTGTTTGCAATGTATTATGGGTATATATACCCCTGTATGACACCTTTTTGATATGCTTGAGAAAGACCGCATTGAGACGGTTGAAACGTTGCACAGAGGGGAATAAAGAATCCACTTTTATATCCATTGGAGTGCTGCCTCATCTTTGGAAACTATATATATATATATATATATATATGATAGTTTTTCTAAGCAACCATAGGCATGCGATTAGGTTCTACTTCTTAACTCCAACGGCAGTTCCCAAACTGATGGTTGCAGATGAAGACATGAATGTCCAGTCCGTATCAAAGTGTGGCAGGTTTTTGAGCATTATTGCCCCCCACAGCAGGAAGATCCCTTGCCATAAAAAATCCTTCTTTACCTTACTGGTAATATCTCTCATGGCCTTGTGGGTTCTAAATATTCTCAAGATGTCTGATCTCCTTCTTTTAGAGGTACTTTAGTTTTAGGGCTGTTCAGTGGTAAATTAAAGTTTCAGTGATAGCAGTTCCAGTGCTCCAGACTAAAAAGAAATAACCAAGAGCCATTGGCTCCTAAACTAAAAAATGTAGGAGCCAAATAAAAAATTTTAGTCGCCAAATTTTAAATGCATATAATAAAAAAAAGGACTTGACGGAGAAGATGAGACGCAGGTCACAGTAGTGAGCCAGCACTACATATAGGAGAATACAGCACCACATACCTCCTCCTCCTTGCTCTAAGGCCCCTTTCACATGGGCGAGTATTCCGCGCGGATGCGATGCGTGAGTTGAATGCATTGCACCCGCACTGAATACCGACCCATTCATTTCTATGGGGCTGTTCACATGAGCGGTGATTTTCACGCATCACTTGTGCGTTGCGTGAAAATCGCAACATGCTCTATTTTCAGCGTTTTTCACTCAACGCAGGCCCCATAGAAGTGAATGGGGTTGCGTGAAAATCGCATGCATCCGCAAGAAAGTGTGGATGCGGTGCGATTTTCACGCACGGTTGCTAGGAGACGATCGGGATGGAGACCCGATCATTATTATTTTCCCTTATAACATGGTTATAAGGGAAAATAATAGCATTCTGAATACAGAATGCATAGTAAAATAGCGCTGGAGGGGTTAAAAAAAAATAAAAAATAATTTAACTCACCTTAGTCCACTTGATCGCGATTCCCGGCATCTCCTTCTGTCTCCTTTACTGAACAGGACCAGTGGTGAGCATTCATTACAGGTCAATTATTTTATTTATTTTTTTAACCCCTCCAGCGCTATTTTACTATGCATTCTGTATTCAGAATGCTATTATTTTCCCTTATAACCATGTTATAAGGGGAAATAATACAATCTACAGAACACCTAACCCAAGCCCGAACTTCTGTGAAGAAGTTCGGGTTTGGGTACCAAACATGCACGATTTTTCTCACGCGAGTGCAAAACGCATTACAATGTTTTGCACTCTCGCGGAAAAATCGCGGGTGTTCCCGTAACGCACAGGCACATTTTCCCGCGACGCCCGTCTGAAAGAGGCCTAAATGTTGAAAACTCCGGGGGCCACAGCGGGCGAACGGAGCGGCGCCCAGGAATAATAGTTAGTGCACTTAGATCCCTGGGCGCTGCTCTATGTAGCCTGCTACTAAGTTCATACTTTTTGGACCCATGAAAGGTCCTCTTTAACTCATTTATACAAGTGTCGGCAGCGGTATCACAGACCCGGCACCTGGCCTCAATAACAGGGCATGTGATCCGCGGCAATTAACCCCTCAGATGTGGCACCTGAGGGGTAATTGGCACGTATCACATGCCCTGTTATTGATGCCGGGTCTGTGATACTGCTGCCTATACTGGTATTAATATGTTTTACATTCATTGGTGCCGCAGTGGCCACAGCTCCTCCCCGCTATCTCCCCATTGGTGGCAGTGGCGGCCGCGTCACAGTGGGGAGGGAGGGACTCCCTCCTTCTCAACTGTGCTAGTGAAGAGAACATGGCGCTCCATGTTCTTTAACTGATACTAGGCTGCGCAGCAGCGCAGCCGTCAGTTACAAATGGCGACAAGACTAAAAAGTCTTGTCGCCAGCTGCTAATTTTAAGGCGCATTGGCGACTGTTTTGGTCGCCATCTGAAGCCCTGAGTTCTGTGAAACTTGAGGCCTTGTCTGCAGATCTTGTATTGCACACATCTGTTTGGCAGCTCTACCCAGACTAGACTCCACTAACTAACCAAACAGGAGAGCAGATCTGGGTCCATCACCCTGATAACCTGAATGATAGAGAAAGGTTGAATATAACATAGAAAAACAAGTATTTAAAGGGGTTTTCCGAGAGTTATTTTTTTTTACTGTTGACCTATCCTCTGTATAGGTCATCAGTATCTGATCAGTGGGTGTCTGACACCAGGAAATGCCGCCAATCAGCAGTTTGAAAAGGCACCGGCGCTAACAGTAGTGTCACGGCCTTCTCTCTGCTCACCAAGCACAGCGCCATACATTGTATAGTGGCTGTGCTTGGTATTGCAGCTCAACCCCATTCAGTTCAATTCTAGGCCATCTGACTGATGAACCTGATGCCACATGGCCTAGGCAAATCTAGAGAAGGCAGAGGCACTACTGGGAGTGCTGCTGCTTTCTCAACTGATTGGCAGGAGTATCCTGTGTCAGACCCCCACCGATCAGATACTGCTGAACTATCCAGAGGATAGGTCATTAGTAAAAAAAAACTCTCATAAAACCCCTTTAACCATAAATCATAGCATTGCAGACTAGGGCATCAGAGTCCTGTATCTATTGGGATCTTTGGACCTCAGTCTGCAACACTGCAAGTGTTAATCTTCTGCTCTGTGAGCTGCTGCATGGCTGTGTCTAATTGTTAATTAGCTGCCCCTATACACTGCGTGCAGAATTATTAGGCAAATGAGTATTTTGACCACATCATCCTCTTTATGCATGTTGTCTTACTCCAAGCTGTATAGGCTCGAAAGCCTACTACCAATTAAGCATATTAGGTGATGTGCATCTCTGTAATGAGAAGGGGTGTGGTCTAATGACATCAACACCCTATATTAGGTGTGCATAATTATTAGGCAACTTCCTTTCCTTTGGCAAAATGGGTCAAAAGAAGGACTTGACAGGCTCAGAAAAGTCAAAAATAGTGAGATATCTTGCAGAGGGATGCAGCACTCTTAAAATTGCAAAGCTTTTGAAGCGTGATCATCGAACAATCAAGCGTTTCATTCAAAATAGTCAACAGGGTCGCAAGAAGCGTGTGGAAAAACCAAGGCGCAAAATAACTGCCCATGAACTGAGAAAAGTCAAGCGTGCAGCTGCCAAGATGCCACTTGCCACCAGTTTGGTCATATTTCAGAGCTGCAACATCACTGGAGTGCCCAAAAGCACAAGGTGTGCAATACTCAGAGACATGGCCAAGGTAAGGAAGGCTGAAAGACAACCACCACTGAACAAGACGCACAAGCTGAAACGTCAAGACTGGGCCAAGAAATATCTCAAGACTGATTTTTCTAAGGTTTTATGGACTGATGAAATGAGAGTGAGTCTTGATGGGCCAGATGGATGGGCCCGTGGCTGGATTGGTAAAGGGCAGAGAGCTCCAGTCCGACTCAGACGCCAGCAAGGTGGAGGTGGAGTACTGGTTTGGGCTGGTATCATCAAAGATGAGCTTGTGGGGCCTTTTCGGGTTGAGGATGAAGTCAAGCTCAACTCCCAGTCCTACTGCCACTTTCTGGAAGACACCTTCTTCAAGCAGTGGTACAGGAAGAAGTCTGCATCCTTCAAGAAAAACATGATTTTCATGCAGGACAATGCTCCATCACACGCGTCCAAGTACTCCACAGCGTGGCTGGCAAGAAAGGGTATAAAAGAAGAAAATCTAATGACATGGCCTCCTTGTTCACCTGATCTGAACCCCATTGAGAACCTGTGGTCCATCATCAAATGTGAGATTTACAAGGAGGGAAAACAGTACACCTCTCTGAACAGTGTCTGGGAGGCTGTGGTTGCTGCTGCACACAATGTTGATGGTGAACAGATCAAAACACTGACAGAATCCATGGATGGCAGGCTTTTGAGTGTCCTTGCAAAGAAAGGTGGCTATATTGGTCACTGATTTGTTTTTGTTTTGTTTTTGAATGTCAGAAATGTATATTTGTGAATGTTGAGATGTTATATTGGTTTCACTGGTAAAAATAAATAATTGAAATGGGTATATATTTGTTTTTTGTTAAGTTGCCTAATAATTATGCACAGTAATAGTCACCTGCACACACAGATATCCCCCTAAAATAGCTAAAACTAAAAACAAACTAAAAACTACTTCCAAAAATATTCAGCTTTGATATTAATGAGTTTTTTGGGTTCATTGAGAACATGGTTGTTGTTCAATAATAAAATTAATCCTCAAAAATACAACTTGCCTAATAATTCTGCACTCCCTGTATATACCTGGCTGTTTCCTTCAGTGGTTGCCTGAGCAATAGGTCCCTACAGATTCTGCCAGGTCCTCTGGTCTGTTTGACCCTGTAAAATGCTATATCCATATGCCTATGTACCAACACTTGCCTGTTTCCTGGACTTTGATTCTCTGCTGCCTAACCTGACCTGACCCATGCCTGTTCACCATGTTGACCCTGAGCCGCCAGTCTTGACTCTATACTGTATTTGGATTTGCACATGCTCTACTTTACCCTGACCTCAGCCAGTTTCCTGACTATGAGCATGGCCTGATCCCTTGGTATTCTGCACCATTGTCTCTGACTGCCATGGGTTAGCTGCCAACTAAACTAGGACTATTCAAGTCAGCAGCCTAGTGGCTCCCCTGCAGTGCAGAGCAGATCCCTGTATAGGGGTTAAAGCGTAAAATCCAGGGCATAGCCTAAAGCAGTTATTTGGCACTGTGGGATCAAACCCATTGTCCATTAGTCATATAGCACCAATATATTCCACAGTGCTTTACAGACATTGCATCACTTTCCACAGTGGAGCTTACAATATAGATTTCCTATCAGTATGTCTTTGGAATGTCAGCGAAAACCAGAGTACCCAGAAGAAACCCACACTAACACAGGGAGAATATACAAACTCCATGCAGATGTTGTACTTGGTCAGATTCAAGCCTAGGACCGCAGTTCTGAATGCAACATTGCCCACCACTGAGCCTCCATGCTGCCTCTGCTACATTACTCTGCACACATAACCTGGGTCCGTAGCAGCCACTCCAACCAGTCTTACAGACTCTGGTGAACACCTATGGGTAGTCTTGGATCTACTAACTTGAGCGCTGAAAGGAGATAGGTATCAAATTTAGTGTTCGAGTTTGCTGCTTAGGTTGAAAAAAGATACAGACCCATCAGGTCCAACCTTTCTCAGATCAATTATTGGTCTTTATTTTTTCTATAAGTTTAGGTGAAGAACAGAAAGTTTCACTTTCAATATATTTTCACTTCCTCATTTGCAGCGTCTGTGTAATACTTCCTATGGTACATGTTAGTAATAATCTCCATTACATGCTGAGTCATAGCTGACAAGACCCAACTATATTACTGCAGCTCACATGTCTGCTACGTGGAGTGCAACAAGCAGGGGGTGAATTGTTCTATGAATTGCAAACATCTGCAATTGGTCCAGCTAGGTGTTCCCAGTTGGGGGGGGGGGGGGGGGGGGGCATCCCTGCGCAGTGGATAGTATCAGATTGTGCAGGGACACACTCCTAACTGGTGACACTCAGTTGGTCTTTTATTACAGACTGTTGGCAACTGTTAAGCAGGAATAATAGAGCATTGGCACAACACGGGGTTATAAGAAAAGATGGTCCATAATAGGGGAATGCAAGTAGTTAATATAGTTAATAAAATGGTCATGTCAGGAGAGTTGACAGGTCCTCTTTAAACCAGTAAGTTACAAGTTAGACTTTTCAAAAAACAAAAGCAAATTATTGTATTTTTCGCTTTATAAGATTAGTATGCAGAAGCTGCCGGGACTGAAGTGCTGTTAGCGCAGCCTGCACTTAACGCTCCATGGTCTTCCACCCTGGGGCTGCGTAGCACTGCCCTGACTACGTACAGCGCCAGGATGTAATGCACGCACTATGACCTGATGCTGTACTCAGTCAGGTCACAGTGCATTGCGGGCCTGGAGAAGACAAAGGAGTGCTACTGCAGGAGAGACTGCCGGACCTGTAGAGTACCGGTGGAGCAGAAAAGGTAAGTTAATTTATTTATTTTAAGGTGTGATCTGAGGTCTTATACAGGGGTCTGGCTCTGGCATGGAGGTCTGGTGAGTGTCTGATCTGAGGTCTGATACGGGGGTTTGACATAAAGGTCTTATGGGGGTCTGATCTGATCTCATGGTGGTCTGATATGGGAGTCTGATGTCCTGATATGAGGATCTGATGTGAGGTCCTGATATGGGGGTCTGATCTGAGATTTTTATATGAGGGTTTGATCTGAGGATCTGATATGGGGGTCTAATCTGAGCATCTGATATGGGTCTCTAAAAAGAGGTCTGATGAAAAATATATATTTCCTATTTTTCTCCTCTAAAACCTGTGGTGCGTCTTATCAGGTGTGTCTAATAAAGTGAAAAATGCGGTATATCCTATATATCAATCTGCTCACTCCTCCTGCTATATAACATACGACCTGCAGATAGGACTACAGGTTCAATGTGACACATTCCATTAAAGCTTCATTTATGGGGGACAGCATGTGTAAGTAGATCTTTAGTTAATGTTGTGACAAAGTCCACTTCATTGCATTGTTGTAAAAAAGCAGGGAGAAAGCACCTTATCGAACAGTAAGTATGAATGTGTTGATATCAGCGAGCAATAACTGAAAGGCACAACTCTTAGGCCTCTTTCAGACAGGTGTTGCGGGAAAAGGTGCGGTACGTTGCGGGAACATGCTGTCACGACCGCTATCCCAGCAGCAGTCGTGTCGCACCAGATGGAGGGGAAGGGGGACCCTTATCTACGGATGGGAAATAGAATGGCCACCCCTGACTAACCCTAAGCTGGCACCTGTCTGCCCTGATACCCTAGACGGGGCGTGAACCCGTGCGGCGAGCAGTATGCCTAAACCCTCAGTCACCCTAACAAGACTAGACTGGGGTAAGGCCGATGGGACTTATCCAGTCACGAGCAGAGAAGGCGATCCCAAACACGACAGTCCACGCCGGACAAGAGCTCCACAGCAACACCGTCAAACGATCTCCTTCAAAGGTCAGAACAGCACTGGAAGTAGGGACTATATCTGGCAATGACTGCAAGTGAAACTGAAACTAATATAGTATCTGGGAGTGGCAGACAGGACTCACCTGAGAAGGATGCCTACAAACTCCCAGTCAGGACAAAAAGGTTCACAAGGCAAAACCCGGATGACATACCCTGAACCACGGAGCAAACTCACAAACTATCGCGAGTAGCAAGTCGCTGCGACCTTCTGCTCCCAGACCTGTCTGGATCAGTCACAGTCGTGACACATGCGCGATTTTTCCGCGCAAGTGCAAAACATTGTAATGCGTTTTGCAGAAGTTTGGGCTTGGGATCGGTGTCCTGTAGATTGTATTATTTTCCCTTATAACATGGTTATAAGGGAAAATAATAGCATTCTGAATACAGAATGCATAGTAAAATAGCGCTGGAGGGGTTAAAAATAAATAAAAAATAATTAAACTCACCTTAATCCACTTGCTCGCGCAGCCCGACTTCTGTTCTGTCTCCTTCTTTGCTGATTGCAGGAAAAGGACCTGTGGTGACGTCACTCCGGTGTCACGAATGGTGTACAGGAAACAAGACAATACAATATAAACAATGACTCACTGGATCCACAACTAAGGAACAAAAGGGAGACCCCTGCATGAGACCTGCCGCTCTCCCTTATTCCTCAGCCTATGCGACCACCCCAAAGGTGGATGGGCGCATATCCACGTACCTCGACTATCTTACACCTGAAGACCCTACAATAGTGAGGGGACACGACCACTGGCTCCCTACACAGACACGGAGGGAGTCAGGGTCACCTCGATCCAGAAAACAGAAAATCATAAATACATAAACAGCACTTATCTTGCAGACGACTGGGGACTGTGGACTGGGAACTAGGAACAGCATGCGCACACACACTCCAGGAAGTTGTATAAGCCGCACACTACTGCATTCTGGGGAGGAACTTAAAGGGCAGCAATCAGTCCCACTGCATGACAGCTGAGATAGACTAACGAGATGAGGAACTTAACCAAACAAAGAAACTCAAGGAGGAGGATCTGGAAAGCTCCTGTCAGAGCTTCTCAACTGTCTGGTTGTGACATCCGGTCATCACATGGTCCATCACATGATCGTTCACCATGATAAAAGATCATGTGGCGGACCATGTGATGACCGGAGTGACGTCACCACAGGTCCTTTTCCTGCAATCAGCAAAGAAGGAGACAGAACAGAAGCCGGGCTGCGCGAGCAAGTGGATTAAGGTGAGTTAAATTACTTTTTTTTTTTTTTAACCCCTCCAGCGCTATTTTACTATGCATTCTGTATTCAGAATGCTATTATTTTCCCTTATAACCATGTTATAAGGGAAAATAATAATGATCGGGTCCCCATCCCGATCGTCTCCTAGCAACCGTGCGTGAAAATCGCACCGCATCCGCACTTGCTTGCGGATGCTTGCGATTTTCACGCAACCCCATTCATTTCTATGGGGCCTGCGTTACGTGAAAAACGCACAAAGAGGAGCACGCTGCGATTTTCACGCAACGCACAAGTGATGCGTGAAAATCACCGCTCGTGTGCACAGCCCCATAGAAATGAATGGGTCGGGATTCAGTGCGGGTGCAATGCGTTCAACTCACGCATCGCATCCGCACGGAATACTCGCCCGTGTGAAAGGGGCCTTAGGCCTCTTTCACACAGGCGAGATTTCCGCGCGGGTGCAATGCGTGAGGTGAACGCATTGCACCCGCACTGAATCCGGACCCATTCATTTCTATGGGGCTGTGCACATGAGTGGTGATTTTCACGCATCACTTGTGCGTTGCGTGAAAATCGCAGCATGCTCTATATTGTGCGTTTTTCACGCCAGGCAGGCCCCATAGAAGTGAATGAGGCTGCGTGAAAATAGCAAGCATCCGCAAGCAAGTGCGGATGCGGTGTGATTTTCACGCAGGTTGCTAGGAGAAGATCGGGATGGGGACCCGATCATTATTATTTTCCCTTATAACATGGTTATAAGGGAAAATAATAGCATTCTTAATACAGAATGCTTAGTACAATAGGGCTGGAGGGGTTAAAAAAAATTAAAAAATAATTTAACTCGCCTTAATCCACTTGTTCGCACAGCCCGGCTTCTCTTCTTTCTTCTTTCTTCAGGACCTAGGTAAAGGACCTTTGATCACATCACTGCGCTCATCACATGGTTCGTCACATAATCCATCACCATGGTGATGGATCATGTGAAGGACCTTTTAAAGAGGCCTTGAGACATGACTTAGATAAAAATTAAGCCAGCACCTCATCTGCAGACAGCTTTTTCGGGGTGATTGTCCTTCATCAGTGCATCATGTGATTCTATTGTGATCATCATTATTTGATTATATTATATGCTAAAAAGTGAGTACTGAAACATTAAAACTTTAGCAATTTAAAAACAAGTCCAGCTTGTCGATGTTCTCGTCTGATGTATTACAGGTTATCACAGATTATCACAGGTTTAGTGAACGCAGCGCGATCCTGTCTCAGTGCTGCCTCGCATCTTCTCGTACAGTCCGTGCATGCACACTTCAAGTCTCCCAGGCTGGATAGAGACAGTGGTGTGCCAGAAGTAGAACGGGTTTGAAATAGATGAAGTTTTGTATTGTCCATAAGATAACACATCTGGGGCATTTTTTTTAGAACAATATATTGTGCTGTTCCTCTGTTTTTTTGCCCTAGAATTAAGGAATAAAATAACAACTGGGTGTGATCATTCTCCTTGTCAAAATGGTGTCTCCGTACATAGTCTGGTAGTATCAACACTGATTGGATAGTATCAGACTGTGCAGGGACACCCCCCCCCCCCTTCCCCACACTGGTAACACCCCAGTTGTTGTTTTTTTTCCCATGAATATATTGGAGGAATGGCAGAGGATATGCACAATGTAGAGTTGTGAGAAAAGATGCTTCAGAATTTTAGTATTTGCTAAAAAAAAGACAAGTCAGAAGCACGGACAGGTCCTCTTTAAAGAATACACTATAAACTCAAATTTGTATGAAAACCAGTCTTTAAACTACACAATAATACGGCTCTTTCTTTTCTTTACAGCTGTTTGTATCTAAAAAGGACAGCAAAGCTGAAGGTAAGTGGTTTACCTCTAAAGTATACATTGTATATACTGATATCAGCACCACAGTTCCACATCAAAAAATTATGTTATTGCAAATGCACGACTGCAAGATCGAAGGGTGTATAAAAAAAAACATTTCATTTCGTACCCAAAAGCAATGAATACAGTAATTCAAATGCTATGGACCGCTTTGGGGGAAAATTTTTGTATTATTGCATTGGAATTTTGAGCTGAATTTTTTTTTTTTTATTGGTCTTTATTAAAAATATGGGGTCCTTTTTTCTGTACAGAGCTGAGATGCTCTAGTAGCAGGATCTGAATTTTCTCTCTTTTTTGCATGATTCACACAGCTAGACAAACAATTAACCCATTGTGACAGAACAGCCTAATATTTTTAATAAAAACCAAATGAAATAAATGATTTTAGCCCAAAATGAGTGAAATGCAATCCTAAAAAAGGTGTATATAGCCTTTAAGCTCATATAGCCTCTGAAGGTGTATATATCCTTTAAGTCCATGAATGTCTTGTATTCATCCACGGCAGTGGTGGCTTGGAGCTCCATTCACCTTCTTGATGAACTTTTGCCCAAGCCACTGCTGTTGTGGATGAATACAAGACATTTCAGGTCTTAAATTACTTGATTCATTGCTGTTAAGTGTGAGATGAAATGTTTTCTTTTATACATCCTTGGATTGTGCATTTGTGATGTTGAACATTTAATATACATGTAGACGAGATTTTCATATGTGCGGTTCATTTGCATTTTTTTATGTGAACCTTGTGGATGATGGATTAACGGATCCAGATTGCGAAATTTGGCAGCAGAGTGCTATAGTAAAACATGGCATAGTTGATTTCAATGGCATAACTAGAACTGACTGGCCCCACAGCAAATTTTTGAACGGGCCCCTTCCCCCCCCAGCAACTTCTTCACAACCCACAACTCACATGCAACCCCCACTCCTGTGGCTAGTCAAGATCATGCTCTCAGACGAGGCCTGGCAGCCGCTCCATCCGTTTTCTTCAGCGTCACAGTATATAATGTCATTGTATATTACAGTTGAGGGGGCCTTGGCAATAAAATCTTTTAGTCCTCTTTTAGCCCCAATTGAGTTCAGGCCCCAAAGTAGCCACTTACCCTGCTTCACGTATAGCTACGCCCCTGGTTGATTTGATTGCTCAGCACCACAGTACCAGGTGCACGCAGCGTATATTCTTAAAGCTGATTACCGTGAGCACATATAGAGGGAAATTCATTTGTAGCAACTTTTGCAGTTGGTAATTTTACAAAAAAAGGGGTGCCATTGGCCCCAGCTCATTCATCATTATTTATGCCAGATACTGGCAGAAGTAATGACTGAAATCTACAGTAACTCCGAGCCAGAGAACTTCTGGAGGAATCATGTAATTTATGACGAGGCATGCGCTTTGTAATAAAATACATGGCTCCTCTGGCAGCGCAGGCCCTACCAACACTGGCGTGGTAGATGCCGGTCTTGATAAATCAGGGCCACAGTTTCTAGACCAGTGGGCACTCAGTGTGCTTCCGATAATATGGCACGCTGTGCCTTACTCTTCTTCTTACATAGCAGGCAGAGCTACACAAGAAGGACTGGTAACATGCCCGTGAGCATGAGCCCTTATTTCTGATTATTGCAGGAAAACATAGTAACTTACTATATTAGTAGTCACTACTGCAAGGGCTGCTGGAGCAGTACTCCCAAGGAAACTCATATGAATTTACCACGAAAATACTAAATTAACAGAACCAAGAATTAGTACAGGTTCGTGTGAGAGCTGCACGTATTTTTCATTAATTGGTTTCCTTTTTTGACACTTTTTATTGTCTTTGCAATAGTTTAATAATTGTCAGGGCTTTTTATTAAATATGAAATTGCTTTCTTATTACTTTTGACTTAGTTTTGCTTTGTGTGTGTGTTTTAGAGATACCACAATGTGCAAATCTAATTATTCATGCAGTTTCATGAGTTTGAAAACCCCAGTGATTTCATGGTATTAGGATGTCAAGGTTATTGACATATTGTCATGATTGATGAGGCTTGTCATTAATGGACTTGGGAAGGTCAGCACAGTTATGAAGAGCTAATTGAAATGGTGTGATGTGAGAGACGTCAACACTTCAACCTCAGGTCACCTCTCACCAGTCATGGGTGTCTGGACAGAGCATGTGATAGCCTTTTAGAGGCTACTTTCAATATGATTTAGCCTACAGAAAAGATACATTTCAGTTTCTATTGTCATTGTTGTCATTATGATTGAAACATAATCCGTCATGGAGATACAAGCTAATGTAGACATGATAGGTAGGTATACAGTGCATGTCTATGTCTGAAGCACTTTGCTTTATGTAAATGACAGCACTACTACAAAGGTGAAGCTCCTTAGAGACACAAGTTTAATATTCTTACTATATGACTGTTTAGTACTTAGTGCCCAGGAGTGTACTATTCTGTAGTATTCACATGGCCGCTCCACAGACAGTACTATTACCCATAGAACTTCTATGTATAAGGGCTCAAGCACAAGGCACAAAGCATGAGAGCTGTACGTGGAGCCTGTACAACAGTGCACTCACCCTGCATGGCTCCATTAGTAGGTGCCCATACAGCCAGGGGAGGACTGACCATATACTCTACATGGAAATTTCCCAGTGGGCTGATGCCCAGGGGGTACCCAAGCCCTCCTCATGGCTGCTGGCCAGGTACATAATTTGATGCTAATTATGTTGTGCTGTATCTTGTGTTGGCCCTGCCTACTTGGGTTGCCCCACCTTCTGTCAATTTAGACTCGCCTACAGCTTGGGGCCACTATAAGTTTTTTCCAGGGCCACTTTAAGTTCTCAGTCAGCCCCTGTGTACATCCTCCATGCAATGATGTACGGACTGCATTTAGTGAGATATTCTTCCGTAGAAGCAATATAAAGTCAGATGGAACGTGCCCTGTATGCCGCCATACGAAATTGGTGGTATGTGGAGGTACAGTAGAGGGCTCATGTGCGGTATGCCAGACCTTGCAGGGGTGTTATGTGTGAGGTCACGGTGTGAGCAATAGGTGGGCCGAGGTAAATACAGTTCTGGTTACTCACGGTTATGTCGTCCCAGCGCAGGCTCGCATAAGAGTGAAAAGGAGAATGGCACAAGGATTCTCTGGGGCACACTCTGGTGTAAGGGACACTGGCCAGTTGGTGGTTTGAGGTGCCCTTGATGGTCTGTATTAATGTGCCAGTGGCAATGTCCCTTGTAATTTTGACGCCAGTACCTTTTGGATGGAGGTACAACCATTTACTATAGTGTTAATAGAGGAACTGAGTCTGAGGCATGCAGGATGGAACTCAAAATGCACTTTACTGATGATGACTCTTGATTACCATACATCCATTGGCATTAAACAGTCTCTTGATACAATCTGGCATTAAGCACAATCTCCCATGCATATGGGGAAAGGGAAATACAAATCCATTCCTCAATGAAGTACAGGCTCTTGTAATACATAAGAAAGCTACTGCTCAGACTAGGCTGGTAATAATGAAATGTTCGGGTTCGGGATCTGAACCCGACCCGAACTTCGTCCCGAACACGAACCCCATTGAAGTCAATGGGGACCCGAACTTTTCGGCACTAAAAAGGCTGTAAAACAGCCCAGGAAAGAGCTAGAGGGCTGCAAAAGGCAGCAACATGTAGGTAAATCCCCTGCAAACAAATGTGGATAGGGAAATGAATTAAAATAAAAATAAAAATAAAAAAAATATTCCAATATCAATTGGACAGAGGTCCCATAGCAGAGAATCTGGCTTCACGTCAGCAGAGAATCAGTCTCTTCATGCCATAGCAGAGAATCTGGCTTCATGTCAGCAGAGAATCAGTCTTCATGTCATAGCAGAGAATCAGGCTTCACGTCACCCACCACTGGAACAGGCCACTGTCACATATTTAGGCCCAGGCACCCAGACAGAGGAGAGAGGTCCCGTAACAGAGAATCTGGCTTCATGTCAGCACAGAATCAGTCTTCATGTCATAGCAGAGAATCAGGGTTCACGTCACCCACCACTGGAAGAGGCCACTGTCACACATTTAGGCCCAGGCACCCAGGCAGAGGAGAGAGGTCCCGTAACAGAGAATCTGTCTTCATGTCAGCACAGAATCAGTCTTCATGTCATAGCAGAGAATCAGGCTTCACGTCACCCACCACTGGAAGAGGCCACTGTCACACATTTAGGCCCAGGCACCCAGGCAGAGGAGAGAGGTCCCGTAACAGAGATTCAGGCTTCATGTCAGCAGAGAATCAGTCTTCATGTCATAGCAGAGAATCAGGCTTCACGTCACCCACCACTGGAACAGGCCACTGTCACATATTTAGGCCCAGGCACCCAGACAGAGGAGAGAGGTCCCGTAACAGAGAATCTGGCTTCATGTCAGCACAGAATCAGTCTTCATGTCATAGCAGAGAATCAGGCTTCACGTCACCCACCACTGGAACAGGCCACTGTCACATATTTAGGCCCAGGCACCCAGGCAGAGGAGAGAGGTCCCATAACAGAGATTCAGGCTTCATGTCAGCAGAGAATCAGTCTTCATGTCATAGCAGAGAATCAGGCTTCACGTCACCCACCACTGGAACAGGCCACTGTCACATATTTAGGCCCAGGCACCCAGGCAGAGGAGAGAGGTCCAATAACAGAGATTCAGGCTTCATGTCAGCAGAGAATCAGTCTTCATGTCATAGCAGAGAATCAGGCTTCACGTCACCCACCACTGGAACAGGCCAATGTCACATATTTAGGCCCCGGCACCCAGACAGAGGAGAGAGGTCCCATAACAGAGATTCAGGCTTCATGTCAGCAGAGAATCAGTCTTCATGTCATAGCAGAGAATCAGGCTTCACGTCACCCACCACTGGAACAGGCCACTGTCACATATTTAGGCCCAGGCACCCAGGCAGAGGAGAGAGGTCCCGTAACAGAGATTCAGGCTTCATGTCAGCAGAGAATCAGTCTTCATGTCATAGCAGAGAATCAGGCTTCACGTCACCCACCACTGGAACAGGCCACTGTCACATATTTAGGCCCCGGCACCCAGACAGAGGAGAGAGGTCCCGTAACAGAGAATCTGGCTTCATGTCAGCACAGAATCAGTCTTCATGTCATAGCAGAGAATCAGGCTTCACGTCACCCACCACTGGAAGAGGCCACTGTCACACATTTAGGCCCAGGCACCCAGGCAGAGGAGAGAGGTCCCGTAACAGAGATTCAGGCTTCATGTCAGCAGAGAATCAGTCTTCATGTCATAGCAGAGAATCAGGCTTCACGTCACCCACCACTGGAAGAGGCCACTGTCACATATTTAGGCCCAGGCACCCAGGCAGAGGAGAGAGGTCCCGTAACAGAGATTCAGGCTTCATGTCAGCAGAGAATCAGTCTTCATGTCATAGCAGAGAATCAGGCTTCACGTCACCCACCACTGGAACAGGCCACTGTCACACATTTAGGCCCAGGCACCCAGGCAGAGGAGAGAGGTCCCGTAACAGAGATTCAGGCTTCATGTCAGCAGAGAATCAGTCTTCATGTCATAGCAGAGAATCAGGCTTCACGTCACCCACCACTGGAACAGGCCACTGTCACATATTTAGGCCCAGGCACCCAGGCAGAGGAGAGAGGTCGCGTAACAGAGAATCTGGCTTCATGTCAGCACAGAATCAGTCTTCATGTCATAGCAGAGAATCAGGCTTCATGTCACCCACCACTGGAACAGGCCACTGTCACACATTTAGGCCCCGGCACCCAGACAGAGGAGAGGTTCATTCAACTTTGGGTTGCCCCGCAATATAATGGTAAAATGAAAATAAAAATAGGATTGAATGAGGAAGTGCCCTGGAGTACAATAATATATTGTTATGGGGAGGTAAGTAATGTCTAATCTGCACAAGGGATGGACAGGTCCTGTGGGATCCATGCCATGTTCATTTTTATGAACGTCAGCTTGTCCACATTGGCTGTAGACAGGCGGCTGTGTTTGTCTGTAATGACGCCTCCTGCCGTGCTGAATACACGTTCAGACAAAACGCTGGCCGCCGGGCAGGCCAGCACCTCCAAGGCATAAAAGGCTAGCTCTGGCCACGTGGACAATTTGGAGACCCAGAAGTTGAATGGGGCCGAACCATCAGTCAGTACGTGGAGGGGTGTGCACAGGTACTGTTCCACCATGTTAGTGAAATGTTGCCTCCTGCTAACACGTTCCGTATCAGGTGGTGGTGCAGTTAGCTGTGGCGTGGTGACAAAACTTTTCCACATCTCTGCCATGCTAACCCTGCCCTCAGAGGAGCTGGCCGTGACACAGCTGCGTTGGCGACCTCTTGCTCCTCCTCTGCCTTCGCCTTGGGCTTCCACTGGTTCCCCTGTGACATTTGGGAATGCTCTCAGTAGCGCGTCTACCAACGTGCGCTTGTACTCGCGCATCTTCCTATCACGCTCCAGTGTAGGAAGTAAGGTGGGCACATTGTCTTTGTACCGGGGATCCAGCAGGGTGGCAACCCAGTAGTCCGCACACGTTAAAATGTGGGCAACTCTGCTGTCATTGCGCAGGCACTGCAGCATGTAGTCGCTCATGTGTGCCAGGCTGCCCAGAGGTAAGGACAAGCTGTCCTCTGTGGGAGGCGTATCGTCATCGTCCTGTGTTTCCCCCCAGCCACGCACCAGTGATGGGCCCGAGCTGCTTTGGGTGCCACCCCGCTGTGAACATGCTTCATCCTCATCCTCCTCCACCTCCTCCTCATCCTCGTCCTCCAGTAGTGGGCCCTGTCTGGCCACATTTGTACCTGGCCTCTGCTGTTGCAAAAAACCTCCCTCTGAGTCACTTCGAAGAGACTGGCCTGAAAGTGCTAAAAATGACCCCTCTTCCTCCTCTTCCTCCTGGGCCACCTCCTCTTCCATCATCGCCCTAAGTGTTTTCTCAAGGAGACATAGAAGTGGTATTGTAACGCTGATAACGGCGTCATCGCCACTGGCCATGTTGGTGGAGTACGCGAAACAGCGCAACAGGGCACACAGGTCTCGCATGGAGGCCCAGTCATTGGTGGTGAAGTGGTGCTGTTCCGCAGTGCGACTGACCCGTGCGTGCTGCAGCTGAAACTCCACTATGGCCTGCTGCTGCTCGCACAGTCTGTCCAGCATGTGCAAGGTGGAGTTCCACCTGGTGGGCACATCGCATATGAGGCGGTGAGCGGGAAGGCCGAAGTTACGCTGTAGCGCAGACAGGCGTGCAGCAGCAGGGTGTGAACGGCGGAAGCGCGAACAGACGGCCCGCACTTAATGCATCAGCTCTGACGTGTCGGGGTAGTTGCGAATGAACTTCTGCACCACCAAATTCAGCACATGCGCCAGGCAAGGGATGTGCGTCAAACCGGCTAGTCCCAGAGCTGCAACGAGATTTCGCCCATTATCGCACACCACCAGGCCGGGCTTGAGGCTCACCGGCAGCAACCACTCGTCGGTCTGTTGTTCTATACCCCGCCACAACTCCTGTGCGGTGTGGGGCCTGTCCCCCAAACATATGAGTTTCAGAACGGCCTGCTGACGTTTACCCCGGGCTGTGCTGAAGTTGGTGGTGAAGGTGTGTGGCTGACTGGATGAGCAGGTGGAAGAAGAGGAGGAGGAAGCTGAGTAGGAGGAGGAGGAGACAGGAGGCAAAGAATGTTGCCCTGCGATCCTTGGCGGCGGAAGGACGTGCGCCAAACAGCTCTCCGCCTGGGGCCCAGCCGCCACTACATTTACCCAGTGTGCAGTTAGGGAGATATAGCGTACCTGGCCGTGCTTACTGGTCCACGTATCTGTGGTTAGGTGGACCTTGCCACAGATGGCGTTGCGCAGTGCACACTTGATTTTATCGGACACTTGGTTGTGCAGGGAAGGCACGGCTCTCTTGGAGAAGTAGTGGCGGCTGGGAACAACATACTGTGGGACAGCAAGCGACATGAGCTGTTTGAAGCTGTCTGTGTCCACCAGCCTAAATGACAGCATTTCATAGGCCAGTAGTTTAGAAATGCTGGCATTCAGGGCCAGGGATCGAGGGTGGCTAGGTGGGAATTTACGCTTTCTCTCAAATGTTTGTGAGATGGAGAGCTGAACGCTGCCGTGTGACATGGTTGAGATGCTTGGTGACGCAGGTGGTGGTGTTGGTGGTACATCCCATGTTTGCTGGGCGGCAGGTGCCAACGTTCCTCCAGAGGCAGAGGAAGAGGCCGAGGCGGCGGCAGCAGCAGAAGAGGCCGAGGCGGCAGCAGCAGAAGAGGTAGCAGGGGGAGCCTGAGTGACTTCTTTGTTTTTAAGGTGTTTACTCCACTGCAGTTCATGCTTTGCATGCAGGTGCCTGGTCATGCAGGTTGTGCTAAGGTTCAGAACGTTAATGCCTCGCTTCAGGCTCTGATGGCACAGCGTGCAAACCACTCGGGTCTTGTCGTCAGCACATTGTTTAAAGAAGTGCCATGCCAGGGAACTCCTTGAAGCTGCCTTTGGGGTGCTCGGTCCCAGATGGCGGCGTTCAGTAGCAGGCGGAGTCTCTTGGCGGCGGGTGTTCTGATTTTGCCCACTGCTCCCTCTTTTGCTACGCTGTTGGCTCGGTCTCACCACTGCCTCTTCCTCCGAACTGTGAAAGTCAGTGGCACGACCTTCATTCCATGTGGGGTCTAGGACCTCATCGTCCCCTGCATCGTCTTCCACCCAGTCTTGATCCCTGACCTCCTGTTCAGTCTGCACACTGCAGACACAGCAGTTGGCACCTGTGTTTCGTCATCATCAGAGACGTGCTGAGGTGGTATTCCCCTGTCCTCATCATCAGGAAACATAAGTGGTTGTGCGTTAGTGCATTCTATCTCTTTCACCCCTGGGGAAGGGCTAGGTGGATGCCCTTGGGAAACCCTGGCAGCAGAGTCTTCAAACAGCATAAGAGACTGCTGCATAACTTGAGGCTCAGACAGTTTCCCTGATATGCATGGGGGTGATGTGACAGACTGATGGGCTTGGTTTTCATGCGCCATCTGTGCGCTTTCTGCAGAAGACTGGGTGGGAGATAATGTGAACGTGCTGGATGCACTGTCGGCCACCCAATTGACTAATGACTGTACCTGCTCAGGCCTTACCATCCTTAGAACGGCATTAGGCCCCACCAAATATCGCTGTAAATTCTGCTGGCTACTGGGACCTGAGGTAGTTGGTTCACTAGGACGTGTGGCTGTGGCAGAACGGCCACGTCCTCTCCCAGCACCAGAGGGTCCACTAACACCACCACGACCATGTCCACGTCCGCGTCCCTTATTAGATGTTTTCCTCATTGTTCCCGTTCACCACAATTTTGAAAATGGCAAATTTGGGAATAGTTTTTCAAACCAGAACAAAAACTGTGCTTTTACGGTCACTACAAATAATTTGACCAGCTAAAATAGTACAGATTTGGTTGAATAGAAATGTGAGGCCTATTTTTTTTGCGCTGTGTGACAGATATACCTTTAATCACAGAATTAGACTTGTATCTGCACGGTAGCGTGTGTGTTAAGTTTTTCTGAATGACACTATCAGCACCTTGAATCTAAGGAATCCTTTTTGGGATAGATTTAAAGTAGGCCTGATATAGCAGAAACTACTTATTTTGAGAATGGCAAATTTGGGAATAGTTTTTCAACCCAGAACAAAAACTGTGCTTTTACGGTCACTACAAATAATTTGACCAGCTAAAACAGTACAGATTTGGTTGAATAGAAATGTGAGGCCTATTTTTTTTGCGCTGTGTGACAGATATACCTTTAATCACAGAATTAGACTTGTATCTGCACGGTAGCGTGTGTGCTAAGTTTTTCTGAATGACACTATCAGCACCTTGAATCTAAGATATCCTTTTTGGGATAGATTTAAAGTAGGCCTGATATAGCAGAAACTACTTATTTTGAGAATGGCAAATTTGGGAATAGTTTTTCAACCCAGAACAAAAACTGTGCTTTTACGGTCACTACAAATAATTTGACCAGCTAAAACAGTACAGATTTGGTTGAATAGAAATGTGAGGCCTATTTTTTTTGCGCTGTGTGACAGATATACCTTTAATCACAGAATTAGACTTGTATCTGCACGGTAGCGTGTGTGTTAAGTTTTTCTGAATGACACTATCAGCACCTTGAATCTAAGATATCCTTTTTGGGATAGATTTAAAGTAGGCCTGATATAGCAGAAACTACTTATTTTGAGAATGGCAAATTTGGGAATAGTTTTTCAACCCAGAACAAAAACTGTGCTTTTACAGTCACTACAAATAATTTGACCAGCTAAAACAGTACAGATTTGGTTGAATAGAAATGTGAGGCCTATTTTTTTCGCGCTGTGTGACAGATATACCTTTAATCACAGAATTAGACTTGTATCTGCACGGTAGCAGATCTTTTATCACACTTGGTAATGACGTACAGGATTTTGCATCCACCATTTCATTTTCTGAAGTTCTGCCTATGCATAATGTTCGGAAGGATAGGCAGAGGCGCATAAAGGAGTTCAACATATGGCTTGGTAAATGGTGTCAAGAGCAAGGATTTGGCTTTGTTTCTCATGATAGCCCTACTTGGAATAGAAAGGAACTGTACAAAAAAGATGGTTTGCATCTTTCTCTCAAAGGAACAAATGTACTTAGTGAACAACTCCAAGAATTTGCGGAAGAGTATTTAAACTAGGAAGGGGGGCAAAAGAGTGAAAATAAAAGAGTCCAATTGCCCCCCGAAACAATGCCAGAACAGGTCAGAAGCACAGAGGTTAAGAAATGATAAGCTCAGAGTCCTGTCTACAAATGCTCGCAGTTTAGGTAAAAAAATCAATGAACTTGGGTCAATAATGGCATCTGAGAATGTAGATTTAGTGGCTGTTACGGAGACATGGTTTAATGAAAGAAATGACTGGGACATAACCATACCAGGGTACTCTTTATACAGAAGATACAGAGAAGGCAAGAAAGGAGGAGTAGTGGCCCTGTATGTGAAAGATAGCATTAAATCTAACCTAATACAAGTTGGTGAGGCTAACATAGAGTCAGTTTGGGTTACGTTGCAGTTTGCTAACCATGCAGTAACTCGTGTAGGTGTGATATATAGACCACCTGGTCAAGTTAAAGAACTAGATGATCTACTAGTTGAAGAAATAGCTAAAATGACAATGAAAGGAGAAGTTATCATTATGGGAGATTTCAATCTTCCAGATATAAACTGGAAAACCAAAATAGCAAGTTCTACCAGGAGTACAGATATTCTAAATTCCCTACTGGGGTTATCTCTACAACAAGTGGTTGAGGAGCCAACCCGGAGGGAGGCCATTTTGGATTTGGTATTCACAAATGGGGATTCGGTATATGATGTCATTGTAGGCGAAACCTTGGGATCTAGTGATCACCAGTCAGTGTGGTTTAATATAAGAACTGTGAAAGAGTCCCACCACACAAAAACAAAAGTTTTAGATTTTAGAAAAACAGACTTTTCAAAAATGAAATTAGTCATAAATGAGTCCTTATCAGACTGGAACGGATTACATGGAGTCCAGGAGAAATGGGACTACTTAAAAGGTGCATTATTGAAGGCAACAGAAAATTGCATTAGACTTGTCAGTAAAAGCAAAAAAAGGAAGAGACCACTGTGGTACTCAGCAGAAGTGGCCCAAATCATTAAAAATAAAAAGCTAGCATTTTGTAATTATAAAAAAAACCCAGAGCAATGAAGATAAGGAAATCTACAAGATTAGGCAGAGAGAGGCCAAGCAAGTTATAAGAACTTCTAAAGCGCAGGCAGAAGAAAAACTAGCTCAGTCTATGAAAAAAGGGGATAAGACATTCTTCAGATATATAAATGAAAAAAGGAAATTAAAACAAGGAATAACTAAATTAAAAACAAAGGACGGAAGGTATGTAGAAGAGAATAAAGGGCTAGCCGACTGCCTTAATGAATACTTCTGTTCAGTTTTTACAAAAGAAAAAGGAGAAGGACCTCCACTAGAAAGGATGACTAATAAATCATTTGATGCATGTATCTTTACAGAGGAAGATGTTCTAAGTTTGCTGTCTAAGGTGAAGACAAATAAGTCACAGGGGCCTGATGAGATACACCCAAAATTATTAAAAGAGCTTAGTGGTGAGCTGGCAAAACCGCTAACAGATTTATTTAACCAATCATTAGTAACAGGAGTCGTCCCGGAAGATTGGAAATTGGCAAATGTCGTGCCCATTCACAAGAAAGGTAGTAGGGAGGAATCGAGCAACTATAGACCAGTGAGTCTGACATCAATAGTAGGCAAATTAATGGAAACCCTATTAAAGGATAGGATTGTGGAACATCTAAAATCCCATGGATTGCAAGATGAAAAACAACATGGGTTTACTTCAGGGAGATCATGTCAAACAAATCTTATAGATTTTTTTGACTGGGTGACTAAAATAACAGACGGTGGAGGTGCAGTAGACATCGCATATCTAGATTTTAGTAAGGCTTTTGACACTGTCCCAAATAGAAGACTTATCAATAAACTGCAGTCATTGAGCATGGACTCCCATATTGTTGAGTGGATTAGGCAGTGGCTGAGTGACAGACAACAGAGGGTTGTAGTCAATGGAGAACATTCAAAACAAGGTCATGTTACCAGTGGGGTTCCACAGGGATCTGTACTGGGACCAATTTTGTTTAATATCTTCATAAGTGATATTGCAAAAGGCCTCGATGGGAAGGTGTGTCTTTTTGCTGATGACACAAAGATATGTAACAGGGTTGATGTTCCTGGAGGGAAACGCCAAATGGAAAAGGATTTAGGAAAACTAGAAGAATGGTTAGAACTCTGGCAACTGAAATTTAATGTGGATAAGTGCAAGATAATGCACCTGGGGCGTAAAAACCCAAGGGCAGAATATAGAATATTTGACACAGTCCTGACCTCAGTATCTGAGGAAAGGGATTTAGGAGTAATTATTTCAGAAGACTTAAAGGTGGGAAGACAATGTAATAGGGCAGCACGAAATGCCAGCAGAATGCTTGGATGTATAGGGAGAGGTATAAGCAGTAGAAAGAGTGAAGTGCTTATGCCGCTGTACAGAACACTGGTGAGACCTCACTTGGAGTATTGTGCGCAGTACTGGAGGCCATATCTCCAGAAGGATATAGATATCCTTTTTGGGATAGATTTAAAGTAGGCCTGATATAGCAGAAACTACTTATTTTGAGAATGGCAAATTTGGGAATAGTTTTTCAACCCAGAACAAAAACTGTGCTTTTACGGTCACTACAAATAATTTGACCAGCTAAAGCAGTACAGATTTGGTTGAATAGGAATGTGAGGCCTATTTTTTTCGCGCTGTGTGACAGATATACCTTTAATCACAGAATTAGACTTGTACCTGTTGGTCAGCCAGTTCCATAGATACAAATCTGCTGACAGATGTCCTAAGTGATTCCGGATAGATTCTTGTAGGTTCACTACACAGCACGCACTACATAGTAGACATACTTTGATGTATGTCAGACAGCCTGTCTCATGACTATATCTACCTAGCAGGATCGTATTATCTCTTGTCTTTGTCCGTGATTATCATTAACTTAAAATGTTCAAAAAAAAAACAGCTGTTACACGACATAGATAAATACTGAAGAGCTCGCCGTAAACAGACCAGTATGACTGAAGAATGTGCTGTACGCAGGCTGTGTCTGTATAGCAGACGTGTGAATCTTCAAAGGAGCTGGGAAGAGGGGGTGATGGATACTCTTTGAGGTGTGTCGGTCATATGATGCAAGAAGTACACATCGATGTGCTGTATATGATATTGGACACTTGGAAATTGTTAGTGCAGCTAAATATGCAGTGCCTTAATTATTTTCATTGACAACCGTGATTATTCTATGTAATCTACATATGTCCCTGTGGCAAACCCAGCCAATGTATATTGTCATTCCTGTATGTACGATGTTATTGCATATGTGTATGCCACTTTAAAGAACCAAGCGTATATATGTTTTGTGTAATATGGTTCAGGTGGGCTGTAACGTTCCTATGCTGGCTGCATGAAAACCGCCAGCATTCATGCAATTGTATTGTATGTTATGTGAGGGGACCCAGATAGCTAATTGTATTGTATTTGTGTATTCTGAGCGGCATTCACCTAATGATATGCACTCAGACTTGAGCTGACTGGGAATGTGTTAAATGTCTATGTGTATTGTAAAGGGTGGGACATTGTATGTTTGAGTCATGAACCCAGTGTGAGGTAATTCTATCACGGACAGAGGGGAGGATTTTGTGTGGGAGTGTCTGAGTGTATTGTACGTGGTTATTGGCTGTTTTTACAAAACCCTGGGGTGGTAACTTTGTTGGAAGATGTGTATAAAATGCTTGTGTGTTAAAATAAAGAGAGTTCCTGTTTTACACTCAACATAGAGCCTCGTCTCCTGTGTATGGGGATTGCTATACGCTGTATACTCCCCTGGCTATAACTCCTAGCTCTTGTAAGAGCTTGCTCCTGGTTCCTGTCTCTGGATTTAGGAGAGGTTCACCCACTGGAGCCTTGTCATAGGTCCAGGGTGGGTAGGAGACGGCGAGACCTCCACCAAGCTTCAGCGGTTCGTGGGGTCTGCAGTGCTGACGGGGTCAAGTGGAGTGCTTGGAGTCCTCTGGAAGCACTTGGAGCAGCTATCGACGGAGGTACCCGGTTGGGGTGCTAGGCGTTCCGTTACAGTTCTTGGGAGGGAAGGATTGTATGCTGTACCGGCCTATTTGGATCATTGCCTGCTTTTCCTGTCTACCAGCGGAGACCTTGTGGATCGTGCTACCCCTCCGCTACAATTGGTGGCAAGCAACGGGATTTCAACTACCCAGCAAAGCAACTTTCGGCAGAATTCTAGCGAATAGAAGAAAGGAAGCAGCAATTCGTGAGTTTACTCATTCGGTTGAAAACGGAACCCGGGAACACGTGGAAACTCACGAACGGCCGGTGAATGGGCACAAATTATGCACTTTTGAAACGAAGTACTTTGAAAGGGGAACAGTAGCCAGCAACAAGACAAAGGTTATATTAATCGCAGAGCTAATGGCAGGAGACAGAGCCGCGGCTGCTGCAGCACCTCCAAGGGAGGAGGAGCCAACAGAATTTGAGAAGGAATACAGGAGCAGGATGGCTCTACTTCCACCAGCGCTATATGACCAGATGGCTGACAGAGTTTTTGGAGATGTGCAGGAATACATCATGCTTCGGAGGTCGCAGATGAACCAGCAGACTGGAGAAAGAGCCACGACGCCTGTTAACATCCTGCCAGGGAAAGCTAAAATTCCCTACCAAGCTTTTAAGAGCTATTCGGAAGCGGAGGGTGAGGTAGATGACTACCTGCAGGATTTTGAACGGTTATGCCAGTTGCACAATATCAGTGCGGAGGATCGGGTACCCCTACTGGCAGGGAGACTATCTGGTCGTGCCGCAGAGGCATATCGTGCCGTACCTGACGAGGACAGTACAAACTATGTCAAAGTAAAACAGGCCATTTTAGCTAGGTATGCGATTACCTCCGAGGCCTACCGACTAAAGTTCAGAGACATTAAAAAGCTCGCCAGAGACACTCACACAGAATGGGCACACCGCCTACAACGAGCGGCAAAGGGGTGGTTGGAGGCCACCCAAGTTAACACCCTGGAAGACCTGTTCCAACTCATGGTAATGGAGCAGTTCTTTGACGGGATACCCGCGCACCTGCAGAATTGGGTGCGGGATCGGAAGCCACGCACCCTACAAGACGCAGCCAAGCTAGCAGATGAGTTCCAGGATACCAGGAGGGAACAGCGCACTCAATCGAAACCAACCTATGGATCTACCACACCAGTACCAACCGTAAACACAGCCGTTCCAGCACGCCCGGGGGTAAGCAATAACACCTACACCCCCAGGTATCAAGCTCGCCCCCCGATACGATGCCACACCTGTAACCAACAGGGACATATGCAGCGGGACTGTCCCCACAACCGACCACGGCCCAGCTGGAACCCCCCGGTACCCAACAACCGGGCAGCGGTTAATTGTGCCCAAGCGGAACCCTACAGAGTACCCGAGGTCCTAGCTTCCACCAAGGAACCCCTGGGCACACTACATGAGGTGAACCCTATCCAAGCCGCCTCTGACAACCGCCAAGGGCACCGACAAGAGGTACAGGTGGAGGGGAGAAAGGTACAGGGGTTACGAGACTCTGGGGCTACTATAACGCTGGTCCGCAACCACCTAGTACCCAAAGGCAACCTCACGGGGGAGGGTGTGGCAGTGCGTGTAGCAGGGGGAGCGATCTACAAGATCCCCACGGCCAAAGTCCACCTGAATTGGGGAGCGGGGAATGGGAATGTGGAGGTGGGCCTGATGCAGGACTTACCCGCAGACGTTATTTTGGGCAACGACCTGGGGGAGCTGACTTCAGCTTTTGTTCCCCAGTCCATCAGCCATGAAGCTTATCCGGTTGAGACACGGCAACAGGCTCGCACCACAGCACCACCTAACCACTCTGAGTACTCCTCCGGACATCCCCAAGCCGATCCGTTAGGATCAAACTGGGTATGCCGGCTTGGTTCTGGGGGAGCATTGTGGCAAACCCAGCCAATGTATATTGTCATTCCTGTATGTACGATGTTATTGCATATGTGTATGCCACTTTAAAGAACCAAGCGTATATATGTTTTGTGTAATATGGTTCAGGTGGGCTGTAACGTTCCTATGCTGGCTGCATGAAAACCGCCAGCATTCATGCAATTGTATTGTATGTTATGTGAGGGGACCCAGATAGCTAATTGTATTGTATTTGTGTATTCTGAGCGGCATTCACCTAATGATATGCACTCAGACTTGAGCTGACTGGGAATGTGTTAAATGTCTATGTGTATTGTAAAGGGTGGGACATTGTATGTTTGAGTCATGAACCCAGTGTGAGGTAATTCTATCACGGACAGAGGGGAGGATTTTGTGTGGGAGTGTCTGAGTGTATTGTACGTGGTTATTGGCTGTTTTTACAAAACCCTGGGGTGGTAACTTTGTTGGAAGATGTGTATAAAATGCTTGTGTGTTAAAATAAAGAGAGTTCCTGTTTTACACTCAACATAGAGCCTCGTCTCCTGTGTATGGGGATTGCTATACGCTGTATACTCCCCTGGCTATAACTCCTAGCTCTTGTAAGAGCTTGCTCCTGGTTCCTGTCTCTGGATTTAGGAGAGGTTCACCCACTGGAGCCTTGTCATAGGTCCAGGGTGGGTAGGAGACGGCGAGACCTCCACCAAGCTTCAGCGGTTCGTGGGGTCTGCAGTGCTGACGGGGTCAAGTGGAGTGCTTGGAGTCCTCTGGAAGCACTTGGAGCAGCTATCGACGGAGGTACCCGGTTGGGGTGCTAGGCGTTCCGTTACAGTTCTTGGGAGGGAAGGATTGTATGCTGTACCGGCCTATTTGGATCATTGCCTGCTTTTCCTGTCTACCAGCGGAGACCTTGTGGATCGTGCTACCCCTCCGCTACAGTCCCCTAAAAAGCAGGAAACTACCGACTTAGAAACATCTTGTCCTCTTCTGCCCTGCAACTACAATTTCTATACAACTGTTGCAATGGCCATCACTTCACCCTGTATACGCTTGGAAAGGAAGGAGGTGGATCTAGTGAGTCTAAAATACAGTCTTCTTTATTGAAACATGTTCACAATAAATATATTCACAATGGTCTTATTATAGTAAGACAGTTGTTAAGGTTGAAACACGTCACAGTGCAAGATGTTTTTTAATGTGCCGTTATTTTAGACTTGCAGGATCCGCGTCCTTTCTTTCCAAGTCTTATATACAGGCATGTCTGCATCACTGCAGCCAAGGAGATGACATCATGGCTTCAGTGGCAGGGAGGATCAGAGTAGCAGCACTGGAGTAGAGGGGGGTTGAACCTGGTGAATACAGCTTCCCTACCTTCCATCATTATTTTTAACTCAGACAACCCCTTTAATATAGGTGTATAGATGGACCGTGTCTATTTGTAAGTAGAAAAATGTATGGACTGTAGGAGAGCGCAAGAGATCGTCGTTGATGGAAGGTACGTGTCACCTAGGTTCCTGGCCTCGGTGGAGTTAGAGCCAGTTTTTGCTGTTTGACACCTTGCTATTTAGTATAGCTGTAATAGCTGATCCGGGACGGCTCTTACTGAGAGTAGTCAAAGTGCTGGGTGGGTGACTACTCCCCACGTTCCAGGCCGGTCTTGACTGGCATATATGTAACATCCCAGAGTTATGTTACGAAACTCTTTTACCCTGCTACAACCTGTTAAGGGCATTAACATTGTCATCTTGTGTAATTTCATGTCATTTCCTCACAATTGTGCATTATAAGCCATGTAAATATATATTGTTGTCATTCTTCATGTTCACCAGCAGGTGGCAGCAATGTGTTAACAGGGACTTAGCTACAGTTTAGTGTTTCTAGACTGGAATAGTACATTCCAGTTTAGCTCCCCCCTCTGTGAGGAGGTGTGGAATGTTCCCACATCCTGCCTCATGGGGAGGGAAGGAAGTTCAGTTAGTGTGCCAGCCACCCCGACTAGGGGAAGGCTGTGCGTGTAGGAGCTCCCAGATTTAGGGATCCAAAGCCAGGATCTTGTCTCGGCGTAGACAATTGATCATCATCCCCAGCCTGAGCCTTGCAGCCTCAGCTGGTAGAAGCAAGCAGCCACCTCCAGCATTCCAGGAAGTAGCATACCCTGTGAAGTTAACTGTGAGTACCGTCCAGAGACCAGGAGAAGCCAAATTCCTCCTCAGCAAGTCAGTTTCCAAGACAGCAGAAGATAGATAGTGCAAAAGATTAAATTCCTGCCACATTACAGAGCTACAAAGCAGACGTCTTTTCCTGCAAAAAGCTCCAGGCACATGATAGAGCAGAAGCCAGATTCCTGTCACAAATTGCCAATACCTGCTGTGACTTCAGACTAATGCTGTATCTCATTTGGATGAAAGCTGCATCTAGTAAAGACAAGTTTGAATTTTATTCCAAGTCTGGATCTCAATTATTGCTGCAAATCCCTCAATTACTCCTACTAGCAATACACTCATTTTATTGCAAGTGAGCCAGGATCCAGGAGTCCAGCCGTACCCAGGTAGGAGACACCCTTGACACTATTGCCATTATCACACAGAGACATTACACCACTCTAGCATTCCTAACCTGGTACGTGAGTTACAACACCTTAAAGGGCCCTGTGTTAGTACTCTGCGCACGCTGCAATTGGCGTCACGAACAAAACTATAAACTATCACTTACACCTGACCCAGCCATTGCATATTATTGGCGTCAGAGTGCATACCCCAATCCGGCTCTACTGCATATATAAAAAACCCAGCCAGCAGCGTCAGCGGGTGGTAATTACCTCTCTCTCTGACAGAGGAGCTCTGGCAATCGCTGGATTGGGATCTGAGCCGTGTGCTAGGCTGGCGGCCTGAGTTTGGGAAGTCTGCTCTCTCCTGAGCAATGCCAATCGGTGTGGACTAACACCTAGGATAACAGGTGACAGTTTTGCTGTATGAACTGTCTAGGTGTGAACCAACACCAAAACTGCAAATGGACTGTCATACTGCAATGAGCAGGACACTGAGTCAGTGGGCATGCTATGCAGTGGGTCAGTATATATGTATATAAGTTCGTGACGCCAGTTGCAGCTTGCGCAGGTACTGTAGCAGGGCCCTTTAAGATGTTATGAGCTCACGTACTAGGTAAGGAATGCCAGAGGGGCATAATGTCTCTGTATAGCAGATTTGGTAGTGTCAACGGTGTCTCCTACCTTGGTACGGCTGGACTCCTGTATCCTGGCTCACATGCAACAAAATGAGTGCTGTTAATAGGAGTAACTGAGGAATGAAGGAATTCCACACAGATAATAGGGTCCACCTTGTCTTTACTTGGTGGTATGATATGCAGCTTTGATCCATACAATTTACAGCTTTAGTCTAGGGTCCCAGCAGGTATTGGCAATATGTGGCAGGAATTTATAAGTATTCTGCATCTGATCATACGCCTATTAGAATCTGGCAGGTATCTATCTTCTGCTCTGTCTGTGGTCTGCTTGGTTTGGGCCTGACTAGCTGGTGAGGTACTTATCTTCTTCTTGTTTTGGGATCTTTACTTACAGGACTGCTCGAAGGGTATGATGGTGGCTTCCTGGAGATCTGATAGTTCTGTAGATGGCTGCTTTCTTTGTCCACCAGCTGAGGTAAGGGAGTCAGGCTGGGAAGGTTGATCTTGGGCCTCAGCAGAGGCTTGGATCCTTGGTTGGGGTCCCTGGTTCTGGGAGCTCCTACTAACGCAGCCTACCCCAGCAGGGGGGTGGCTCACACTGCTCACTAACTTCCTTCTCCTCCTCATAAAGCATAGCATGGGACATCCCACTTCTGCTCATGTAGGGGAGACTAGACTGGAATGGACTGTTCCAGGCTAGATACTAACTCTGACCTGCTGCATACTGCTGCCACCTGCTGGTGTACCTTAAGAATTACAGCATAAATACAAAACAGGCTTAGAAATATATATAAAATGTCAATGCACAGTTAAATCACATTAGATGACAATACACATTTACATTTAACATTATGAAGCAGGGGAACAGAAGTTTGGTGACATACTTCAGTATGTTACATACCCCGTTACTTTAAGTGAAGACGTCCTCGGCGCATGACAGACGGTGAGGAAAAAGCCTCTGGGTACCCAATACAATACAAAGTGCTGCGTGAATATACATATAAGACATTACAAAGACAAAACACTAAACGGTTTCCTCAAGGTTCCTGCCCGCTAGAGTAAGGTGTCCAACACACAGTTTCCTTCTCTTGATATAACCAGTGAACCTATAACTGCACAAAGCAAACATCACTGACTGACTTTGTATGAACATCAAAGAAAGCATGGGGGTGTCTTTACTCCGTAATCCCACCATTATGCAATGCAAAGCCCGCAAATAGAAGGGTGGCTTTATCCTGTATTCCCTTCCCTGCATCATAGCCTGAAGAAATTTGGCTTATAGCACGATCACTATGATGACCATGAGGAAGCTAGAATATATGGCTCTATGGCTTGAGGCGCCTTACCTTAGGCAAACGCTCAGAAGGGGAGGTATTCGTCATCTCCGTATCTTCTGGCAAGTCACAGGAGGAGGGTCTTTAATCCCGTGCGCTCCTGGAAATGAGACACCTCCGGATGGGAACAATCCGGAACATAAAACAAGCGGGACGGAGAAGCCTAGGCCTTCTAACGATTCCCGAAGCAGCAGGGGTACCTGTGAAGTAACTAGACCTGTCAGGACATACCATTTGGTCCTACCCTGGGTACCTATGGGTATATATCACCGGGTGTAGGCCATTAGTATTCAATGTCCCTCTGAAGACAGTCCGTATGAAGGGGGGAGAGAGCAAGAGCTGTGAAAAAGCACACTTTAAGTAAATTGCGACATTTTGGTTAAGTGCAATGGTTAAGTGCAATTGTTACAATTAGTGCATAATTTCACATTGCGGCATCTGGATGGATACTACACACAATGGGCATGTCACTTAAACATTACATAACTGTAAACTGTTACAATAGTGCAAAATTATCACAGTATAAGGTCACAAAGAGCTCAGGTATCACGTTTCAGTCTTTTCTTTGGGTGCAAGCTTTTATGTTGCTGTAAAACATATTATATAAAATAGTGCAAATTTATTAAGTGCAAGGATAGGCTCAACAATAACTCGAGTCCTTATTCCTGGAAGTGCTTGAAGTTGCAGAATCCTCTGGAAACTGATAAAAGTTCTTTGCAATCCACAGGGCAAAAGTTAATTAAAATCCAAAGGGTTAAAAGTTAATAGCAGCAACAGGCTATCAAGTAATCTGAGAAAGGGGATAAAACGGTTAACTTGGACATAAGGGGTTAAGTGCTAATGGGGGAAGTCCTAACTGGCATGACCATCTGGATGAGGACAAACAATGGCAACTTGGAACAAAACTGTTAAAAGCACACAATATGCCAAACAGGTCATCACCCGTCAGGTAGCAGTCCACGGAGTGGCAACCAAAACAATGTCATTTGTTATATTATTGTAGTGGGGACACCTTACAGGTAGGTGTCCAGCTCCTCATCGCTGCTGGAGCTGCTAAAATGCATTAGAGGTTGTTCTAGCCTCTGCTGGTAGCTGAGGGTAGTGTTGGTAGTGGTGCGCCACTGCCCTCTACCGGTGGCTGTAGGGGTTGGCTGTGCAGACAGCCTGGAAAATGCTGCTGTGGCTTGCTGCAGACCGGAATCCACAGCCGGTGCAGGAATTGGCAGAACCTCTGGCTGCATTAGTGCAGGGAGAGCTGGAGCAGCTTGTTGGGGCTGCTTCCAGGATAGCATGTAGGGGGGCATGAAACACGGTTGCACCTTGGGGTTGAATGTTAACACACTGTTATTTATTTGTCATACCCTCAGCGTTGGTGGTGGTGTCAGGTCTGGAATAAGAGGTGCAGGTGCAGGTGCTGAGCTTTCTTTAAACTGTAGGCGGCCATCCGGTGCTTCTTGCAGACATCTGGTCCTGCCCGCAGAGCCTGGATCCTCCTGCCAGGTCTCTGGGGTGATGGCAGGAGAAAGTGGCTTCTGTAGCAAGGTGACTCCAGCGGCAAAGAGTCCTTGCATGGACTGCATCGGGGTGTACTCTATTTGGTCCCCAGAGTACAAGTTATGCCAGGCCTGGGGCAAGTAGTGTCACTTGACAGACCTCCGTCCCACAAACAGCTCTGTGCCAGAGTGGCTATCTTGGACAAATCCGACACCACGTTCCACAGAGAACCACATGACGGTTCCGGTTCTTCTGGTGAGCTTGGGGTCTCCGGCCTGGGGGTTATCTATTACTTGCTTCACCCATTCCTCAACCGCGGATTTGTATTCCCATGCGGTCTGGGCAAAGGCCGTAATTTCATGGGGAACCTCCGGGTTAAGGCTGCAGAGTTGGGCGTAGCTGGGCGGCGGAGTGGAATCTCCAGCCGTCTCCGCCGCACCAGTTGGCGGTAGTGGCGTGGTAGGCCTAAGGTTAATGGCCGGTGCTGGGGTTTCGGGACGTGGCGGATGGAAGGACACGGACCGGGCCGGGGCCTCAGGGAGCACGGCAGCTCCTACCTGTGGTTGCGGCCGGGAGGCCGGTTCCGGTGCCTTCTGGATGTCATCAGGAGAGATCATCTTCATCTGTGCGGTAGACGAGTTGTCGACTGGAGTAGCGACGTCAGCGACGTCCTCCGCGGGAGCAGGCACGACATCCACCTCCATCTTCATGGGTGCGTCGCCTTCCGCTGGAGCACTTGACAGAGCGGAGGGATCCACAGCCTCCGGGAACTTGATCAGATCAGAGTTCTTGGCAGCAGGAGCCGGGACTTCAGCAGCGGTCTCCTCCGGAATGCTGGGCAAGGTGAGTGGTGCTTCGGCCTTGGCCAGGGAGGAATCCACAGCCTCCAGCATGGTAGCAAACACTGAGGGTCCACCTTTCTTCAGTATTTGGGAGACATGGATCTCCGGTGGATGCTCCTCATAGACGGCTTCACCACAGATTGCCATCTGGTTCCATTTAGGCTGGGGAAACGCCATCTTGGCCTCTTCTTTCTGGCAAACAGCAGGATCTGAGGGTGCAGCCCAGGGGGTGGAGACTTTATCACCTCGGTCCACAATAGAAAGTTCATGGTGGGCAGTCTCGATTTTTCCCGCTCCTGAAGGGGCGTATTCGACATCTTCGCGCCTTTCTTGAGGGGGTGTCGCTAGATTTTCCCGCTTCTGGGGGGGGTAGACAGCATTTTCGCGCTCTTGAGAGGGCGTTCTTTTGTTCTTTTGTCTTTGGGCATGAAGACGAGGCGCCATTTTAAACAAATATGGCGAATTCCACAATGCCGAATTTAACTCTGTGAATGCTGTAGCACACGTCCAGCGCTTTCTTGACACAGCAATACAAGTAAGAAAGTCACTTTATAGCGATCTTTGCACAATCTTCAGCCCTTATTATACTGTGGAACATGCGGTTTTAAGTCTGTTTTTGCGCACAATTAGATGCGGTTCTGTAGTTAGGGATGGACACACAATACAATCCGATCCTGTTCGTGACGCCACTTGATGCAATGAGCAGGACACTGGCTCAGTAGGCATGCTATGCAGTGGGTCAGTATATATGTATATAAGTTCGTGACGCCAGTTGCAGCTTGCGCAGGTACTGTAGCAGGGCCCTTTAAGATGTTATGAGCTCATGTACTAGGTAAGGAATGCCAGAGGGGGATAATGTCTCTGTATAGCAGATTTGGTAGTGTCAACGGTGTCTCCTACCTTGGTACGGCTGGACTCCTGTATCCTGGCTCACATGCAACAAAATGAGTGCTGTTAATAGGAGTAACTGAGGAATGATGGAATTCCACACAGATCATAGGGTCCAACTTGTCTTTACTTGGTGGTATGATATGCAGCTTTGATCCATACAATTTACAGCTTTAGTCTAGGGTCCCAGCAGGTATTGGCAATATGTGGCAGGAATTTATAAGTATTCTGCATCTGATCATACGCCTATTAGAATCTGGCAGGTATCTATCTTCTGCTCTGTCTGTGGTCTGCTTGGTTTGGGCCTGACTAGCTGGTGAGGTACTTATCTTCTCCTTGTTTTGGGATCTTTACTTACAGGACTGCTCGAAGGGTATGATGGTGGCTTCCTGGAGATCTGATAGTTCTGTAGATGGCTGCTTTCTTTGTCCACCAGCTGAGGTAAGGGACTCAGGCTGGGAAGATTGATCTTGGGCCTCAGCAGAGGCTTGGATCCTTGGTTGGGGTCGCTGGTTCTGGGAGCTCCTACTAACACAGCCTACCCCAGCAGGGGGGTGGCTCACACTGCTCACTAACTTCCTTCTCCTCCTCATAAAGCATAGCATGGGACATCCCACTTCTGCTCATGTAGGGGAGACTAGACTGGAATAAACTGTTCCAGGCTAGATACTAACTCTGACCTGCTGCATACTGCTGCCACCTGCTGGTGAACCTTAAGAATTACAGCATAAATACAAAACAGGCTTAGAAATATATATAAAATGGCAATGCACAGTTAAATCACATTAGATGACAATACACATTTACATTTAACATTATGAAGCAGGGGAACAGAAGTTTGGTAAAATACTTCAGGATGTTACAATACTGTTTTGTTGCCATAAGTGTGAATAAAACACTGAGGTTTTTGAGTTACAAACTGGTCTTTGCCTCTATACTGCGTCCGCTTGTCTTGTCTACCAGAACAAATCCCCACAATTGGTGGAGGATGCATGCAAGAGCAGTGAGGCTGGCGTGAATGCCGAAATATTTTTTGGTTTGCATTTTTGGGCACAGTTGTGTCGTACATCAAACCAGCGGTATTACAACACGTGTCCCATGACAAAATGCAGGCTGTTGTGAAGGCCCTCATGGGAGGCTAGCAAGCAGCAGCAAGAGACCAACCAGTTGCTGCTACAACATGTGATGGCTTTACAGACAGCAGGAGCAACCCCAAGCGTCCACGATGCCTAGAAGGCAGTCCGTGCGGCGATTCCTAACATGACACCCGCAGACGACATCGAAAACCTACCTGGCGGTGTACGAGGAAGTGGCAACAAGGGAGAAGCTACCCCGAGACCAGTGGGCTGAGGTCGTCGCTCTGTTTCTGGCATCCGATTCCAAACAGGTGTATTTCGACTTGCCGGATGATCAAGAGGCCGACTACCACAAAGTAAAGGTTGAGATTTTGGCAAGCCTGGGGGAGAATGTGTTGGTCCGGGACAGGAGAAACATCAGTGGGGATTTGAGCCGGCTGAGCCCACGAGACCCCAGTATTATGACTTACTCCACCTTTTGCAAAAGTGGCTACAGCTTGATGTGCTGAGTCCCATGGCTATGCTGGACAGAATATTGGCTGATATGTTCTGGAGGGCTTTGCCACCCCCTGTTCGGCTAGGTCTCTTAAGGTAATGCCCTTGAGATGGTCAACCTTTTGGAACGCTATGAGGCTACTTGGAATCTACAGGATTTTGGGAGGGGGGCAGTCAAATCCCGAAAATATCCACCCCAGACCTGGCGAGTTGTGCCAACCAAACCCGCCCGGGATGTACTCCCTGTGGACCCGGTTCTCATAGTCTTCTGGCGGTATCGGGAGCCTAGCCATATACGAGCTGACTGTCCACATCAGGTGGAACCCATAGACACAAACTATGGCTTCTGTCAGTCGTTATATGCCAGGAAGCTGTGTGCAGCGGGTACCCCAGAAACTCTAAATCACTTGTGCCCGGAGGAAGTGGGAGACACTCCAGCGGAGGCCCTGCTGGACTCAGGGAGTCTGGTGTCCTTAGTAAGGGCTCCCCTGGTATGGTCCGCTGAGTATACTGGCCGAAAAGTCGGGGTCATGTGCATTCATGGGGACTTAAAAGACTATCGCACCGCCCTGGTATCTCTAACCACGGAGGCCAGCAGGTGGACTCACGAAATGGCAGTTGCCACAAACTTGCACTACGAACTTATAATCGGGAGGGACTTCCTGGGTTGCACAGCACTGTGGCCTGCTACGAAAGTGACTGATACCCATGAGACAGGGGTAACCCCAGCAGAGTGGCCTTGCTCCGGGGGGAGACCAGAACTGTGGGAACTCGAGGTCGAAGGGCCAGCGGTAGGGGTGACCGCTACTTCGGTGGAAGAGGGGGAGACAACCCCACTAATGGTGGGAGACGTGGAGGACTTGCCGCCGGGGCCTAAGCTGGCAGACCTCAATGTCTCCGGGGATAATTTTGGTACTGCACAACACCGGGACCCAACCCTATCCCGAGCCTGGGAAAATGTATTAATAGTAGATGGTTAACCACAATAAGCTGGGGCAGACTCGGTGTTCCCCTGTTTTGTGGTTCATCAGGATATGTTGTATTGGGTAAACCAGCTGCGGGGTGAACCCATTGAACAGATGGTGGGGCCCCAGGCTTATCGCAAACTCGTGTTAGAGCTAGCCCACCAACATGTTCTCGGGGGTCATCTGGGAATGCAGATAACACAGGACCGGATACTACAACGGTTTTACTGGCCCAGTGTGTTTAGGGAGGTAGACGAATTCTGTAAGTTTTGCCTGACCTGTCAGTCAACTAGCCCCCACACCTTTTCCACAGTCCCTTGGTACCTCTTCTGTAGAAAACGAGAGGTAAGAGCAGCACCCGTAGCAGGTTTACCAGAGCCAGGGTTGTGGAATGCAACAGCTGAGCCGAAAGACCCCAGATCCAAGGCGGTCAAACAGAACGTAGTAGAAAGATGTGGGCTACAGCAGCATCTCCATAAACTTCTTTATTCAGGTTTCCAAAGTGCGGTACAAAATTGCAACATTTCGGCTAGAGATAGCCTTTGTCAAGCATAAAACATCAGTGAAAATGCCAACATATATATAGTGAGAGACAAAATACTCCCACAGGGTCATCCATCCAATCAACAAACAAATGTGATACCACAGCAAAAACATGGCCAATCAAAAGTGACTCATAATGAGCGCACCTGTTTGTGTAGATACACCCCTCTAACTCACCTGAGCGGACCATTCATAATCGCGACTGCATGTGTCTCGGCGTGCCCATGTAGTGAGTGCGCATGTCCAGGAGCATCACAGGGAAGCAACGGACCAAATATCGCGGTCACACGTGAGCCCTGCCTTCGGCGTGGGGGTAACCATGGAGACAAGAGAGCGGCGCCATCAACCAATGGGAGGCGATCGCACAGATGACGACATCGTCGACGTGCGTATCACGTGACCGGTGATCCCGAGCACATGATCGCTGTCTATGTTTACATGGTCATCCCTCAGGCCGAGTTATAATCGTATAATGTAACAATCTGGGGCAAGCGCATCCGCATAAGCGGGACAGCGAGCACATGGGACTCTGGTCCGCTATCAGGGAGAGGGGAATGCAATGTTATAGGAGATGAAAATATTCAACTCCTAAATCCCATATTTAGAGTAACACAAACAGAAATTGCTAAGCCACCAGTATACAGAAATGCATCAATCTGTGTTGAGATAAACATACATGAAGACATGTGGATTAAAATCACAATACAAACTAGCACCGGATGGGTACCTAGCTGATCCCAGCCACATTGAACTCCAAATTGAGTCCATGTGGTTGCAGAGATCTCAGGGTATATATCCATTTTAGTTCTTTTCTCCTAAGAACAGCCTCTCTGTCTCCTCCCCTACGTAAAACACCCACACTGTCTATCACCCTAAAGCGTAATTGGTTGACAGAGTGTCCCGCATCTACAAAATGTTTGGCTACTGGCTTATCTAAGTTGGCTTTACGTATTGTACTTTTATGTTTATTGATCCGCTCACGAATCTCCATTGTAGTCTCACCAACATAGATGAGACTACAGGGACACTGTATTACATATACAACATCGCGGGATCTGCATGTGTAATAGCCATTGATCTTGTATTTCTTGCCACTGTAGGGGTGAAAAAAGTGATCACCTTTTAAGATGTTACTACAGTTGCAACAAGACAAACATGGAAAAGTTCCATTCCTACGTGGGGCCAGAAGTTTCTGCGTACCAACACCCGAGCCTCCAACGTCAGCCTTAACCAATCTATCACGTAAATTAGAGTTCCTCTTGTATGCCATTAGAGGGGGGGCACTAAATTCTTCAATATCTCAGGGCTCCAGATGGCGACCAAAACGGTCGCCAATGCGCCTTAAAATTTGCAGATGGCGACAAGACTTTTTAGTCTTGTCGCCATTTGCGACTGTACCGCCGCGATCCTGCGCAGCCTACGTTCCCTTCACTAGCACACCGCACAGTGGAGAAGGAAGGAGTCCCTCCCTCTCCACTGTGACGCTGCCGCCACTACCACCAATGGGGATATAGCAGGGAGGAGGAGGAGGGGAGGAGCTGTCGCCACTGCGCCGCCAATGAATGTAAAACATAAGTATAGGCAGCGGTATCGCAGACCCGGCACCCGGCCTCAATAACAGGGCAGGCGATCCGCGGCCATTAACCCCTCAGGTGCCACAGATCGCATGCCCTGTTATTGAGGCCGAGTGCCCGGTCTGCGATACCACTGCAGACAATTGTATGAAGGAGTCAAAGAGGACCTTTCATGGGTCCAAAGAATCTGAACTTATCAGCAGGCTGCATAGAGCGGCGCCCAGGGATCTAAGTGCACTTACTATTATTCCTGGGCGCTGCTCCGTTCGTCCGCTGTGGCCCCCGGTATTTTCAGCATTCAGAGGAAGGAGGAGGAGACGCCAGTGTCTGTCCTTCTCCCTGACAGCAGCGCTGTCCAATCACAGCACAGAACTCAGAGCCAGGGAGGTTTTTTTTCTCCCTGGCTCTGAGTTCTGTGCTGTGATTGGACAGCGCTGCTGTTATGGAGACGGAGAGACACTGGCTTCTCCTCCTCCTTCCTCTGAATGCTGAAAATACCGGGGGCCACAGCGGACGAACGGAGCGGCGCCCAGGAATAATAGTAAGTGCACTTAGATCCCTGGGCGCCGCTCTATGCAGCCTGCTGATAAGTTCATATTCTTTGGACCCATGAAAGGTCCTCTTTAAACATTCATTGGTGGTGCAGTGCGCTCTCCCAAAGCCTCTCCCCCCCCCCCCATTATCACTGGCCACAAGTCGTCCCCGTCTCCCTCCCATTGTTATATGGTGGCCACAGTGTCCCCATCCCCTTCATTGGTGGCAGTGGCAGATTACACTGCTGGGGCTCAGATAGTTACCATGGCAGCCAGGACGCTACTGAAGCCCTGGCTGCCATGTTCAGCTCCCTGCTGCTGTGTGCACAGAGCCCAGGGCAGCAGGGAGATGTGAGATCCTATTCACCCTGATAGAGATCTATCAGGGTGAATAGCACAAGGGATGAAAAGATCCAGGTTCTAGTCCCTAAGGGAAGAAATGGTTGTTAAATAAAAAGTAAAAAAAAAACAAAATACTAAAAGTTTAAATGGCCCCCTTCCCAGTTTTACATATAAAATTTACAAACAATAAAGAAAATATTACATATCGCCACGTCCCAAAAAGTGTGAGCTATTAAAATATAAAAAAATATTTCCGCTCGGTGAAGGCCGTAACAGAAAAAAAAACTCTAAACCACGCAATTCGCCATTTTTAGTCACCTTGTTCCCCAGAAAATGTCCCTGGATGTGAGAGGCATGTGGTGCTGTTTTCTCCTATATGTAGTGCACCTGCGTCTCATCTTCTCAAAGTCCTTTTTTTTAAAATTATATGCATTTTAAATTTGGCGACTAAAAAATGTAATTTGGCTCCTAAATTTTTTAGTTTAGGAGCCAATGGCTCCTGGGCATTTTTTTTTGTCTGGAGCACTGTATCTGGCAAACCTCGTTGCAATATGTGCCATTCTTTTCTAAGAATGTGGGCAATGTCTCCACTGTCCCGCCCATATGTGGACACAAAAGGAACTCTACTTGTGACCTTGGATCTTGATGATTTGCGGAGAGCAGAATCCCTGTCAACCAATGTGATCCTATTTCTAGTTCTATCTAGGAGCTTCCTAGGGTAACCTCGTTCCATGAACTTATCACACATGGCATCCACCCTTTGTGTGAAATTAACTTCATCGGATACAATACGCCTGACCCTGAGTAGTTGACTCCAAGGCAGGGAATCCAACATCCTACGTGGGTGGTAACTGTCATGTGTGAGAAGGGTGTTCCTATCTGTTGACTTCTGATGAAGGTCTGTTTTGATTTCACCCCCCTCAACATAGACTCGCACATCTAAAAAGCTAAGTTCACTATCCGAGGATGTGACCGTGAAGTGTAGCCCAGTTACACCCGAATTTAGGTGTAGGTGGAACTCCTCAAGCTCACTGGTATTACCGGTCCAGATCATAAAAATGTCGTCGATGTAGCGCCACCAACATAGGACCCTCCCAAAAAATTGGGATTGGTATACCAATTTGTCCTCCACCTCGGCCATGAAGATGTTAGCATAGGTCGGGGCCACATTGGACCCTATGGCCACACCCCGCCTCTGCTGATAGAAGGTGTCACCCTTCTCACACATGACAGTTACCACCCACGTAGGATGTTGGATTCCCTGCCTTGGAGTCAACTACTCAGGGTCAGGCATATTGTATCCGATGAAGTTAATTTCACACAAAGGGTGGATGCCATGTGTGATAAGTTCATGGAACGAGGTTACCCTAGGAAGCTCCTAGATAGAACTAGAAATAGGATCACATTGGTTGACAGGGATTCTGCTCTCCGCAAATCATCAAGATCCAAGGTCACGAGTAGAGTTCCTTTTGTGTCCACATATGGGCGAGACATTGCCCACATTCTTAGAAAAGAATGGCACATATTGCAACGAGGTTTGCCAGATATTGAAGAATTTAGTGCCCCCCCTTTAATGACATACAAGAGGAACTCTAATTTACGTGATAGATTGGTTAAGGCTGACGTTGGAGGCTCGGGTGTTGGTACGCAGAAACTTCTGGCCCCACGTAGGAATAGAACTTTTCCATGTTTGTCTTGTTGCAACTGTAGTAACATCTTTAAAGGTGATCATTTTTTTCACCCCTACAGTGGCAAGAAATTCAAGATCAATGGCTATTACACATGCAGATCTCGCAATGTTGTATATGTAATACAGTGTCCATGTAGTCTCATCTATGTTGGTGAGACTACAATGGAGATTCGTGAGCGGATCAATAAACATAAAAGTACAATACGTAAAGCCAACTTAGATAAGCCAGTAGCCAAACATTTTGTAGATGCGGGACACTCTGTCAACCAATTACGCTTTAGGGTGATAGACAGTGTGGGTGTTTTACGTAGGGGAGGAGACAGAGAGGCTGTTCTTAGGAGAAAAGAACTAAAATGGATATATACCCATAGATCTCTGCAACCACATGGACTCAATTTGGCGTTCAATGTGGCTGGGATCAGCTAGGTACCCATCCGGTGCTAGTTTGTATTGTGATTTTAATCCACATGTCTTCATGTATGTTTATCTCAACACAGATTGATGCATTTCTGTATACTGGTGGCTTAGCAATTTCTGTTTGTGTTACTCTAAATATGGGATTTAGGAGTTGAATATTTTCATCTACTATAACATTGCATTCCCCTCTCCCTGATAGCGGACCAGAGTCCCATGTGCCTCGCTGTCCCCCTTATGTGGATGCGCTTGCCCCAGATTGTAACATTATGACCATGTAAACATAGACAGCGATCATGTGATCGGGATCACCGGTCACGTGATACGCACGTCGACGATGTCGTCATCTGTGCGATCGCCTCCCATTGGTTGATGGCGCCGCTCTCTTGTCTCCATGGTTACCCCCACGCCGAAGGCAGGACTCACGTGTGACCGCGATATTTGGTCCGTCGCTTCCCTGTGACGCTCCTGGATATGCACACTCACTACATGGGCACGCTGAGACACATGCAGTCACGATTATGAATGGTCCGCTCAGATGAGTTAGAGGGGTGTATCTACACAAACAGGAGCGCTCATTATGAGTCACTTTTGATTGGCCATGTTTTTGCTGTGGTATCACATTTGTTTGTTGATTGGATGGATGACCCTGTGGGAGTATTTTGTCTCTCACTATATATATGTTGGCATTTTCACTGATGTTTTATGCTTGACAAAGGCTATCTCTAGCCGAAACGTTGCAATTTTGTACCGCACTTTGGAAACCTGAATAAAGAAGTTTATGGAGATGCTGCTGTAGCCCACATCTTTCTACTTGGTACCTCTTCTGGTCATCGAGGTACCGTTTGAGCGAATCGCTATGGACCTCGTAGGCCCAGTACCAAAGTCCGCTAGAGGACACCAACACATCTTGGTCGTCCTAGACCACGGCACTCGGTACCCGGAGGCGGTGCCACTGATACATACATCGGCTAAACTTATAGCTAAGGAGCTAATGGAGATGTTCTCCCGAGTGGGGCTACCTAAAGAGGTTCTGACTGACCAGGGGGCCCCTTTTATGTCCAAGGTCACGAGGGAGCACTGGCAATCGCTGGATTGGGATCTGAGCCGTGTGCTAGGCTGGAGGCCTGAGTTTGGGAAGTCTGCTCTGTCCTGAGCAATGCTGATCGGTTGTGAACTAACACCTAGGATAACAGGTGACTGTTTTGCTGTATGAACTGTCTAGGTGTGAACCAACACCAAAACTGCAAATGGACTGTTGTACTGTTTTGTTGTCATAAGGCCTCATGCACATGACCGTTATGAGTTTTGAGGTCCGCAAATTGCTGATCCGCAAAACACGGATGGCGTCCGTCTGCGTTCTCCAATTTGCGGAAAGGCACAGACAGCCATTGATATAACTGCCTATTAAGAATAGACAGGTTATATTTTTTTTGCAGACCACGGAACGGAGCAACGGATGCGGATAGCACACGGTGTGCTGTCCGCATCTTTTGCGGCCCCATTGAAGTGAATGGGTCCGCATCCAAGCCGCAAAAACTGTGGCTCGGATGCAGACCAAAACAACGTTTGTGTGCATGAGGCCTAAGTGTGAACAAAACACTGAAGTTTTTGAGTTATAAACTGGTCTTTGCCTCTATACTGCGTCCGCTTGTCCTGTCTACCAGAGCAAATCCCCACAGGACACTAACTGTTCCAGTTCCATATACCCAGCATATTGAAATGAGGTCTAAACCGAGACATTATCCTGGCACACAGCCAAGGTGTTTTGAAAGGAGGACCTCTGCCCTGACAGGATCAGATCTTGCCAGTTTGTTTTTAAGAACATTCCCTGACATTGGCCAGGCTTGCCCACTGCTGCATGTACACACTTGTTGTAAGATAATACTGGGCGTACTGTTACCAATTACCCAGCGTACCTGAACTGTCCAAAATTTACACCTGTAGAAGAGTAAGGCCTCTTTCACACGGGCGTCACGTGTGAGGGCAGGATAGGATGCGGGTGCGTCGCAGGAAAATCGTGCGAGTAGGTACACAATTGCAGTCAGTTTTGACTGCGATTGCATTTCGATGTTCAGTTTTTATCGCGCGGGCACAATGCGTTTTGCACGCGCGTGATAAAACACTGACTGTGGTACCCAGACCCGAACCCGGACTTCTTCAATGAAGTTCGGGTTTGGGATCGGTGTTCTGTATATTTTATTATTTTCCGTTATAACATGGTTATAAAGGAAAATAATAGCATTCTTTAATTCAGAATGCTAAGTAAAAGGTCCATTGTGGGGTTAAAAAAATATAAAAAAATTTAACTCACCTCATCCACTTGATCGCGCAGCCGGGCTGGTCTTCTTTCTTATTCTTCTTCTTGCAGGACCTGGCTGGAAAAGGACCTTCGGTGACGTCATTGGTGAGCACGTTGACGTCAGCGCAGGTCCTGCTGAATGAAGATAGAAAATAAAGAGTGCTATTATTTTACATTATAACCATGTTATAATGGAAAATAATAAAGTAAATGTGGTCCCGGGTAACTCATCCCTCGTCTCCTTAGCAACCATGCGTGAAAATCGCATTGCATCCGCACTTGCTTGCGATTTTCACGCATCCCCATTCATTTCTATGGGGCCTGCGTTGCGTGAAAAACGCAGAATATAGAGCATGCTGCGATTTTCACGCAACGCACAAGTGATGCGTGAAAAATCACCGCTCATCTGAACAGCCCCATTGAAGTGAATGGGTCGGGATTCAATGCGGGTGCAATGTGTTCACCTCACGTATTGCACCCGCATGGAATTCTCGCCCGTGTGAAAGGGTCCTAAGGCCTTTTTCACACGAGCGTGAAGGATTAGGTCCGGATGCGTTCAGTGAAACTCACCACATTTTGCAAGCAAGTTCAGTCAGTTTTGTCTGCGATCGCATTCACTTGTTCAGTTTTTTCTGCGCGGGTGGAATGCGTTTTGATGCGTTTTTAACGCGCGTGATAAAAAACTGAAGGTTAACAAACAACATCTCTTAGCAACCACCAGTGAAAAACGCATTCTATCTGCACTTGCTTCCGGATGCAATGCGTTTTTCACTGAAGCCCCATTCACTTCTATGGGGTCAGGGCTGCGTGAAAAACGCAGAATATGGAACATGCTGCGTTTTTAATGCAACGCAGAACTGATACGTGAAAAACAATGCTCATGTACACAGACCCATTGAAATGAATGGGTCAGGATTCAGTGCGGGTGCTATGTGTTCACGTCACGCATTGCACACGCGCGGAAAACTCGCTTGTGTGAAAGGGGCCTAAAAGAATCAGATTTATTCCTCTGATCCTGATCCATCTGTATCCACCACACCCCTGCGGTCAGAAGCACTGCAGATATCGACTTTATATCTACCCCTTTTTTGTCAAGATGGCCGGACCACTGTACCAAACAAGCACTTTACCTTTTCTGTACCCACTATCTCCTCATAGATTGTAAGCTATTGTGAGCAGGGTCCTCATTCCTCTAGATTTTAATTGATCTGTTTGCTGCTATGTCAGTTATGACTCTGTTTGTACTTGAACCCCCTGATTGTAAAGCGCTGCAGAATATGTTGGCGCTATATAATTCAGATTATTATTTATTAGAAGATAACCAGTGGCGACTGAATGGAAAGGTCTAGTTTTCTTTTCTGGTAGATTTCTCAAGTGTTTTATTTGCCCTCTTTGTTCCTGACTGATCTTACAGCTGTTGCTTGTCCACTATACGCAGGCTTCTCCTCCCCCAACACTTATTTATGACCACCCCAAGTGTATGTGAAGCAGAGAGGGGGATTCTAGGGAGGATCAGATGCCAAATGCAGAAGAGAAATGACAGCTGAATGCACATCCTGATGACTGTATCACATGGAGTTTGTTCCGAAATGCTGGGGACATTCATAGACATTGTAGATAAAGATAGACAGAGAGGAAGTGAAAGTGGGATGGTGGGAGGAGAAGCTAGGGAAGACAGTGGTGTATGACGCCTGGTCACACGTGACATTCCTGACTGGATTAGGCTACTTTCACACTAGCGTCGGGGCTCCGCTTGTGAGCTCCGTTTGAAGGCTCTCACAAGCGGCCCCGAACGCATCCGTCCAGCCCCAATGCATTCTGAGTGGATGCGGATCCGCTCAGAATGCATCAGTCTGGCAGCGTTCAGCCTCCGCTCCGCTCAGCAGGCGTTCGGGTGTCCGCCTGGCCGCGCGGAGGCAAACGGATCCGTCCAGACTTACAATGTAAGTCAATGGGGACGGATCCGTTTGAAGTTGACACAATATGGCTCAATTTTCAAACGGATCCGTCCCCCATTGACTTTAAATGTAAAGTCTGGACGGATCCGTTTGAACAACTTTCAGACTTAGAAATTTTTCTAAACTATAATGCAGACGGATCCGTTCTGAACGGATCCAAACGTCTGCATTATAGGAGCGGATCCGTCTGTGCAGACAGCAGACGGATCCGCTCTGAACGCAAGTGTGAAAGTAGCCTTATTGTGTACAATCACCTACAGAAGGTTCATACTGCGTCTCTTGGGACTATGGATTTCCTAGCACAGTCTATAGGCATCTGCCCTTTCACAAATACATTGCAATACATGTCACTAATTTCTGGGTGGTGTTGGTGGCTTTCCTTAAAAAAAAAAACTCTGAATAATCTTTCTTAGAATTCCTACACATGATTTTTTCTGACTTTTTTTTGCCACTAAAAAAATTTAATTGAAGCCGCTCGTGTTTTTTTCCATGCTACATGAAGTTTTTATGGCTTTTTAGCAGCTTTTTTTTCTCTGAGAAGCTTCTCTATAGGCATTTTTCCCTATAGAGAAGGAGATGCCAGAAAAACCCCAAATGTTCAGCATACTAGGTTTTACAAAAAAAAGGCAGAGTTGAAAAAAAAGTCACCTAATAATAACTCCTCCCCAATCCCCCCTTAAAATTGCTTGTGTGTCCTGCATTTCCCATTGACCTTCAGCTGATATCTGGAGCTCGTGTATTTACTGCAAAAATTCACCAAAAACCTCAGGTACAAAAAACACCACCAAGAATGCAGGAGTGCAGAAAAACCTATGTGCAAACCCACCTTCAAACATTAGCCACCATTTTTAAGAGCATGTTCCCCATAATATTTAAATGTCAGACGAGTAAAATTAAACTTTTAGCGATATTGATAAAGATAATGAATGATGGTTGTATCTTTTTGTTAAGCAATCTGGCCAGACAGTTCAGCACTCTAGATTTATATTAATGGGACTCCTTTCATAGCACAATAGATTGCAGTCACCCGCACAGCTTGTATACTGAAGGCTATCTTCACATCTGCACCAGAGCCGCCATCACAGATTCTGTCACATTGTAAGCAAAAATAACAGTGTACTGCTTTCTTCCCATGATGAAAACAGAAGCAGAGGACCCTCCATAGTGTCTGTCGGCTACTGCCGGTGTCCGTTGTGCAACAACCTAAGCCTAAGAGTACATTCACATACGTTGCGGGTAAATTCAGTACTCTGTTCTGACATAGCCGGACACCGCCAGATCCTGATTGACTATAAGAGATAAAGAGATCTGTCAGGTTTGCCGGATTTCTACTGGACAAATACCACTGCTTGCAATGATATTTGTGTGGCAGAAAACCAGAATTTATGCCAGAAACGCGCTGGTTCCCATTACAGTCATTGGTGTCTGGCTATGATGTATACGGTAACTCCGATTGTCTGTTCCTCTACTGGAGGTGTGAACGCAGTCTAAGGTCTCGTGCACAAATTGCGGATCCGCAAAACACGGATTGCATCCGTGTGCGTTCCACAATTTGCGGAATGGCGCGGACAGCCATTAATATAACTGCCTATTCTTGTGCGCAAAATGGACAAGAATAGGACCGGTTATATTTTTTTTGCGGACCACAGAACGGAGTAACGGATGCAGAAAGCACACGGAGTGCTGTGCACAGCTTTTGCGACCCCAATGAAGTGAGTGGGTCCGCATACAAGCCGCAAATACTGCGACTCGGATGCGGAACAAAACCATGGTTGTGTGCATGAGGCCTAAGACAGAGGTGGGTGTAGCTATAGGGAATGCAGAGGTGGCAGTCACACCTCGGACCTGAGCCTGGCAATGAAGAAGTCACTAGTATTAACAATAGCACATGGTAGGTGGGGGCTCTGTTACAAATTGTGCACTGGTGCCCAGTAGCTTCAGATTACGCCTCTGAAGACAAATGCTAGTCTATAGTAGTCGGGCGGGGGGGAAGGCGGGTGTCATGCAATCCTGTTAGTAAAGTGTGCATTTGGTGTATGTGGGGAGGAGGTAGAAGAGACATTCAGTGCAGGCTGCTGTATGTGTGAGAGGGCACTGGCAATGCTGGCATGTCCCGGGCACGTATATACATACACAGCCTATAAATAGAAGCTTGTGCCCTCCAGCCTCCGCAGACAGACACATAATACACACATACAGTCACTGCTCACCACAGGCTGTCTCACAGTTTCCACACAACTTCCAGCTCCTCAGCTCTGGATGGAGGCTGCTGTTGGGCTCTCTGCCTCCCGGGGGCTCCTCCTCATGCCGCTTGGATCTGGATTTTAGGGAGGTTTGTGAGGATATGAGCTGCAGAATGGCTGAGGGGACACAGGAAAGAAGCAGGATGTACAGTGCACAGTTCAAGGACAGAGCATCCAAGACTTGGAGACGGCTGAAGAAGCGACTCTCTGCCCCCTTGGACCCAGGTGAGGTGACTGCAATGGTGGCACAGCTGTGGGGGTGAATGATAGAGTTGCCAACCATCCATTTCTGGAAAGTACATAAAAATAGATGACTTTTTTCCTATGTCCATGAAAAAAGAATAGCTATATGAGTGATTTTTTGGAGGCTGGTAGTACTTGACTAGATTAGGCACATTCCCTTTCCACTATTGAGATCCGTCATAGGATCTCAATAGTGGGGGAAAACGCTTCCGGTTTTTCCCCATTCATTGTCAATGGGGACAAAACTGAACTGAAGGGCACCAGAATGCATTCCATTCCTTTTCATTGCGTTCCCATAATATTTTAATATTTTGGTGGTGAATATCATTTAACAGCTCACAGTAAATGCTGGTAATGAGTTCTCTTCAGTATATTGAGCTATAGACATGTATAACTTTTAATCTTTATCAATCATTATGGTTTTCTAGTTTGTCCGTAAAAAGCATTGGATGTCCGTGATTTTGGCATCATTTGTCCAGAAAAACTAATTCTGTTTGGCAACCCTGGTGAATGATGTCCATAGGACAATCCAGCCATTTCAGGTGATGGCTTCAATCCTGTACCAGCGGTGTCACCGATGTGAATTGAAATAACATTCTGATGTTCCCCCTATTCCTCAGAAGTAACAGTTCTGGTCACGAGAATCCCCCAGTGTCAATGCACAAAATGTATTTAGTAAATGAATCGTGATACGTAAAATGATCCTTCTCACTTACTAAGGTGTAATCCCATTTATTTGTATGCAGTAAATAGTTCATTAAAATGTGCAGTGTGATCCCAGCGTATCCTAGCGGCATAACCGACTCCAGCCATAGAAAATTATTTATTCTAATAAATGCCATCTTCTCCATCATCACTCCTACTACCTTATCGGCATCACATACAGTTAATACAGTAATTAGGACAGCCTTTGTCTGTGGGCACATCACTGAACATTCTGTAATATAAGGCCATGTTCACACTGTGTTTGGATGATATGCCATACAGTGAACATAGCTATGGGCCACTGCTAACCCGATGGGGTGATATGTGCTGGTGTAACTTTTTTTTAATTGTTCAGGAAAGCACAGCAGACTGCCCTTTCCCATACAGTGGGCCATTGTAACAATGGCTGACATATACCACTATATGGCAATACAATGGCAGGTGTCAGAGGTATACGTTGTGGAATACTCCTGATGTTTAGCACCAACGTACAGACCAAATGCAATGTGAACAGAGCCAAAGAAGCGTATATGGCACATTAATTGTATAAATGGGTTTAACTATGGGGCCACGAGTGGATGAGACGTCCACCTGGAGTACAGAAGTACATAAAGGAGCAGCGCTACCTGATGAGGGATTTACAACCTGTTTGCAGCTTTATTTTACCTCTCTACATGAAAGTTATTTTCCTAGTTTAGTTAAGAAGGAAAATGTATGCTACCTTGTTTCACAGAGGTCCAATTCATTTCTATGGATGTGCTGCAAATTGTAGAACATTCTTTCATTTTGTGGACAACAATAGGTATTTCTACAATGGAGCTGGCAAAAATTGCGAGATGCAGATGGACCACATTAGTGTTGAGCGCGAATATTCGAATAGCGAATATTAATCGCGAATATCGCAACTTTGCTAATTCGCGAATATTTCGAATATAGTGCTATATATTTGCTATATCGAATATTTGTAATTTTTTAACATCTGAAAACATGATTCCTCCCTGCTTCTTTCTTGTGGGTCAATGAGTCATTGGCCCACAAGCAACTTAAGCAGGAAGGAATCATTAATGTTTTCATATGGAAAAAAAAATGACGAATATTCAAAAAAACTAATATATAGCAATATAGTGAATATATTCGTTATTTAGAATATTCACCTTTTTTCCCCCCAATCTGTACAGTTGTTCGCATACTCCTCCCCGACAAGCGTCCCGTCACCATGTGAACGCCTGTGGGTTAGAAAATACCATCGGATCTGAGTTTTTCCTGAGATCGTGAAAACTCAGATCCGATGGTATATTCTAACCCACAGGCGTTCCCATGGTGACAGGGACGCTTGTCGGGGAGGAGTATGCCAAAGTGGAATAACAGTACAGATAAAAAAAAAAAAAAAAAGACTATAAAAAAAAAAAGATTATAGCACTATATTAGCTAAATTACAGTCTTAGGCTGCATTCACACGTCCGTGGTGTGTTGCGGACCCGCAAATTGCGGGTCCGCAACACACCAGCCTGGCACCCCCATAGAAATGCCTATTCTTGTCTGCAAGCTGCGGACAAGAATAGGACATGCTCTATCTTTTTGCGGAGCTGCGGACCCAAAGATCGGGGCCACGCACCGCAAATGCGGATGCGGACCGCACTACGAATATTCTCTATAACTTTGTTTTTTAGAATATTCGTCATATTCTAAAACAAGAATATATAGCAATATATAGCGAATATTCGTAAAATACACATATTAGCCATAGCCATAACCAACCAATAGGAAAGTTGCCTTATACAATTCGCAATACGCAAATAATTAAATCGCATATTATTCGCGATAAATAGAATAATGACGAATATTCGATTTCGAATCGAATATTCGCGAAATAGAATATGGCACCTCCCGCTCATCACTAGACCACATCAGTATTTTGCAGATCCTCAATTTGTGGACTGTGTGGGATTCGCTCTGGTAGGCAGGGTAAGCGGACGCAGAACAGAGGCAAAAAAAAACTGTTTGTAAAGCAAAACTTCAGTGTTTATTCACACACAAGGAAAAAACAAAGCGACATTTTCCAGTCTTAGTTTTAGTTCACACAAAGGAAAGTCCACAGAACAAAAAAAATCACCTTGTTGGCGGTACAATCTTCAGCGATCCACAACAGGCTTCAGGAGGCCTTTTTCCCCAGCGTGCGGCTCTCAGCCCTCTAGCATGACGCCAGGCCTCAGATCCCAAAACAAAGACACTTTGCTGCTGAACCCAGCTGTCTTTTAAAGGGAACCTGTCACCTGGATTTTGTGTATAGAGCTGAGGACATGGGCTGCTAGATCGCCGCTAGCACATCTGCAATATTCATTCACCAGAGCTCTCTGTGCTTTTATTGTGTCCAAAAAACGATTATATATATATATATATATATATATATATATATACAGTCGTGGCCAAAAGTTTTGAGAATTACACAAATATTTGTTTTCACAAAGTTTGCTGCTAAACTGCTTTTAGATCTTTGTTTCAGTTGTTTCTGTGATGTAGTGAAATATAATTACACGCACTTCATACGTTTCAAAGGCTTTTATCGACAATTACATGACATTTATGCAAAGAGTCAGTATTTGCAGTGTTGGCCCTTCTTTTTCAGGACCTCTGCAATTCGACTGGGCATGCTCTCAATCAACTTCTGGGCCAATTCCTGACTGATAGCAACCCATTCTTTCATAATCACTGCTTTGAGTTTGTCAGAATTAGTGGGTTTTTGTTTGTCCATCCGCCTCTTGAGGATTGACCACAAGTTCTCAATGGGATTAAGATCTGGGGAGTTTCCAGGTCATGGACCCAAAATGTCAACGTTTTGGTCCCCGAGCCACTTAGTTATCACTTTTGCCTTATGGCACGGTGCTCCATCGTGCTGGAAAATGCATTGTTCTTCACCAAACTGTTGTTGGATTGTTGGAAGAAGTTGCTGTTGGAGGGTGTTTTGGTACCATTCTTTATTCATGGCTGTGTTTTTGGGCAAAATTGTGAGTGAGCCCACTCCCTTGGATGAGAAGCAACCCCACACATGAATGGTCTCAGGATGCTTTACTGTTGGCATGACACAGGACTGATGGTAACGCTCACCTTTTCTTCTCCGGACCAGCTTTTTTCCAGATGCCCCAAACAATCGGAAAGAGGCTTCATCAGAGAATATGACTTTGCCCCAGTCCTCAGCAGTCCATTCACCATACTTTCTGCAGAAAATCAATCTGTCCCTGATGTTTTTTTTTGGAGAGAAGTGGCTTCTTTGCTGGCCTTCTTGACACCAGGCCATCTTCCAAAAGTCTTCGCCTCACTGTGCGTGCAGATGCGCTCACACCTGCCTGCTGCCATTCCTGAGGAAGCTCTTCACTGGTGGCACTCCGATCCCACAGCTGAATCCTCTTTAGGAGACGATCCTGGCGCTTGCTGGACTTTCTTGGACGCCCTGAAGCCTTCTTAACAAGAATTGAACCTCTTTCCTTGAAGTTCTTGATGATCCTATAAATTGTTGATTGAGGTGCAATCTTAGTAGCCACAATATCCCTGCCTGTGAAGCCATTTTTATGCAACGCAATGATGGCTGCACGCGTTTCTTTGCAGGCCACCATGGTTAACAATGGAAGAACAATGATTTCAAGCATCACCCTCCTTTTAACATATCAAGTCTGCCATTTTAACCCAATCAGCCTGACATAATGATCTCCAGCCTTGTGCTCGTCAACATTCTTACCTGAGTTAACAAGACAATTACTGAAATGATCTCAGCAGGTCCTTTAATAACAGCAATGAAATGCAGTGGAAAGTTTTTTTTGGGATTAAGTTAAATTTCATGGCAAAGAAGGACTATGCAATTCATCTGATCACTCTTCATAACATTCTGGAGTATATGCAAATTGCTATTATAAAAACTTAAGCAGCAACTTTTCCAATTTCCAATATTTATCTAATTCTCAAAACTTTTGGCCACGACTGTATATATACAGTCCCTGACAAAAGTCTTGTCGCTTCTCTATTTTGTAGAAATCCTGCTATTAACCTGACTTTTAATTAATCAATTGGTGTTAGAAATAGCTCATATGAAAAGCTAAAGCCCTCCCAAATGATGTTTAATGCACTGAAATAAATTAGTTTCACTGAAAAAAGATTTATCATTTAATCAAGACAGAAAGGTCACATTTTGGCAAGACAAAAGTTTTGTCGCCTATACAGAAATTGAACAACTTTACTGCAAATCCAAAAATATGTCAGCAAATTAAGTAGTGGTACTGTGAGATCCAAATGTAATATCTTGTATGACTTCCATGAGCTTGAAGGACAGCATCCATGCGGTTTGGCAAGGATTCATACAATTTATTGATGATCAGGGATAGCAAAGAAAACAGTCTTGCATGCCTCTCATCAATATTCTTGTCACGGAAGTAGTAGGGGAGAACACCAAAAGACAACAAGACGGAAGGGTAAAGACACTAGGCCTCACCGCTAGGGAAGGAAAAGGGTCACCACCTATGAAACCCTGCTCCTGGCCCTAACTCCTATCAGTATGGGCATCTCGCGATGGTAGAGATGCCCATACACAGGAACCTAGAAAACCCTGGTGGCCCTCAGATGCCCTGGACTTAATGACAGGGCAGAGACAACCCGCTCCTTCCCTGGTGAAGGAACCAGCGTCTCACTGAGGCCCAGTAAACAACAGAGGGGGGGGGGAGGAATACAAAACACGACAAGGACTTCAACTAGAACCACACTCCAGCTCTTCCAACACCAAATGAAGATATCCAGAGCAAGGAGTGATGGGTGAAGTAAAACTAAATAGGGGGAGGTAAAGGTCACATGATCCACACCTGAACAGGAGGTGTGGACATACAAGCAACACACAGACAAAGTGAAACCAAAAGATGCTGTCAGATCACTAATGAGCAGATAATCTTTCAGACCTTTTCAAACCTGTCACCGGTGTGACAATTCTTTGGTTTCGTCTTCCATGCTTCCTCTTTCATCCTACACCACATATGCTCAATGATGTTCATGTCTGGTGACTGGGCTGGCCAATCCTGCAGCATCTTGATCTTCTTCGTCTTAAGGAACTTTGATGTGGAGATGGAAGTATGCGATGGAGCACCATCCTGCTGCAGAATTTGGCCTTTTTTAAGGTTGGGAATATAAGAGGTAGCTAAGATTTCTTGGTGTTTTAGACTATTGATGTTGCCTTCCACCCTGCAGATCCCTCGCACACCCCCATACTGGATGTAACCCCAGACCATGATTTTGCCTCCACCAAACTTCACTGTTTTCTGGGTAAATCTCGGCCCCATGCGGGTTCCAGTAGGTCTCCTGCAATATTTGCGGCGGCTGTGGTGTAATTCAACAGAAGATTCATCTGAAAAATCCACCTTCTGCCACTTTTCCAGCGTCCATCCTTTTAGCAGGCTGTGGCCCTTGGCAAATGCCACACGTTTTTTCAATTGACTTTTGTTTAGTGCTGGCTTATGGGCACTGATTCAACCATGGAGACCATTTCGAGACAGAATCCGACAAACTGTTCTGGTTGACACAGGGACTTCAGGTGACCAGGTTTCGTGGAGCTCTGCTGCAGTGGAAAATGGGCTGGCCTTGGATTTTCGAGCCAACAAACGGTCCTCTCGAGTAGTTGTCTTGCGGGGTCGGTCTGACCTGGCCTTGTCCAAAACGTCTCCAGTCTCTTCGAATCTTTTTTTTATCCTCTGAACTTGACGCTGAGACACATTGAAGGTGTCTGTCACATCAGCAGCCTCTTGATAATCAACACTTTAGTCTCCGGGTGAATCTTAGGCATGTTTGCAGAGGTCTAGTTGCAGTTGATGTGAAGGTCTAGTGTACTGGGGTTCTTTTTATACACACCTGAGAACCAATTGATCCATTATTAGTCACAGGTGAAGCTCATATGACAAGACGACAACACTTATGTCTTGGCAAAAATTGACTCAATGGGCTTTACCAAGCTGTGAATATTAGAATACTTTTTGTCAGTTTCGTTTTGCACTGAAACATTATTACAAAAGCTGTTGGGATTAAAATGACCCATTTCTTGTAACAAAATCTTGATTAGAAATATATTTTAGCGGCACTTCAGGTCAATTTGTACACAAGCGACAAGACTTTTGTCAGGGACTGTATGTGTAAATGAGGCAAGTAAGAAGCCCAAGGAGCTGTTAGTAACGTTTCCGGAGCCCAGCCACGCCCACTGTGAAGGAACCTCGCACCGCCCCGCATCCTCCGAATTTCCTCCTTGCTCCCCGACGTCACAAAGCTAGAGTGCCATAATCTCGTGATCAGCCTCAGGGAACGAACTGCACATGCGCTAGCTTGCGCATCGCGAGATTACGGCGCTATAGCTTTGTGACGTCGGGGAGCAAGGAGGAGATTCGGAGGATGCGGGTGGTGCTGGGCTCCTTCACAGTGGGCGTGGCTGGGCTCAGAGTCAGAGACGCTGGACTCATCTCTGAAGCATGGAGGAGACAGGACTCATCTAAGATTCATTTACATATATATAAAATCGTTTTTTTGACACACTAGAAGCACAGAGAGCTATGGGGAGTGGATATTGCAGATGTGCACACACTGGGAGGAAAATACCTGTCCTCCCAGACCATACCCTTCATTGTGTCACATATCCCCCCACCCTTTGTTCAACCCTGAGGGAGTGAACACTCGCCAGACATCCGTGTTTCCCTGTAACAGGCCTGCCCTGTGTTCCACTGTAAATTTAAAGTTCTGTAGGGAAAGGAACCATCGGGTGACCCAGGCATTTCTGTCTTTGGCCTGGCTCATCCACTTAAGAGGGGAGTGGTCAGTCACCAAACTGAATTTTCTCCCCAACAAATAGCGGAGAGACTCGAGTGCCCACTTGATAGCCAGGCACTCTCTCTCCACTATACTGTACCTGGTCTCGGCTGGGGTGAGCTTACGGCTGAGGAAGTGTCACGGCTGTATGTGAGCAACAATAGTATACACAGTAAAAGAGCTACTGACCGGACCCAAACTAGGGAGGATAAAGGGTGACCCCTGTCAGACCCTCAAAGCTCTCCCTATGCTGCTAAAGCACATGCCCGGATCCAAATGGCGGAACGAGGCATGCCCACGTGCCTAAGACTGGTGACCACTGTAACCCCTACAATAGTGGAAGGGGCACGGCCACCGGTGCCCTACTCAGTATATGGAGGGAACCGTGGCCACCTCAGATCCAGTCAGAAAATAATCAGGTACACAACAAAGTCTGTACACTTAGCTGAAGGTGTTGCAGCCGCAGAGAAGACGGATCCAAGGACAGCTGGCAATATCCGGAGTGCTTGCTGCAGCAGAACACAGGTCCAGTGAACTGATAGCTACAAGTGAAGATACTAAAGCAAGAGCTACAACTGAAATGAGAACTATAATCCACGCCCTACAATAGGAGGAGGGGTGATATAAAGAGAGGGAAATCAAACGCATGAGGAACAGCTGAGAGGAAGGAAACCAAAAGTAAACAGAGCAGTGAGAACTCCTCCCAGCTCTAGTAGTGACATCATCACAGGGGTGGAGAAACAGAGCTCTGAGAACGTCCCAAAGCTCTGGTAGTGACAGGAAGACAACGGGATGCTCCTTCCCGTTGACTTCCTGGGACAGTACAGCACCGAGGCCTACTTCGAAGGCATCCGTCTGTACTATAAATTCCCGCTTGAAGTCGGGCGTCACCAAAACCGGGGACGCACACAGAGCCGACTTCAAAGCAGAGAACGCCTCTTCCGTCTGATCATCCCAGCGAACCATCACAGATTTATGTTCCTTCAAGAGTCCTTTCAATGGTGCGGCTATCGTAGCAAAGTGGGGGACGAACCTCATGTAATAGCCCACTATCCCCAGGAACGACTTTACTTGCCTAGAGGTGACAGGTCGGGGCCAATTCCGTATCGCCTCTATTTTGTTTACTTGGGGTTTGATGACTCTGGGCCCAATGACATACCCTCCTAGGTATTTAGTCTCCTCTAACCCTATCGCACATTTCTTTGGGTTAGCTATTAGTCCAGCCTTCCGAAGGGAGTCCACTACAGCCTGCACTTTGGGTAGGTGACTGTCACAACCTTGTGTTAAGGTTGTGGCTTCATTTAGTTGCCTGTGGCAACGTTTAATGGTGTTTTCCCTGCTTTGGTGTGCACGGGGTTAAACTTGTTGGAGTGTGGTGGGTGTGACCTCAGGCCTCGTTATATGTTGGTGTGGTGGAGCGTGAGGTCAGTTTGCGTTTGCTTGTTGTCAGTCTGTGTTGGAGCTCTGCTCCCTGGCTGAATGTGTCATGCTGTGTGAGTGTGTCATGCTGTGTGAGCCACCCTTTTGTCATTGTTATTATTAGTGTCTGTTTCCTGTACCCTTCCTCTCTGGTTTTGTTGTACGTCTAGTGTGGTGTGCTATGTCTGGTATTTGTGGTGTTTTTACCAGCATGGCTGCTTGACGTGTCACTTTTGGTGTGTGTATGTTTCACTGGAGGGGTTTAAGCAATATGCAAGACTGTGTGCTTCCCAGCCTGGAACCTCCATGCTTCTTGTAGCCGCAGGGAGGTCCGGGTTGTCGTTGGTGCCGTCCTTCCTTCTCGGCTGCGGCAGGTAAGAGTTGATAGCATTTGTGGTGTTGCTGTGCTATTTACCTGCCGTACTGTTTATAGTCTTGCACCCTGCAAGCTACTGGGCCTCTGGAGACGGCTGTCATCCGTGTCCTGGATGAACAGGTGTTCTCTGCCCTGTCACCAGCTGTAGGGCAATGCAGGGATACTTAGACTTCTAGGCACGTGGGTATGAGTCCCCTTACCTTTGAAGGGGGCTCATACAGCTAGGAGACTAGGGCCTGTTGAGGGAAGTTTTAGGAGGTGACCAGCTCCCTTTTCCCTGCATTTCAGCCCAGTAGCAAAGGACATTGCGCGATGGGGGGGATTCCCCCACTCCCCGTCGTGACAGTAACTTTTTCCAGTCTCCAGAGACGTTGACATCTGCCAACTCCGGACCCAGCGACAAATCCTCCACGTCTGCCACCATTATATTCAGTGGGGTTGGCTCCCCCCCTTCCACCGCAGTGGCGGCCACCCCTACTGCTGGCCCTTCAGCTTCAGGTTCCCATGGTTCCGGTTTACCCCCTGGACAAGGCCATTCTATTGGGGCTACTCCTGCCCCATGGGTATTGGCAACTCTCGGCTCAGGCCACAGTGACGGGAAATCGGGAAAGTCTCTCCCAATTATTAGTTCATAATGTAACTTTGTGGCGATGGCCACCTCATGAGTCCACCTGCTGGCCACCGTGGATAGAGACACCAGGGCGGTGGGATAGTCCTTTAAGTCTCCATGGATGCACACGATGCCGACTTTTCGGCCAGTATACTTGGCGGGCCGCACCAGGGCAGCTCTTACCAGGGACACCAGGCTCCCCGAGTCCAGCAGTGCCACTTGCACCTGGAACAGGTGACTATTGTCTCGGGGGTACCGGTTGCACACAGCCTCCTGGCATACATTGAGGGGCGATAGCCATAGTTAGTGTCCATGGGTTCCCCCCAATGGGAACAGTCGGCCCTTATGTGACCTGGCTCTTGACACCGCTTGAGAGCACAGTCTGTAGGGAGTATATCCTGAGCGAGTTTTGCTGGCACTGACCACCTGGTCGAGGGTGGAGATTTCCAGGGTTTAACTGGCCTCCTCCCAAAAGAACCCCCCTGTAAATTTATGGTGGACTCATAGCGCTCTACCAGGTCGACCATCTCTAGGGCATTACCAGGGGACACCTGGCCAATCCAGTGCTGGAGAGGGTATGGCAAAACCCTCCAGAACACATCAGCCAACAGACGGTCCAGCATAGCAGTGGGACTCAGTACATCAGGCTGCAGCCATTTTTGCAACAGGTGTAGCAGATCATAATACTGCGGTCTGGCAGGTTCAGCCGGGTTAAATTCCCACTAATGCACCCGCTGGGCCCAGACCAATACATTTACCCCCAGTCTTGCCAGAATCTCACCCTTTACAGTTGGGTAGTCAGCCGCTTGACCATCTGGTAAGTCGAAAACACCTGCTGGGGTCCAGACGCTAGGAACGGAGCGACGACCTCAGCCCATTGGTCTTGGGGTAACTTCTCCCTCACGGCCACCTTTTCGAATACCGCCAGATAGGTCTCGACGTCGTCCAAGGGGGTCATCTTAGGGATCGCCACATGGACAGCTTTCCAGGCATCGTGGACGTTCTGGGACACTCCTGCTGCTTGTAACGCCATCACATGCTGTAATAGCAGCTGGTTGGTTTCCTGCTGCTGCAAGTTAGCCTCCATGAGGGCTTTCACAACCGCCTCCATTTTGTCAGGGGACACGGATCGTAACCTTGCCGGCTTGATATAGGACATACACCCGTGCCCGGAAAAAAACTTTTCGGCCTTCAGGCCAGCCTCACTGCGTATGCCCGCTCCAAGCCACCAATTTGTGGACTGTATGGGGATTCGCTCTGGTAGGCAGGGTAAGCGGATGCAGAACAGAGGCAAAAAAACAGTTTGTAAAGCAAAACTTCAGTGTTTATTCACACACAAGGCAAAAACAAAGCGACATTTTCCAGTCTTAGTGTTAGTTCACACAAAGCAAAGTCCACAGAACAAAAAAATCACCTTGTTGGCGGTACAATCTCCAGCGATCCACAACAGGCTTCAGGAGGCCTGTTTCCCCAGTGTGCGGCTCTCAGCCCTCTAGCACAGCGCCATGCCTCAGATCCTAAAACAAAGACACTTTGCTACTGAGCCCAGCTGTCTTTTAAAGGGAATCTGTCACCTGCTTTTACCATTTTAAGCTGTCATCATCGCCATGTTCACTAACATGCGTGCGGCCTGCGCCTGCACGATCATCAAGCTCCTGAGCGCAACAGCCTCAAAAGTCTCACTGGGCATGCGCCGAGCCCAGTGACGTAATCTGAGCGCTGTTGCCCTGAGGAGGTTGATGATCGTGCAGGCGCAGGCCGCATGCGGCACTGCGCCTGCGCGAGATTTCTGGCTGCCGACAGGAAGAAGGACGGGGCATTTCTAGAAGGTAGACGATGACGTGGGGAGGGGGCGGAACCGTTTGCCGGGGCTGTGTGAGGTTATTTCAAGATCAGGAGGCGTTCTTGGGATTCAAATTAAGGCGGGCTGGGCACTGCAGTGGGGAGTCACTGGGCTCCAGAGAGGAAAAAAAACGCCCCTCTGGGCATCTTGGAGCTTCATTAGCATATCATAAAAAGGGCTTTTTTATCAAAAGAACAAAACGAAATAAAGTAAGAAGAAGACTGCAGGAAATAAGGTACTTTAGTGAACATGGCAATGGTGACAGCTTAAAATGCTAAAAGCAGGTGACAGATTCCCTTTAAGGACAGCTAGGTGTTGTCAAAACTCGGACCGGCACTTAAAATCCAGTCCGGTGTTTGACCCCACCTGGCTGCAAATCACCCCAGCAGCACACGCTGGGAGGCAAATACCTGTCCTCCCAGAGCATACCCTGCAAAACAGATATGGTCGTGTGTAGGAGGCCTTAAAATCCGCACCACAGGTCAATTTCACTTTGCCGGTTACAGTTCAACGCTGCAGATTTTTCACACACAAGTCCATGACAGAATACGACGGGACATTTATTAAGACCCGCGTTCTACAATATGCCAGTCTAAATCTATCCGTCATAGCTGTCAGATACGCCTGAATTATTAAGAGGCGCACCTGTGCATGTCTGTGCGCCAGCAATGGGTATAATCTACCCAGGCATGGGTTATAATAAATGTGCCGGGCTGCCTGTGCTTGTGCCTGCATCGCCTTCTCCCACTTTTTGGAAGAGTGGTAAGTGGGGTGCGAACCTTCCCAAAAAGCCACAAAAATTTGTGCAACCAGGGCATGTGCACCAAACGTTGTGACTTTCTGACGGCAGTTTTCTGGCACAGAGGGATGCTAAATGTCTCCCTATGTGTTTATATACCTGACACAGAGGTGCACACACGGTTTTTCAGCACATCTAAGGCCTCTTTCACACAGGCGTCATGTTTTTGGCCCGGATAAGATGCAGGTGCGTTGCGGGAAAATGCGCGATTTTTCCACGCGAGTGCAAAACATTGTAATGCGTTTTGCATGCGCATGAGAAAAATCGCCATGTTTGGTTGTGTAAATTGTATTATTTTCCCTTATAACATTGTTATAAGGGAAAATAATAGCATTCTTAATACAGAGTGCATAGTACAATAGGGCTGGAGGGGTTAAAAAATAAAATAAAAATTTAACTCACCTTAATCCACTTGATCGCGCAGCCCAGCTTCTCTTCTGTCTTCTTCTTTGAGGAATAGGACCTTTGATGACGTCACTGCGCTCATCACATGGTCCATCACATGATCTTTTACCATGGTGATGGATCATGTGACGGACCAGGTGGTGAGCGCAGTGACGTCACCACAGGTGCTTTTCCTGTGCACAGCGTGAGTTAAATTTTTCCTGAACGCAGATATCATGTGTGAAAAATGATGTTCATGTTCATGGACTCGTTGAAGTGAATGGGTCAGGATTCAGTCCTGATGCTACACGCATCACATCCGGATGGAAAAGAATCCTAAGACATGGGCAGGTTAACAAGGGATTCTCTGGGCCTGTGTAAATATGCTTTACATTTAGACCATTTTCTACTCCTAAAACAGGCGTAGAAAATGTGGACGTGTCGTGGGCTCGTCCCCTTCCCTGCCCACTTTATAGGCGTATTTCAGGTAAATAAATGACCCTCTAGGTTTTAGGCCTTAGTTACACTGCAACTTTTTGTAGCATGCCTTATTGATTTTAACTATTTAGTGACAGCTGCATAATGATGAAAACGCTTCAGTTTTGTCCCCATTCATTGTCAAAGGGGATAAAACTGAACTGAATGAAACCGAATGCACCAGAATGCATTCCGTTCCATTTGGTTGCGCTTCTATCGTGGACAGAATAATGCTGCAAGCGATGTCCGCAATGTGATATCTGTCCTGACACACAATGTAAGTCAATGTGGACGGATCAGTTTTCTCTGACACAATAGAAAACGGATACGTCCCCCATTGACTTTCAATGGTGTTCATGACGGATCCGTCATGGCTATATAAGACATAATACAACCGGTTCCGTTCATGACGGATGCATGTGGTTGTATTATTGTAACAGAAGCGTTTTTGCAGATCCATGACGGATCCGCAAAAAACTCTAGTAAGAAAGTAGACTAAAGGTAGATCTGTTACCAAATGCTCCGCAGTGGAACATTTCCCTCTGCTAACACTAGAGGGCACTTAATCCATTTGTTCAGTAAATAACACAGATTTTCTCAGAAAACTAAATCTCATAAGTGTCATATTTTATGCATTAGAACATGCCAGGGAGGTTTTGTGTGAACTATGGCATCTGTTCAGACTTAAATGAATGACTGTGTGGATGTCGGGCAGCTGTGTAAGGGGGAGCTGAACAGGTGTCAACGCCAGAGGGGGTGGGGAGGGTTAATATTACAGAATGTATAGAGTCCTGCTAAACAGCGTCTAACCCGTGATGCCCTCTCTTGCCATTTGAGGTCAGGCACAGTCAACATCTAACAAATTATTGCCATCATGTTCACATTGCCTTCCTTAACCTCTTATCGTGCACTATGTTTAAAATGTCTGTGCACCCTTATCTGCAGTGTCCTGCAAGTTACCAGTTAGGGTATGTTCACACGCAGCAAATACACTGCAGATTTGCCATTGCAGATTTTTACTTGCCAAATCTGAAGAGTTGTACAGTACCATCAAAGTTAATGTGATTTCAAGAAATCTCATCCACACTTCATAAGAAATCTGCTGCGTACATTGACCTCCGGTGCGGATGTGAAATCTGCTGCATGATCATTTTTGCAGTGGTTCTCCACTGACGAGATCACCTTTTGCGAAGGAGGGGATGAAATCCACAGCCATTTCCACAGCAAAAACACGTAGTTCATGCGTTCTTTGTTGCAGATCCACAGGAAAATCGTTAGCTGACTTTTCTTCTGTATTTTACATCCTCATAATCTGGTTAGTATTACAGGAGCAGGATGGATAAAATCCAGTTCAGTTATCTGAAGCCTTGAAAAAACTGTCCAGATACTTGTGTTGAGAAACAGTTCCTGGGGTCCTCATTCAGGAGACTAAATCTTTCCATCAAAGAAATTCACTAAAGGCTTTAAAGTGTAACTGTCATGTTTTCATCAAATTTTTTTTGCATATGTTACTGCAGCAGCAGCATTATGCATAAAGCAATCTTTAGTTTCTTCACATACCACTGTTTTCCTTGAGTTTTTCCCTTAGTTACGGCTTTTTAAACATTTACAATATGAGGACCTTCTCAAGATGGCTCCTCTGCCAGTTCTCTGAGGCCAAAACTGCTTTCCCTCACTTCCCATACACACTCACTGTAGCCAGCAGCTCCCTGCCAGCCAATCACATTGGATTACTGAGAGACACGCCTCCTCACTCTGAAGTCTAATGAAGGCATGCAGTGTGAAGGACCGCCCCTCCATCTTTCTGTCTTAGCCAGAGACAGACAAGCTATAGCAACTGTCTTTTAAGGGAGCAGTGGAAAGGGACAGAGGACATTAATGAAAGCTGTTATTATAAGGTAATTGCAGATCTTTTGACAATCATTGACAGACTAACTCAGGTATACATGCCTAGCTCTAATTAGGCTACTTTCACACTTGCGGCAGAGTGATCCGGCAAGCAGTTCAGTCGCCGGAACTGCCTGCTGGATCCAGCAATCTGCATGCAAACGAACAGCATTTGTCGACAGATCCGAATGCTGATCCGTCTTACAAATGCATTGCAAGAACGGATCCGTCTCTCCAGATGTCATCCGTAGAAACGGATCCGTTATATATTTTTTTCACATTTTTACCGGTCTGCGCATTGCAGTATTTTTAATGCCGGATACGGCATTAATATATTTCAATGTAAATTGATGCCGGATCCGGCATTCTGGCAACTAATCCGTAATTTTAGACTGAGATAATACCGCAGAATGCTGCGGTATTTCCTCCGTCCAAAACGCCATTCAGTGACTGAACTGAAGACATCCTGATGCATCCTGAACAGATTTCTCTCCATTCAGAATGCATGGGGATGAAACTGATCAGTTATTTTCCGGTATTGAGCCCTTATGACGGAACTGAAAAACGGTAGTGTGAAAGTACCCTAAACTAGAAAATAAAAAAATTATGACAGTTACCCTTTAAGTGCGTAATGCAGACAAGAATAATAATGCATGGAACGGACATATAGATGTGTACAGCACACGGAGTGCTGTCCACATCTTTTGCGCCCCCATTGAAGTGAATGGGTCCACATCCAACCCACAAAAAAGGTGGATCAGATGCGAACCCAAACCACGGTCGTGTGCATGAGCCCTGGCAGAGATACTCGACCCTGTGCATGTGGCCACTGGCCGGCACATCCAGGTTGTGACTGAATGCAGAGGTGGCCAGGATTTCAGAAGTGGACAAGCTACCCTGTTTTTGTAACAGGATTTATAGAAACAGCTACCAGGGCGTAATCCCGGCCACTGCTGCATCCAGTCAGAGCCTGGATGGGGGCTGAGGGACTCCTTTCTGGATAAAGGTCTGCGTCTCCGATGTAGGATCCTCATCTATAAGACTTCTTTGGCATATCCTGTCAATAAGCTGTTAATATCTACGATAAGAATTCCCCTTTAAATTCTCAGAAATCGATGGTGGACTGTCATTCTGTCAGCAAATCAATAGCAAAATGACTGTTTTACCCTCAGTATCTTGTGGTATTCTACACCCCCGAGTCAGTAAGATCAGGAACATGCTTACACAAAAGTGAGGGGGGGAGTGGAAGAAGACTGTAGTTTTATGGGTGTGATGTCAGGTGACTGGTGTACACAGCACTGTATGAGATTGTTGTGCATCAGTCTGTCACAGCGTATGCCAGTTGTGCATGGCACCTGCGCTTGCACTCAGCTGGCGAGCCTTTCTGCTCATTGGTAGGAGCTCTGCTATAGGTGGGGCCTCTGTTCTCTCAAGGACTTTTCCCTGATCACCTTTACTTTGCATACTCAGTGACAACAGCTCGGCAGGGTCACCGGCTGAGCTGGCATTCAGCGTCCCTCTATCCCGCATTCTGCTTAGCACCTTCAGGGTTTAACTCTTGGATAATCAGACTAATTGACTGGATGTTGCCCCAATTCTGTTGTATTGCAAATCCAAGAAACCATTTGACGCAGCCTCAAGGTAACAGTACCCTGTGTTCCATATTTTACTGTATAACGTAGAATTTACTTTTCTGCTGAATCTCAAAGGAGGGGTTCACACGTAAGTTTTTCTGTACTTTTGTGTTTTTAGTGAACGTTTTTGCTCCAGATGTTAGCTGAAGGTCTATGGGAAAAAAGTAAAGCGTGTTTTTGTTAATCAGGTGGTATTATTTTGTCCTTCTGGCTTATTTTAAAAAATGCAGCATATTCTATCCTCAGTCTGTCTACCTGTGTATCTATGTTGTAGCTTTTGGTGTTTTTTTCAAATGTTTATACATTATCTTTTCTATAGGGGAACGCAAGTGGACCCCAAAAAATTATACACACAGTTGTTCTGGCCTTTGTGTAGGCCCCTTTCACATGAGCGAGTATTCCGCGCGGGTGCAATGCGTGATGCAAATGCATTGAGCCTGCACGCAAACAGGAACCATTCATTTCAATGGGGCTGTGTACATGTGCCGTGGTTTTCATGCATCACTTCTATATTCTGCCCCATAGAAGTGAATGGAGCTGCGTAAAAATCGCATCGCATCTGCAAGCAAGTGTGGATGCGATGCGTTTTTCACGGATGGTTGCTAAGAGATGTTGTTTGTATACATTCAGTGCAAAATGCATTAAATCGCATTGCACCCACGTGATAAAAACTGAACAACTGAACGCGAATGCAGACAAAACTGAATGACTTTGCGAAATCGCGCATTTTTTACTGAACACATTTGCAATGCTTTCGGACCTAATCCGCACACACTCATCAGCAAGGGGCCTAACTGTGGTCTTATGTAAATCCACCCATAATATATTTGGATATACACAATTTTCATCCATTTTAGCCATTTCTGTCTTCCTACACAAAGTATTTTTTTCCCATCTAAAATAATGGATCTCAGGCAGAAATGGCTAAACCCAGGCATGCTCAACCTGCGGCCCTCCAGCTGTTACAAAACTACAACTCCCAGCATGCCCAAACAGCCTACAGCAGGGCATCGTGGGAGTTGTAGTTTTACAAGAGCTGGAGGGCCGCAGGTTGAGCATGTCTGGCTAAAACAGATGCAAAAAAAAATGCAGAACGAATGCTTAAAATACAGGATCCGTTTCTTTATTTATTTTTTCTGTTCTGTTGACGGATCAGAAGAACGGAAAATGAAGCAGTGATGTGAAGCCGTCCTTAGCGTGCCGTCATTACATGTGTGCATTCGTGTTACAGATTAGCTGCTTGATGCACACGGGATACACAACCTTCAGGCTTCAGTTTTGTCTGTAAATATACAGCATTGATATTAAATGAATGTGCCCAGCTGGGGATTAGTGGGTTAACCCTCATTGTGGTGCCTGGCACACTGCAAAGTCCACATGCCCTTCTGTTGGGTTTGTACATATTGGGGGCAGTCAGAGGCGGTGGGAGATTTCCACTTTGTAACCTATTTCTCGGTGCAGGTCAGACATTTAGTTAGCTAATCATTATAGCATACAGGCGCAGCAACTAAAGCGCACCGTAGACAAATATTCTATCCTCAGTCTGTCTACCTGTGTATCTCTGTCTGTCTATCCATCCATCAATCCCTCTTTTCCTCACTGTTTCTGTAAAGACTGTATTCTGACTGTATTACTAATATGGATTCTATCATCATCCTCATTTGGTTACCAGCATTGCTAGTCCAGACCTCTCAAGTCCCCCTTTTTAGGAGAGAGTCCCTATTTTGGACCCAGGTCCCTCTTTGCCCCATAAATGTCCCTCTTTTTGATCTGAGGTATAGATTTTCATTACTGCATTTACTATATTGATCCAGAAAGTGTATATCTGGTTCATCTCTCTATATTACAGCCCACCTTGTATATTTTTACATTTTTTGATGCTATTTGAATTTTAGAAATTTCTATAATCAGATAATTTTTGCACATTTCATAAGAGAAAACTATTGAAGTATATAAATAGGTAAGAAAAATGGATCTTTCACGCAATGAACCATAAGTGGCCCTCTTTGAACGGTCAAACAGTTGGGAGGTTTTCTAACGGACATACAGTGAATTGTATATGTCATAGTGAAGCATGTATTGTACTGGATTTTAGGAACACTGTGGGTCATTCATTTTCACCATGATGATATTTAGGACATATAGTAATAATGTAGCACTCAGCCAACCCTCCAGTTAGTGAGGAGGCCTAAGCTTCCTCCCAATCCCAGGAATAACTGCATAAAGCTTGCCATACATAGAAGATAACTGTTTCTGCTATAAGGTAAGCAATATTAAAAATTATATATGAATCCTTGAAACCTTATAAAGCATTCAGTACCTAATTACACTGGCGAGCTGTGTCCACAGCTCCACTCTCAATGTGTCTGTCTGTCCAGTGTGTATGTGTGAACAGGAGCCTAGTTCTGTGTATCTGACCTCAGGTTCAGCACTTTAGGGGTTACACCCTTTTCCCCCTTGCTCTGTGTGTTGCTTTCCAGCTGCTGAATAACTATTTTATCAGCTCTTATAAATACCTGTTTGTGCAACTAGCCTATGAGGAGCCAAAGCGGAGGATGGGAGTTGTAGTGGCTCTGGCTGTCACAATCACAGTGGCCTTGCAGTGAAAGGCATGTGAACTCTTTCTTTCCCTAAGGACACACCCTGGTTCTGGGGCTCCTGCCTGATGTTAGTTGGGGGTGCCAGTGATGTTGAGTGTATTTTTTATGGGTACAAGACAGGGCTGTAAAGTGCAACGTCCAGCAGATGGTGCAGGAGTCAGCAACCAGGACAGATGTGGCAGAATAAACATCTCTCTTACCTGCAAAATGGTAGTTGTAGTACATCCAAAAACACAGTTTCCACAATATACAGTGTGAATATCCCAGATGGTTTTGTATGGATTTAAGCAAGGATGGAAATTATCATACTCTTTCCTCTTTATTGTTCTCAAGTCTCTTCCTGCAGAATCTATGGCTGGAAATCTCAATTTTGCAACTGTGCCTGTAATTTGCAACTGAGTTGCACATGTTTTTTAGATGTTTTTTAAGGTATGACTGGCCAGGTCATGTCCAAGTGTGAATGGTGTCTTAAAAACATTCCCCTCACTATAGTAAAGTTTAAAAAGCTTAGGTAGCAGGATACCTTACTTACTCTATTGCTCCGTCATGCAGATTCTGAAGCTCCTCGTCTCTTTCTATAGATCATACTTAGGCCTCTTTCACACTTGCGTTGTTGGGATCCGGCATGCACTTCCGTTGCCGGAGGTGCCTGCCGGATCCGTAACAACGCAAGTGTACTGAAAGCATTTGAAGACGGAACCGTCTTCCAAATGCTTTCAGTGTTACTATGGCACCCAGGACGCTATTAAAGTCCTGGTTGCCATAGTAGTAGCGGGGAGCGGGGGAGCGGTATACTTACAGTCCGTGCGGCTCCCCGGGCGCTCCAGAATGACGTCAGAGCGCCCCATGCGCATGGATGACGTGATCCATGTGATCACGTGATCCATGCGCTTGGGGCGCCCTGACGTCACTCTGGAGCGCCCGGGGAGCCGCACGGACGGTAAGTATGCTGCTCCCCTGCTCCCCGCTACACTTACCATGGCTGTCAGGACTTTAGCGTCCCGGTAGCCATGGTAACTATTCAGAAAAAGCTAAACGTCGGGTCCGGCAATGCGCCGAAACGACGTTTAGCTTAAGGCCGGATCCGGATCAATGCCTTTCAATGGGCATTGATCCCGGATCCGGCCTTGCGGCAAGTCTTCAGGATTTTTGGCCGGAGCAAAAAGCGCAGCATGCTGCGGTATTTTCTCCGGCCAAAAAACGTTCCGTACCGGAACTGAAGACATCCTGAACGGATTTCTCTCCATTCAGAATGCATTAGGATAATCCTGATCAGTATTCTTCCGGCATAGAGTCCCGACGACGGAACTCTATGCCGGAAGACAATAACGCAAGTGTGAAAGAGCCCTTAGATCAATAAGTCTCTGTAGCTTTAGTCCAGTCCTGTGAGGGATAGAGTACATGGAGTTGCTTCCTCACTCTTCCTATACAGTACTTGCCAACTCCAGGTTAGAACTCTCTAGACTCAGCGGAGGTGGATCCAGTATCAACACCCAAGCTTCCTGCTGAGCTGAGCCTTTCACAAAGAGGGGTAGAGGGTAGTGACCACTGGCTCCACCCGCACCCCTGTCCCTGCCTTCTTGCACCACTCGTCCTAGGCAACGAGGTACAACTGGACGACGTTCCCTAGCCTGGGTAAGTGCAGAGGGACATACAAGACAAACAACAGATATGTCAGCAAGCCGAGTCAGAACCAGGATGTCGCTAAAGTACAAAAGGATAATCAAAGATCAGTCAAGTCCACGCCAAAGGTCAAATCAGGAGAAGCCAATAAATGCAGGGAGCAACCGGGGACGAAGTCGGGAACGGAGCCGGGAATCTAGCCGCATGTCACACAGAACAAGTTCAGGAAGAGACTGAATTCACAGGCAACCTGTGGCCAGCAGGCTGCCTGTTAAATAGTGGAGAAGAGGAGTCATGTGACGTGGCCAGCGTCACATGACTCATTTTCCTGAATCCAGCTGAGCACCGAGTGATCAGCTCGGCGCTCAGGCTTACCGCAGTTGCCATGGACGCGAAGGACGCTGACTGTGCCAAGGGAATACGCGCGGCCAGATCCTCCCCGTCCCTCGTTGCTGTGGAGACGAGGGCGTAGCGCACGTTCTTGCTCCGTATGAACCGCAGAGCGCTGACGGCAGGGAATAGGGGGAACCTGCCGTCGGCGCCCGGTGACAGTGCCATCCAGACACCACTATACTGGGGATAAAGAGCATAAAATAACATTTAAAAAAACATGACAAGCATTTAACAGCAAATAATTTCCAAATTCTCCCTGTTCTGGAGTACTGCACTTGTCTCTGTCACTTTTTGCCTGATCAACACAGGTCCTGCTAAATTCTGCTAGTCTGCTTTACCTTGCTTTCTGAGCTGTAATCCATTTATATGTCGGTATACTGACAGTTGCCTTCCCGGACTTTGGACTTTGTTAGCCTCTGGTCCTCCGCTCTGGAGTTCTTGCTCCCGGTGGGTCAGCAGCCTGGGTGGTTATCACAATGGATCCACATCCACAGATCGTAACATATCACCAGAATCCACTCTGTAACAAGGGGCAAACTGTATAACTTCAGAAGTGGTATCCTTTAATATACCATTCTGTATCAGCAGAGAGCTGTTACCATGTGAATAGGAGAGGTCAGCAGGTTAGGAGGATCACTAGAGGGTCACTAGACCTTAGGCCTGGTGACAGAATTTATACCTCTCACATATCACATATTCTCAAAGGCCAACATATGTGGTGGGGTTAAGAATGAGAGTTGAGGCCTAACGTCCAGCCATTGTAATCATCACAGAAGGTATTGGCATCGCTCACTTCCATCACATAGCCAAAGAACATGGAGGTTAATCCTCATTCTGAATAGCTGGGGGTGACATGTAATGCATATTGCTCCTTTGTGCTCAGTGATCGACTCCAGATGAGCTGCTAGTGCACAGATAGAGGCGAAAAACGTCTTAAAGGGCTTCTGTCACCCCCAAAACTCATTTTTCATTTTTGCGCATAGTAAAATCCTTATTGGACGACTATTCCCTATATAGGGCTCTTACCTTTGTCTGTGGCTTCGTTTAATTAAAAATCGATCTTTTAAAATATGCAAATATGCTACTTGCTGGTAGCTGCCGCAAAAAACCGCCCCCTCCTCCAGTTGATTGACAGGGCCAGGGAGCGCTGTCAGCATTTCAAATCCCGCGCCTGCGCCTTACGTGTCTTCATTCGGCGCAGGCACTCTGAGAGAAGGACGCTCGCTTCCTCAGCACTCCCTCAGTGTGCCTGCGCCAATGACGTCACCTCTAAATCCGAAAGAGAAGACGTCATCGGCGCAGGTGCACTGAGGAAGTGCTGAGGAAGCGAGCGTCCTTCTCTCAGAGTGCCTGCGCCGAATAAAGACACGTAAGGCGCAGGAGCGGGATTTGAAATGCTGACAGGGCCAGCCGGAGGAGGAGAGCGCTCGCTGGCCCTGTCAATCAACTGGAGGAGGGGGCGGTTTTTTGAAAGGAGGATGCGGCGGCTACCAGCAAGTAGACGCCCTACTTGCTGGTAGTGAAGTCATTTGCATATTTTAAAAGATCGATTTTTAATTAAACGAAGCCACAGAACAAGGTAAGAGCCCTATATAGGGAATAGTCGTCCAATAAGGATTTTACTATGCGCAAAAATGAAAAATGAGTTTTGGGGGTGACAGAAGCCCTTTAAGATTAATGTTTTATATGCTAGTTTTAATGAAAACTGTAATGAAGTAAAACGCTCTGGATTCTGTGACGCAAAAAGTCGCTAAATTCTTTCTGCAAATGATGTCTGCTCAAAATTTTATAACATTTTGACACCTCTAATTGGCACAAAGGCCATGAACCCCCACCCCATAGATTTTAGAGACTCTGTCAGCTATTTTTCTCATAATAAACTGCTAGAATCACATTACAGTTCACATAGACAGGCACATTGACTCATATGCTACCGCTTTCAGTGTAGTCTGCGGCTGTGAAGTTTGAAGAGATATGCAAATAATCTGCAAGTGCCCAGGGGTGTTTCCTATTGCTGTCATTGCCCAGGCCCTTTGGCGTTACTGGTCAATAGGACCTCCCCTGGCTTTCTGTAAGTCAGTCAGCGTCCATGACCTGGACCACGCATGTGGAGTCCATCAGCGATGAAGCTGCCCACAGTGGGGATCCGACTGAGCAATTCGGATGCGAGAGGGATGTAAGCAGGACACTTAAGTCATTAAATTAGTCTGTATTTTTGGATAATCAAAAGCCACATCACTAGCACATCAGTAAAACTGGACATCCTTGATTGAAACCATACATCCCTGGATCTTTCAACATTTTCCTTGACACAGAAAGACGAGATGAAATGTTACTTGCTTCTGACTTGTAATGCAAAGTATCAAAACTTTGTTCAATGTCATGTGCTACATTTTTGGCAGGTCCTGAAATGCTGTGGTTTCTATCAAGTGAACAGATTTCATTTGGATTCTGTAAACTGGACTTTTGTAAATCCAGCTGCTGTATTACATTGTGTTCACATTTGCATCATTTCTTCCATTTGCAATGAAAGCCATGACACTGTTCCATTTCTGATATATGATGGAACCACACAGCACAGAAGAGGTCCTTTGGCTTGTTACTGGTCCATCAAGGTTTGATTGAGGGTTTTCTAGTTTGGACGCTGCATGCCAAGGTTTTTGTTTATTCAAAACCTAGCATTTACGCGAGAAATCTGTTGGATCACCACCGGACGTCATTGCATGGGATCTGTCGGTGAAGTAGAGGGTCTGGCAATGTTGGATCCTGTGCTCTGGGCTGGAGATGTGAACAAAGTCTAACCCAGGCAGTATAAAACTCAGCATGATTTGGAATGTGGAAGGAAAGCTGTAAAATATGCAGCTATGTCATAGTAATTTAATGAGAAACACTGACCAAGAGGAAAGTATCTGCCCAGTTTAAAAATCAGATTCTTATCTTACTAGCGAGGACCTGTCTATAAAAATTACAATTCTGGAGTATTTTTTCCTAGAACGTTATGGAGGTGGAGGTCTGTTCCAATGCACTCTCATTGCCCAATCAGTGCTGCCATTTCCAGACTGTGCAGGGACACCCCTTTGACAAGAGAATTGGTATTGTCAATTGTATTCATATGTTTCAAGGACGAATGACAGAGGAACACTGCAACACAGAGGTCCAAAAAGATGCTCCACAACTGTGTATGGGGGATTAAACTTATTACTAAAACAGAAGGACCAGTCCCTCAGTTGTTTGGTAAGACATGGCAATAATGTTCTTCAGTCACCATTTTACTACCCTCAAATATGACAGTGCTGTTCTCTTTTGCCAAGAGAAGATCACTTATACAGTACATGAAGAAGTAAGAAGACATTTCTTTGGATACATTGTAAACCCATTTTTGCCACTTCCATCCTTCTCCCCTAAGGGCTCTTTCACACTTGCGTTGTTCTGTTCCGGCATAGAGTTCCGTCGTCGGGGCTCTATGCCGGAAGAATCCTGATCAGGATTATCCCCATGCATTCTGAATGGAGAGAAATCCGTTCAGGATGCATCAGGATGTCTTCAGTTCCGGACCGGAACGTTTTTTGGCCGGGGAAAATACCGCAAAAATCCTGAACACTTGCTGCAAGGCCGGATCCGGAATTAATGCCCATTGAAAGGCATTAATCCGGATCCGGCCTTAAAGCGAACCTTTCACCTCATTTTCACTTTATAAACTAGCAACAGTACCTTATAGATTATCTTGAGTGTGTTGTTATCCATGTTAGTGCCGCTTTCCTGGGCTCTTTATACTTCAAAAAATCGACTTATAAACTTCACATTCTGTGCTCCAACAGTCATGCAACCAGTCAAGGGGGTAGCCCTTCCATCTCCTCTGGCCGTACCGCCCCTGCCCTAACCCCTCCTCTATGCTCCTTAACTGACAGCCGGCTCAGTCGCCGGGACGGCGCTTCCGAAACCTGCGCATGCGCCGTCCTCCTGATTCGCCGCGCGATCCCGTCTTTCTTGCTGACAAAAGCGCGATCATGTAAGAGAATCGCACATGCGCCTTACGCGATGCCGGCCTGTCTGCTCTCCCTCCCGTGCGCTTTCAGTTCACTTGCGGTGTTACGGATCCGGCGGGCACTTCCGGCAAATGAAGTACACGACGGATCCGGACAACGCAAGTGTGAAAGAGGCCTAAGGCTACTTTCACATTAGCATTTTTCCGGCATAGAGTTGCGTCACAGGGGCTCTATACCGGAAAAGAACTGATCAGGTATATCCCCATGCATTCTGAATGGAGAGTAATCCGTTCAAGATGCATCAGGATGTCTTCAGTTCAGTCATTTTGACTGATCACGCAAAAGAGAAAACCGTAGCATGCTACGGTTTTATCTCCGGCGAAAAAAACGGAAGACTTGCCTGAATTTTTTTCCATAGAAATTTATTAGTGCCGGATCCGGCATTAGAAATACCGGAATGCCGGATCCGTCCTTCTAGTTTGCGCATGCGCAGACCTGTAAAAATGAGAAAAAAATAAATACCGGATCAGTTTTGCCTGATGACACCGGAAAAACGGATCCGGTATTGCAATGCATTTTTCTGACTGATCAGGCAATGTTCTGACTGATCAGGATCCTGATCAGTCTGAAAAATGCCTGATCTGTCAGAAAAAATGACATGCGTTTGCAATGGAACTGCCTGCCGGAATCAAACAACGCAATTGTGAAAGTACCCTAAGATAGCAACATGTGAAGAAAATTCCCATCTTTCATTCAGTAAAACCCTTGATTTGCTCATCGTATTGAGAACATAAAGCACTTCCAGAAACATGGAGGAACTGTGGAAGACTAATGCATAACAACCTTATCGATGCCCTTTAGCATCAGTTCTCAATAGGGACCTTACATCCACCCCAATATAAGTGGTTCCCATGTTGTTTAGCACCTATGTTCCCAGTCACTGGTGCTTGTACCCTAGGGGGTATCTGCAATGTCTTTATGCATCCACTGTGCACATGCTGTGCTTTTAATGGGCAGCACAGAGTATAATTATAGCCTTGGGGATACTTTGATATACTCTAAGTAGTAGGTAATTGGCTTAGAAACTTTGAAAAGCATCCCACAAACCTTATGGCAAGCGATTCTCTTATGTGATTCTCTTGTCTGCATTAAACCTAACTGCTGCACCCAGCTTTTCCTGAGTTTGATATTGTCCACACCCCTCATCTTTCCTTCCCATCACTGCTATGTCTGCATTGAACTTTAATGTTTCTTTCCCTGCTGGATTTATTGAGTATTTGTTTTATTTCACCCCTGTATCTGCTCCTCCCTTGATTAGGCCAAATGTATTTCTCCTCAGTGCAGCATGTGCCAGTATCTCTCTCCAGTGCAGCATGTGCCAGTATCTCTCTCCAGTGCAGCATGTGCCAGTATCTCTCTCCAGTGCAGCATGTGCCAGTATCTCTCTCCAGTGCAGCATGTGCCAGTATCTCTCTCCAGTGCAGCATGTGCCAGTATCTCTCTCCAGTGCAGCATGTGCCAGTATCTCTCTCCAGTGCAGCATGTGCCAGTATCTCTCTCCAGTGCAGCTTGTGCCAGTATCTCTCTCCAGTGCAGCGTGTGCCAGCATCTCTCTCCAGTGCAGCGTGTGCCAGATTCTCTCACCAGTGCAGCGTGGTGCCTGCATCTCTCACCAGTGCAGCATGTGCCAGTATCTCTCCCCAGTGCAGCATGTGCCAGTATCTCTCCCCAGTGTAGCGTGTGCCAGTATCTCTCCTCAGAGCAGCTGTGCCAGTATCCCTCTCCAGTGCAGCTTGTGCCAGTAGCTCTCTCCAGTGCAGCTGTGCCAGTATCTCTCCCCAGTGCAGCGTGTGGCAGTATCTCTCCCCAGTGCAGCGTGTGCCAGTATCTCTCACCAGTGCAGCGTGTGCCAGTATCTCTCTCCAGTGCAGCATGTGCCAGTATCTCTCTCCAGTGCAGCGTGTGCAAGTATCTCTCCCCGGTGCAGCGTGTGCCAGTATCTCTCTCCAGTGCAGCGTGTGCAAGTATCTCTCCCCGGTGCAGCGTGTGCCAGTATCTCTCCCCGGTGCAGTGTTTGCCAGTATCTCTCCCCGATGCAGCGTGTGCCAGTATCTCTCTCCAGTGCAGCATGTGCCAGTATCTTTCCTTGATGCAGCGTATGCCAGTATCTCTTTCCAGTGCAGCGTGTTCCAGTATCTCACCCCAGTGTAACGTGTGCCAGTATCTCTCCTCAGAGCAGCTTGTGCCATAATCTCTCTCCAGTGCAGCTTGTGCCAGTATCTCTCTCCAGTGCAGCGTTTGCGAGTATCTCTCCCCAGTGCAGCATGTGCCAGTATCTCTCCCCAGTGCAGCTTGTGACAGTATCTCTCTCCAGTGCAGCGTGTGCCAGTATCTCTCCCCAGTGCAGCGTGTGCCAGTATCTATCCCCAGTGCAGCGTGTGCCAGTATCTATCCCCAGTGTAGCGTGTTCCAGTATCTCTCCTCAGAGCAGCTGTGCCAGTATCTCTCTCCAGTGCAGCATGTGCCAGTATCTCTCTCCAGTGCAGCATGTGCCAGTATCTCTCTCCAGTGCAGCATGTGCCAGTATTTCTCCTCAGAGCAGCTGTGCCAGTATCCCTCTCCAGTGCAGCTTGTGCCAGTAGCTCTCTCCAGTGCAGCTGTGCCAGTATCTCTCCCCAGTGCAGCGTGTGGCAGTATCTCTCCCCAGTGCAGCGTGTGCCAGTATCTCTCACCAGTGCAGCGTGTGCCAGTATCTCTCTCCAGTGCAGCATGTGCCGGTATCTCTCTCCAGTGCAGCTTGTGACAGTATCTCTCTCCAGTGCAGCGTGTGCCAGTATCTCTCCCCAGTGCAGCGTGTGCCAGTATCTATCCCCAGTGTAGCGTGTTCCAGTATCTCTCCTCAGAGCAGCTGTGCCAGTATCTCTCTCCAGTGCAGCATGTGCCAGTATCTCTCTCCAGTGCAGCATGTGCCAGTATCTCTCTCCAGTGCAGCATGTGCCAGTATTTCTCCTCAGAGCAGCTGTGCCAGTATCTCTCTCCAGTGTAGCGTGTTCCAGTATCTCTCCTCAGAGCAGCTGTGCCAGTATCTCTCTCCAGTGCAGCATGTGCCAGTATCTCTCTCCAGTGCAGCATGTGCCAGTATCTCTCTCCAGTGCAGCATGTGCCAGTATCTCTCTCCAGTGCAGCATGTGCCAGTATTTTTCTCCAGTGCAGCGTGTGCAAGTATCTCTCCAGTGCAGTGTTTGCCAGTATCTCTCCCCAGTGCAGCTTGTGCCAGTATCTCTCCCCAGTGCAGCGTGTGCCAGTATCTCTCCAGTGCAGTGTTTGCCAGTATCTCTCCCCAGTGCAGCTTGTGCTAGTATCTCTCCTCAGTGCAGCATGTGCCGGTATCTCTCCCCAGTGCAGCGTGTGCCAGTATCTCTCCCCAGTGCAGCTTGTGCCAGTATCTCTCCCCAGTGCAGCTTGTGCCAGTATCTCTCCCCAGTGCAGCTTGTTCCAGTATCTCTGCCCAGTGCAGCTTGTGCCAGTATTTCTCCCCAGTGCAGCTTGTGCCAGTATCTCTCCCCCGTGCAGCGTGTGCCAGTATCTCTCTCCCCGGTGCAGTGTTTGCCAGTATCTCTCCCCGATGCAGCGTGTGCGAGTATCTCTCTCCAGTGCAGAGTGTGCCAGTATCTCTCCCTGATGCAGCGTATGCCAGTATCTCTCTCCAGTGCCGCGTATGCCAGTATCTCTCCCTAGTGCAGTGTTTGCCAGTATCTCTCCCCGATGCAGCGTGTGCCAGTATCTCTCTCCAGTGCAGCTATGCCAGTATCTCTCTCCAGTGCAGTGTGTGCAAGTATCTCTCCCTGGTGCAGCTTGTGCCAGTATCTCTCCCCAGTGCAGTGTTTGCCAGTATCTCTCCCCGATGCAGCGTGTGCCAGTATCTCTCTCCAGTGCAGCGTGTGCCAGTATCTCTCCTTGATGCAGCATATGCCAGTATCTCTCTCCAGTGCAGCGTGTTCCAGTATCTCACCCCAGTGTAACGTGTGCCAGTATGTTCAGTGCACAGGTCTGGACCAAAGAGATTGTTGACTCCAAGGTCTGAGAAACTCCTTAATTAGCTCAGTGGTTAGCAGTGGTGCCTTGCAGCGCTGGGGTCCTAGGTTCAAATCCAACCAAGGACAACATCTGCATGGAGTTTGTATGTTCTCCCCGTGTTTGCGTTTGCGTTTCCTCCCACACTCCAAAGATATACTGATAGGGACCTTAGATTGTGAGCCCCATTGGGGACAGTTGGTTGCTAATGTCTGTAAAGCGCTGCGGAATATAGTAGTGCTATATAAGTGCATAAAATAAATTATTTAATGGAAATTGATTCCCTTTTAGAAGCAGAGTTATTGTAGCACAGAAGTAGGCAACCTTTGGCACTCCAGATGTGGTGAAACTACAATTCCCAGCAGGCTTCATCCATTTCTGTGGGAGTTCTGAGAAGAGAAGAGCAAGTGAGCATGCTGGGAGTTGTAGTTTCACAACATCTTGAGTGCAGGAGGTTGTCTACCCCTGTTGTATTATATGTGATATTGGGCTTTATTCCTTGCCGAATAAGATTTTCAGTAAATACATTTTCTATCTATAAGCAGGGGCGTAGCTAAAAGCTCATGGGCCCTGGTGCAAGAGTTCTGCTTGGGCTCCCGTCCCTCAGTGCTTGTTGGCAAGGGGCAGGGGAGCACATAGCCTTCCTGCTGCCTGAGGCAAACATTGAAAGGGCACCCCCTCATGCCAAATTCTTAACCTAACCCCTTCCCTCCAGCCAGAGGTGTAAATTGACCAGTATGCACTTTCTATAATGCCAGTGTCTTATGTGGCACAAGGGTCTTTGGGCCCCCTCAGGATCCTGGGCCCGGTAGCGACTGCTACCTCTGCACCCCCTATAGCTACGCCCCTGTATATATGTGTCAATGCTGAGAAGAGAGTTGGTGCGGTTCTCACCACTTTCCGTGCTGTGCCACCGTCATATCAATAGCTCTTTCCCTGTCAGATCTCAGAGATACTTTCAGTCCTTTTCTGCAGTGGTCTAGTCTGTCAAAGTCATCGGAGAGACAATGAAAGCAAGTTCTTGGACCCTAATGGAAATGCAGTGAATGTGGTAGTAATCAGGAATCCAATAAAACACCATGGAACAGTCCTATAAAGATTCCTCTTCTGTGCTTGGGTTATTTTTCCCAGACTCCCTTTGGGAATCATCAAGTCTCAGGGAATTTGTGGTATGTGAAGGAAAGTTGCTGTCTGGATTCAGCTGGCTCTGTAGACCTGGGGCTTTTGTTGTCATTGCTGCCCCTGAGTTAACCTTTAAAAGAAGGTTCATTTTAAGAAAAAGTGAGAGTAAAAGACTGAAGGCAAATCTTTGAGGATGGAAAAACAGCGACACAGTAAAGTATTGGATGACAACAAGGACAGGAGACGGAGTTGTGGAGATGCTGGTTCCAGAAAAGTGTCCAGACTGGGAGAGGTCCCTTTAGGGAAAATGTAAAGATGAGGAGGCAGAGGTGGAAAGTGCTAGTCTGAGATGTAATGGAGGAAACATGAGTGATGATAAGTGGAGCGACTGACGGCCATACGGTAGAAATATATTTAAGATGTTGGGAGAGATTTATCATCAGGGAATTTTTAAAGTCAGTTTTGCAGGAGTCTGCGTTGCTATAATTTGCACAAATTTATCAGATGTCACAGGATGTTTGATTCATTTGTTGCAGTGCTGGATTATTTGTCATTCTGAGGCCGCTTCCACATGAGCGTATTAGAATCCGTCCGTGTTCTGGCTCTGGATTAGGGTCCATTCACACATCTGTGTGTGTTTTGCGGATTCACAGATCCGCGGATCTGCAAAACACGGACACCGGCAATCTGCGTTCCGCATTTTGCGGACCACACATCGCCGGCACTATAATAGAATATGCCTAATCTTGTCCGCAATTGTGGACAAGAATAGGACATGTTCTATTTTTTGGGGGAACAGAAATGCGGACCCGGAAGTGCGGGTCCGCATTTCCGGATCCGGGCAGCACATTGTGCGGCCCCATAGAAATTCTGTTGCGCAAAATGTGGAACAGAATTGTGGACGTGTGAATAGACCCTTATGCACGGATTCCTGATGGCATACCATCAGTTTTGCACACAAAACTCGGACATTCTGCGGATTTCAAATACTGACGGAAATGATATGCCCTTGTGAATAGCTCTATTCATTAACATTAGCAGTGGATTCCAGTATATGAAATCCGGCCCATATACGGATTGCAAAGGCGCTAGTGTGAAAGCCTGAGGTGGTAGCAACTTGTAGGTTGTTCACTTCAGTGGTTGCAGTGCTAACCAGTAACTGTTGGTGGCCTGATGTAGTTCTGATGGGTAGTGCGGTCAAGATCGCTGTGTAGTCCTAGCCTTAGGACTCATGCCCACAACCGTAGTTTTGTCATGTGTATGTTTTGTCGATGCAAATCCATTCATTTCAATGGGGCCACAAAAGTCCTTTCTGCAGCCCCACCAAAAAAATAGAACACATCTGATTATTGTCTGTTTTGCGGACAAGAATAGGTATTTGAAACATATTGTGAAAGGGAAAATGCGGGCTGCCTGTTATCGGTGTTTTGTGCAGGAGGCCTTATTGTAAGAAGTGTCACCTGGTCAGTTTGACGTTCTGCACTCATAACTTCATGTTTTCAGTATAAGGCTTCACGCACATGGCCGTGTCCGTATTTCAGTACACAACCAATGGATCCTCAAAATACGGATGCCTGCTGTGCACATTCTTCACTGTTCTCATCCAGAATATGGCCATAACTTGCATAATGACCTCTCACGGATCTACAAAAAATACAGTTGGCTCCATAGAAATTAATGGGTCAGTGTGCTATCTGCAAAAACTGCGAACGGATGGAAAACACGGTTGTGTGTGTGTCTGCTGTAATGGTAACCTAGACACTGATGCATTACAGGAGCTCCACTGTTGCTCTGTAGCTTACTTTTATAGGGGGGTACTAACTCTCCTTAGGGAGAGAGCGCCTTAATCAGCGTGAGGAGACTTATAGGCCATACATGCTCCTCTGGAATTCTGGGAGGAAAGAGATGCAAATGAGCTTTTAACAAGCTCTGCCTCTAAGTCAATGTTCAGCTCTTTAAGCCTTGAGACATGACTTGGATATTAAATAAGCCAGCACCTCATCTGCAGACAGCTGTTTTGGGGTGATTGCCCCTCATCAGTGCAGAGCAGAGAGTACTGGCTTGACTGGGTGAGAGGCCTGTCAGGGTTAGGGGGGTACTATCTCTCCTTAGGGAGAGAGCACCTTAATCAGCGTGCTTTTATAGGGAATGTTTCTTCACTTTCAGAAACTTGAATGTTTCAGGGAAACAGGGAAAGTTTCCAGACCTGCAGTTAATGAGTCACCCATTAATAGCGGCTGCGTGTGCCATAGAGCTGCATTAACCTGACATTACTTACATTCTTTACATGAAGTGACGGCTGTCGTCTTGGGTAGGTGGCCCACATCCTGTAATCTCTTTTATGGTGGGAGATACAAGCGGAATCAGAATGTTTGTGGAGCTCACCAAGCAAGCGCTATAGGAAGTGCAGGCTATTTGCTTGTCACATTATGAATGGTTAATTTTTAACTTGAAAAGTGCCAGAACAGTTTGATTCTTTTTAGAAAACTGCCAGGAACGACTTTGCATACAGTTTGACTCATGTCACCTTATCTTCACCTAGAATGTGCCGTTATGCCCTCTTCTGCACCCTGATTAGGGCTGCAGTAAACAATTATTTTAGTAAGAAAGAGCAATGGAGCGGGGCGTAGCCATAGCAGAATGGCAAGTTGACTTAGGGGGAAGTGGGTAGACATAGAAGGGGTAATAATTCAAAGTAGGGACAATGGTCAGGATTGGTGGAGCAGAAGGTGGGGCAGTGGAGGTTGGCGGGCAGTATTTAAGGGAGCTCGTGGCGGGGCCAGTCACTTGCCCTGGAAAAAGGTTGAAAGTTGGTTGAAAGTTCAGGTAGCATGGCAGATCTGGAGGAATTGATGGCGGCGGTTAGGGCTGCGGCGGTGCAGCATGGAGTGGGCTGGTTGCAGCAGTCTCTTCAGGCTGCTCTGCATGGGCCATCCCTGGTCGATGTCCCTATAAGGGCAAGCGCTCGGAGGTCATTCCCACCGACGCGCCTGAGCCCTCAAATGACCCAGGCGCTGGCTACAGAGCCCCAGCAGGGACCCTCCAGTGCGGCGATGGGGGACCTTCGTGGCCACCCACTGCTGCAGCGTGAGGAATCTGATACAGCGGCGGGGACCAGCGGGAGAGGGGCGGGTGTGTTTCCCCGCCAGCTCATCCAGGCCGCGTGGGGGGTCTTGTCAGACGGCGGCATTCCCCCAGCAAGAGATTCCGTGCGGGGGGCGAGCCTCAGGACAGGGCTTACCTGTCAGCGGGAACGTGAGCAGCAGGCGTCAGGTGGGTCCCTCATCAGGCCGGGGAGCGGCTTCTCCAGGTGGGGGCCAGGTCGTCAGAAGGAGCAGGGAGAGGAGTAGAGGCGGGGGGGGGGGGGGGGGGCAGCATGCTCCAGGAGCCGGAGCAAGTGAGGAAGGGGAAGCACCACCCCCCTTGCCTGTTAGTGAGGCTAGTGATGGCAGGGTGTCGGCAGAATTGAAGAGCCAGTCTGCAGGGAAGTGTACCCAGAAAGTACACAAGGAGGCGCCGGTACACCAGTTCTGTCTGTCAGTGTTTCTAATGAATGAAAGGTTAGGTCCTATCATAGATGAAGATGCAACCCCTGCCCCTTCTGGATCGCGGGGGGGGGGGGGGGGGGGGGTCCTCCAGCCATCAAGTCTGTCGAAGAAGGGGAATGGAGCCAAGGCGCTTGGGACGCGCAGGAGAGGTTGGATGACACAGCGACGCCGCGCACTTGTCCTTTTCCTACAGAGACATCTACCCAGTTGACACCAGAAAGAACTGCTTTGCCTTCAGTGGCTCTGGAGTGTGGCCTTGGTGTGTTAGTATCCTTGATTCGGCAATCGGTCAGTAGAAGTACGTGGTCGGCTTATCCATCCGTTTGGTCGCAGTGGGAAAAGTTGATAGAGCAAGAGGGGAGCTGCGTGTCGTCGGACGATTTTCAGATGTTATTGGTATATTTAGTGGGGTTATCCTTTTGAGAGCGGTGCGTCGTTTTCAACAGTGTCAAAAAAGGTTGCTTTTTGGTTGCGTTTACGGGGGTTAGTGGACGCATCTAAAGGGTTTTTGGTGCGTCAGGCACTGAAGGGCTATAGGCAGGGTTCACCAGCCAGGGCCACTCAGCGGCCGGTCTCGTTTTTGGTGTTACAGACAGTGTGTAAGATGTTGAAGGAAGTTTCAGGTCTGAATACGAGGCTTGTTTGTTTCGGGCAGCTTTTCTTTTGGCTTTCTTTGGGGCATTTCGGATTTCAGAGTTAGTGTCTAGTAGTAGAAAACGTGTTGGGGGTTTGCTGCAGGGGAACGTACGTGTCAAGACGGATGGTTTGCAGTGTTAAGAAGGTCAAAGACTGACCCAGTTGGGAAAGAGGTGCAGATTAATTTATACCCGTTGTTAGGCTGTGAGGTGTGTCTGGTTCGGTGTGTGGAGGAATTGCTGCAGTATCGCCCTGAGGGTACGGAGCCTTTGTTAGTTCAGCAGGATGGTTCCGTTCTCTCCCGTTTTCAGTTTATAGCAATTTTTCGGAAGTGCTTGACAGTCGCTGGTTTGCCTGGTGGGGAGTTTGCTTCCCATTCCTTTAGGATTGGGGCGGCTACAGAAGCAACCAGGTGGGGTTTAGATGATGCTGCAATTAAGCGGATCGTCCGTTTGGAGTCTGCATGTTTTCGTTCTTATGTTCGCCCTCATTTGCTTTAAGAGGTGATGGTTTAGATAGCTTGTTGGTTGCTGGGTAACACGGGGTAAAGGGGGGAAGCTATAGTAACTTTGATGTGTGAGGTTTTCCTTCTTGTTGTTGCAGGGTCCTCTTCGTGTTTGGCCTGGATATTTGGGCATTCTTACATATATTGGGTAGCCCTGTGGGCTGATGTTCGAAAGAACGGAAGACAGTTGGGTTTTCCGAGCGAGGTGGTACAGGTTTGTTGGATAGGTTTATGGGGTCTTTTGTGGGGTAGGGTTTTTCCGGAGTTTAGATTCTATGTTTCTTTAGATAGACTCCGGGATATTTTGGTTCTTTATGTTGGTGGGAATGATTTCGGGGTGCGTCGATCTAGGAATGTCATAAGGGACATCAAGTTGGATCTGTTGCGGCTGTGGGCAGAGTTCCCAGGCCTGTTGATCATCTGGTCGGAGGTGGTAGCCCGTCGTACATGGCAGTTTGCCAGATCTGTAGATCGTATCAACAAGGAACGGATAAAGTTGAACAAAGAGGTAGGGCGATTTGTACGGTGGTAAGGGAAATTTGTGGTGCGTCATAGGGAGTTGGAGGAGGCGTCTACTCAGTTTCTACGGCCAGATGGAGTTCATTTAAATGAGGTAGGGATTGATTTGTGGGCGTTGGGGTTGCAAAAGGGTTGGAGAAGGCAGTTCGGGTGTGGCATTCTGTTCATGAAGGCACTCTCTCTCTCAGGTACAGTCACAATCCGCCTGTGATGAGGACTTCACCTCCTGAGCACTGATTTATGTGGGGCTCCCTGTAGTAGTTTCCATTCCTATAATTGCTGAGTCTGCAGCTCACACTCCGGTGTTTATTGCATATGCCCCTTCCATGCTGACTGTGCCCTTCTCCAGACTCTTCAGCTTCTTGCTAATCGTCACATTGACTGCAGAGTGTTAGTGCCTCTCGCTCGCAATCCAGCCGCCCAGTCAGGATGCTTTTCATAGATTGTCTGTCCGGGCTCTGGAAGCCCTGAGTGCGCATTGCCTGCAGTCCCCGGCCCGCACCATGTCACCCCAGATCTCTGCAGTGTGCTCATGGCAGCGTCCTCACTCCAACTTTGCTGTTTCTTGCAGTGAGGTTGTGGACATGGAGTGGCCAGTACTTACCTTTCCTGTAGGGGCTCCGCTCCGCAGCTCCTCCATCTTCTTCTCCACGCGCTGCAATGCCGTCCTGACGTCACACATCGTCGGGTGATAGTGCACTCATACGTGTCAGGATACAGTGAAACGCGTGGGAAAGAGGGTGACCACCCTCCATGGTCACATGACACAAACCCTCCATGGGCACATGAGACAAATGAATCTTCGATGCAAAAAATTTGCATCAAGGATTTTTTTTTGTGTCGAATTACTCGATTCAATCGAGTAATCGTTTCAGCCCTAACTCTGATTGTCGACATGCTGCAGGCCCAGCCATGGAAACTGAGCCTGGATTCAAGTTGGATTCAACAGAAAACAAATGAAACACATACATCACTATGTTATATAGCCGGCATACTACAATGTCTGTTTTTAACCTAAAGGGAGACTCCAAAAAATCTTTAGAATTCTCATTGTAATTGTTCCATTGTAACAGTTGCTAATACTATAAAAAAAACTGTAATTGAGTGGAGACGGTGCCATACACATTAGACAGGCGCAGCGAATGCCAGCAGAAAGAAGGATGAGGCACGTTAGATTTCAACATGCTCGATCTTTCATTTTCATAGCAGAGGGCAGTGGCTAACTCCACTCTCCACATTGCAATATACGTACGTTTGGTGAGAATCGGAAAGGGTGATCAGACATATTCCAGTATTGGTGAATGGTCTAAACCATGAAGCTTCTGGTCACTATGGGGCTCATTTATTAAGACCAGAGTTTTAGATGCCGGTCTTAATAAAGGCCCATAGCTGGCGGCGGACCCGCTGAAGTTATGAAGAGGCGCTGGATTCTCCATAACTTCGGCGCATCAAGCGCCAGTTCTAAACGTAAGATGGCTTCCAAGCAGTGTATGAGGGCAGAGTCCATAGGGATTGGCCATAAATGTTACCCATCTGAGTAATGGGCTGCAGGTCTAGGATTTGTAGAGTATGGTCACTGAATAGCAGCAGTTCATAGAACTAGAGGTCTCTACAGGACACGTGCTCCAGAAGGATTAGGAAGGATCCAGCAGTAAGTCCTCCATTGTTCAGCATTGGGAACAAACATAAGTCACTTAGGACTCTCTCTGTATAATCCCTGCAGAGTTAGAAGTGCATTTTTTAGAGAATCCAGTTAACTGCATTTCCCCACATTATGTGCTTCTGGGATGTAAATTAGAATGAAAGAATCGTGTCTGGCTGACAAATCAACATTTGGTCCCCAATATCATATTCAACGGTTTGTAATATCCCCAGGCTGTGCAAATAATATAACATCGGCGGGCGTCTGACCGCTGTGAATGGCCATCTCTAGAACAACAGCGCTAAAAAGGACATTGGTGGCATATTTTAGTGATATGAAACCAATGGCTACGGCCCAGATTGGCAGGATTGGTAGTGTACCAGGAATCCCGCTGTGCCCTGTGTGGACATCACAACGGCCGAGTACAAGGAAGCACCACCTCAGACTCTATTTACTTTATGTTTGGTTGTTAGTTAGTCCGCTATGAGCATTACCATGGGTGTACATAGGCCGCCATCTTCAAACAATTGCAGCAATTTACTAACTAAAGGCTGATGCTTAAGTGTGAACAGTTGTCATCAGTGATAGTTACTACCCGTCACTGACTGTCATTTGCAGTGACCTGGAAACTCTGAATTGAATCAATAATTGAGATGTGCAGCCTGTGTTTCTGCGTATTTCCAGACCTGACCTCAGCCGTCATTGTATAAACAGTGAGAAGAAGTCATTGGATGTCTTCTGCTCAGTGTCAGTATGAGGCACCTTTATACAGGGCGTGACATGTTCTAGGCTCAGACAGCACCATGGAGGTTTATATAATGGCTGTTATCATTGTAATCATGATGCTGCAGTAATAATAATAAAGGACAAATAGGCTAAACATACAGCAGCGTGTTATATATATCATCCCCGGGCTGGCGCCTCAGGTGATATAGTATCCCGGCTAGGTCTGTAATAGACGCTTGATGGCAAGAGTGCCAGACAGGAAATCCTGCTCAAGTGTGCGCAGAGTGGGAGTTCATTTTTAACCATTCCTGTTCTGCAATCAGTTTACATGTTACATAGATTATTAATAGTATTGCATAAAAATAAAGTAATGCATTGGTAGCGACCAATAATCATTTGCAAGTCTGTTTGTCCTAGTGCTATCTGTTATGGGAAAGCTGGGGCACATCCAGTGTGGCTGACACCACAGCTTACACACATTCGCACTCGGCTTCTTTAGTCTATTGAATAGCAAATCTTAATTATGAAGTGACACATGCCCCAACTTCAGAGTCTGGGGAAGCTGGGTGTCCACCTCTATGGGAGCTGTAATGAAAGTCAGTGAAGAAGAGATTTATGGTTTATTCATTTAAGAAGACTTTATATTCACTGAATATTTTTATAGTCTAGAGCAGTGGTGGCGAACCTATGGCACGGGTGCCAGAGGCGGCACTCAGAGCCCTCTCTGTGGGCACCCGCACCTTGGAAAAAGTCTATGGTGTACCAATATGCCTTAGACTTTTCCTGCCATTCATCATTGCAGGGTGCACTATGAACAGCACAAGGCAGTGCACTGAATGTAGGCAGGCTATTATAGCTAAATGTACATGGAAGATATACTATATCGGACTGTAGGATTCAGGTTTGGAATGCATAACTGATGAATAAGATATCTGCATGGTTCTCTTTTTCCATACATCTCCATAGTGGATAGAACAAATAACTATGGCAGAAAATTTATTTCCATTCCACTATGCCTAAGTGCACTATGCTACACACTATGCCTAAGGACACTATCCTGCATGCTATGCCTAAGGACACTATGCTGCACGCTATGCCTAAGGACACTATGCTGCACGCTATGCCTAAGGACACTATCCTGCATGCTATGCCTAAGGACACTATGCTGCACGCTATGCCTAAGGACACTATGCTGCACGCTATGCCTAAGGACACTATGCTGCACGCTATGCCTAAGGACACTATGCTGCACGCTATGCCTAAGGACACTATGCTGCACGCTATGCCTAAGGACACTATGCTGCACTCTATACCTAAGGACACTATGCTGCACGCTATGCCTAAGGACACTATGCTGCACGCTATGCCTAAGGACACTATGCTGCACACTATGCCTAAGGACACTATGCTGCACGCTATGCCTAAGGACACTATGCTGCACGCTATGCCTAAGGACACTATGCTGCACGCTATGCCTAAGGACACTATCCTGCACGCTATGCCTAAGGACACTATGCTGCACGCTATGCCTAAGGACACTATGCTGCACGCTATGCCTAAGGACACTATGCTGCACGCTATGCCTAAGGACACTATGCTGCACGCTATGCCTAAGGACACTATGCTGCACGCTATGCCTAAGGACACTATGCTGCACGCTATGCCTAAGGACACTATGCTGCACGCTATGCCTAAGGACACTATGCTGCACGCTATGCCTAAGGACACTATGCTGCACGCTATGCCTAAGGACACTATGCTGCACGCTATGCCTAAGGACACTATGCTGCACGCTATGCCTAAGGACACTATGCTGCACGCTATGCCTAAGGACACTATGCTACACGCTATGCCTAAGGACACTATGCTGCACGCTATGCCTAAGGACACTATGCTGCACGCTATGCCTAAGGACACTATCCTGCACGCTATGCCTAAGGACACTATGCTGCACGCTATGCCTAAGGACACTATGCTGCACGCTATGCCTAAGGACACTATGCTCCACGCTATGCCTAAGGACACTATGCTGCACGCTATGCCTAAGGACACTATGCTGCACGCTATGCCTAAGGACACTATGTTACACGCTATGCCTAAGTACACCATGTTAAACGCTATGCCTAAGGACACAATGTTACACGCTATGCCTAAATACACTATGTTGCATGCTATTTCTAAGGACACTATGTTACACGCTATGCCTAAGTACACCATGTTAAACGCTACACCTAAGGACACAATGTTACACGCTATGCCTAAATACACTATGTTGCATGCTATTTCTAAGGACACTATGTTACATGCTATGCCTAAGTGCACTATGTTAGCAGTAAGGTGAATGAGGCCTGAGCCTGGATAATATGCAGTGTTGAAAGTGACTGATGTGACAATGGAGGACAGTGGAGGTAGATGGCAAAATCTCTGGTAGACAATGATAAACCTGTGAGGTGAATGAACCAGCTATTGTAGGAAAAGGAAATGTAGCGTGAATGATCAATTGGCATTTACAGGGGTGAGTTGTCATTATGAGAGCTATATATGTATGTATATATATATATATATATATACATAGCTTGTGTATATGACAGTCAAGCCTCCTTATATAGGCAGCTGATAGTATTGATGACATCTGCCAACTCAACTGGAACATCCAGGATTCACCTGGAAAAAAGGGGGAGACCTCCAGGACTCCTGGAAAAGCTGGCAAATCTGCAGCAGGCACTGGAAGGGGAGGAGCGGAGGACAGGAGTAGTGGTAGCAATGATAATGGTAGCAGTTACTCTCGGTGGTGGTCCACGCTCCCTGGAGCCATGCAGTGATAGGAAGGGTACACATTTCTTCCCTTTGGGGCTTCTGCCTGGTGTGAGGTGGAGTGTCCTTGGCGTAAAGGAATTTTGAGGAGCAAGGCAAAAGACCCAAATTGTGAGTGGCCACACAATACAATGAGGTAGCAGTGCAGGTGTTGGTGCAAAGAGTTCACTGTACTTTACTAAGGCAAATTGTTGGTTCACACAGTCTTTAGAGGTGGTGTAGAAAATTTCCTGAAAGGTTGTGTGTATGGGAGGATACAGGTGAAACTCGAAAAATTAGAATATCGTGCAAAGTTCATTTATTTCAGTAATGCAACTGAAAAGGTGAAACTAACATATGAGATAGACTCATTACATGCAAATCCAGATATTTCAAGCCTTTATTTGTTATAATTTGGATGATTATGGCTTACAGCTTATGAAACCCCAAAGTCACAATCTCAGGTACCCTTTGCTCAGGGGGTATGGATTAATTTGCTGACTAGAGTGTGACACTTTGAGCCTAGAATATTTAACCTTTTCACAATATTCTAATTTTAAGCTGCATTAATGCAACTCCCTTTAATTTGCATTACTGAAATAAATTGACTTTTGCACGATATTCTAATTTTTCGAGTTTCACCTGTAGGTAGTTTACTACTTCCTTTGAGTTTCTTTTTCTCTCTCTTTCTAGTCAGTCTGTACAACTTCTCTTTTCCAGTCTAAGGGGTGTATTTTCTCTATCTTCAGATCTATATATGCACAGTACCCTATGCAGGGTGCAGTCTCTACACATACTGTAGATGTCCAGGCTAAAATTTTAATATGATAGGGGACCTGAGGTATATTGTCCCAACCAAGATGCAGGGAAGGCAATAGCCAAGGTGCAGGCATTTACTTTCTATTTCTATTTACTGACATATGTTTAACACTTTTACTTGTATTGCTGCTAAATATGTTATCTCCAGCAGTTCTTTCCTCTAATGCTGTCACATATGTTGTTTCTTTGCAGGCTCAGTGCTGATAGCTTAGCTCCTTGCTGCTTGCTTTTTCCCAGTCTACACACAACTCACCAACTTCCCGCTAGTGGAAGGGGTCTTGACGCCCTCACATAGAGAATGTTACTAGGGAACTCCCTCCTCAGACACAGCTTTTGGAAAATACAGTGCATAAAGTACAGTTACATTAACCCCTTGCAGTGGGAACCTTTGCATATTTGAATTCTTCATCAAATTCTCTATCAGATACATATGTCACATGCACCCCTTCCCATTTGAAAATATTGACTTGGTTTCAAGATGGTGATTCTCAAAAAAAATCGCTATGGTGGACACCGCCCCTCACAGATTTGCCCCTTAATAACATGGCACACACAGGATGGCATTCCAAACCACAGTTTTCCATTTTTTTAGGTGTCCTCATACTTTTGTATCACTCTTTATACTACATGATGAAACATTCCACAATTTATTTGGAAGATTCATAGGGAATCTGCAGTGGCATACAAAGGTACAGAGCTCCATACTGAACTGAGGCGTGGCACGTCTGTGCCCATGAGGCTGTACGGTATGAAATAGTACTTTGCACATTGCTAGGTAGAAGCCCGGGAGAAGCTGGGAGGTGAGGCTGTGGCCCATCATCAATGAGCACATTGTGCAGTAGGTAATCCATAGACAGAGGCAGGTTGTGTCAGATTTGCTTCTCCTTTGCTCCAACTAATCTATTAGAAAGGATACCATTTCTTAATAAAAAGATATTCCCCGTAAAGGAAATATTTAGATTGCATTTAATTAGTAAGCTGCAGCATCAAGCCTGAAGGATTCTTCGGATTATTTCTTCTGGAGTCCGGCCAGAGCTTGGATTTGCCACCTCTTTATGAAACACATATTTGTTTCCACATACTGGAAGGCAGGCTGAGTATTTTTTAAGGTGGTTTCACAAAGGAGCTTCAAACGGTAGTGTTTTTTTGGCATGGTTGACACATCCTCCCTCAGTTCAGGTATACAGACATGACTTCTGTATGTATGGCGCCTGCACATGGCAAAGATCATACAGTATATGAGTAAAACTACAGCCCCCTCCATCCACTGCATTACAGCATCTAATTTATATGGGACATATCTACAGATCTTGAGTGGGGAATTTGGGATCGTGGCCAAGGTAACAACAATACATAACAATCATTCTACACATAGCTGGCGCTGCTGATGTGGCGCAGTCACAGGGTACAACCCGTCGAATGCTGTGGATTGTTTTGACACTATAACCACAAAGGGAATGACTTTTATTTTATAGAAAGTTAAATAATCAATTATTTAAAAACGCTTCATGTAATCTGGTTGTGCTGGGTGTGACTGCCACTTGACAATGCACCCTTTGTCACAAGATGTACCATTGTCTGCTAGATGTTGGTTTTTATTCTCTTTTTTTTTGTAATCTTTTCCGTTTTTCCCTTTGGGTATGTGTACGCGTTCAGGATTCATGATATACAACTTTGGCTTTTTTTTTAAAATTCATTCTTGGTTTTGGCTTCCAAAACTGCATCAGGAAACCGGAGCATGTGGACATGCCATTCATTTGTGAATTTGGGTTGCCAGATGAATTTTTTTACTGCTTTTTTTAACTTATAGGGGTCATCCAAGATTATTACTTTGCTAATTATCTACTTTCCTCTTTGAATTCTATGGTTTTATGTATTAGAATATAATAAAAAGCATCTGGTCCTCCCAGAGGAACAGCAACACATTACACCATTGTACTGTATTATTAATGTAACAAAGTCCAGAGGCTGTGTGTGGCAAACTCAGTGCACCCTTACTGCTTCTATAGGAATTAAGGTGGCCACTTACTAATCTAAAATACACGTAAATTAGGTGTATTTCAGGTGCACTGAAGCTTCAAACTTTTTCCCGCTCATGCCACAGTGGCCCAGTCCAAGTCCAGGTCTCAACCCAATTGAAATGTTCTGGAAGAGAGCTGTGCATATATGAATGTCCACAAAACTCAATGAACTATAACAACACTGTAAAGAAAAGTGGGCCGAATGTCTCCAGACTGAAGTCATGCAGAAAACAATTACTTCACATTATTGCTGCTAAAGGTGGTTCTACAAGGCAGCTATTGATTCTTGGTGTGTACTTATTTTTTCACACACAGCTTTTGCATTGTGGCTTCATCTTATTGAATAAATTATGAATTGGTGGAATATGTTTTGTGTTGTTTATCCGAGGTTGTATTCATCTCATTTTAAGACCTTGACTGTATTTGTAGCGACTTTCTGCAGCACAGTACCATAGTGCATATTCTGTACTGCTCTTTACCTGTGAGGACGGTGCCCCTGACCTCATCATTGAAAGTGATTTCCAGCTTCCAGCAGCTGATATACACTCACCTAAAGAATTATTAGGAACACCTGTTCTATTTCTCATTAATGCAATTATCTAGTCAACAAATCACATGGTAGTTGCTTCAATGCATTTAGGGGGGTGGTCCTGGTCAAGACAATCTCCTGAACTCCAAACTGAATGTCAGAATGGGAAAGAAAGGTGATTTAAGCAATTTTGAGCGTGGCATGGTTGTTGGTGCCAGACGTGCCGGTCTGAGTATTTCACAATCTGCTCAGTTACTGGGATTTTCACACACAACCACTTCTAGGGTTTACAAAGAATGGTGTGAAAAGGGAAAAACATCCAGTATGCGGCAGTCCTGTGGGCGAAAATGCCTTGTGGATGCTAGAGGTCAGAGGAGAATGGGCCGACTGAGTCAAGCTGATAGAAGAGCAACGTTGACTGAAATAACCACTCGTTACAACCGAGGTATGCAGCAAAGTATTTGTGAAGCCACAAAACGCACAACCTTGAGGCGGATGGGCTACAACAGCAGAAGACCCCACCAGGTACCACTCATCTAGACTACAAATAGGAAAAAGAGGCTACAATTTGCACGAGCTCACCAAAATTGGACTGTTGAAGACTGGAAAAATGTTGCCTGGTCTGATGAGTCTCGATTTCTGTTGAGACATTCAAATGGTAGAGTCCGAATTTGGGCTAAACAGAATGAGAACATGTATCCATCCTCTGATGGCTACTTCCAGCAGGATAATGCACCATGTCACAAAGCTCGAATCATTTCAAATTGGTTTCTTGAACATGACAATGAGTTCACTGTACTAAAATGGCCCCCACAGTCACCAGATCTCAAGCCAATAAAGCATCTTTGGGATGTGGTGGAACGGGAGCTTCGTGCTCTGGATGTGCATCCCTCAAATCTCCATCAACTGCAAGATGCTATCCTATCAATATGGGCCAACATTTCTAAAGAATGCTATCAGCACCTTGTAGAATCAATGCCACATAGAATTAAGGCAGTTCTGAAGGCAAAAGGGGGTCCAACACCGTATTAGTATGGTGTTCCTAATAATTCTTTAGGTGAGTGTATATCAGGACTTTCTTCGTCTGTAGTAGTCAGCTGCTTAACCACCTCCGGACCGCTGTACGCACAGACGCGTCCTGGAGGTGGTTGATTCATTCCTCCTGGACGCATATACGCGTCCTCTCGCGAGACGCGAGATTTCCTGTGAACGCGCGCACACAGGCGCGCGCGCTCACAGGAACGGAAGGTAAGAGAGTTGATCTCCAGCCTGCCAGCGGCGATCGTTCGCTGGCAGGCTGGAGATGTGTTTTTTTTAACCCCTAACAGGTATATTAGACGCTGTTTTGATAACAGCGTCTAATATACCTGCTACCTGGTCCTCTGGTGGTCCCATTTGTTTGGATCGACCACCAGAGGACACAGGTAGCTCAGTAAAGTCCCACCAAGCACCACTACACTACACTACACCCCCCCCCCCCCCGTCACTTATTAACCCCTTATTAGCCCCTGATCACCCCTGATCACCCCATATAGACTCCCTGATCACCCCCCTGTCATTGATTACCCCCCTGTCATTGATCAACCCCCTGTAAAGCTCCATTCAGATGTCCGCATGATTTTTACGGATCCACTGATAGATGGATCGGATCCGCAAAACGCATCCGGACGTCTGAATGAAGCCTTACAGGGGCATGATCAATGACTGTGGTTATCACCCCATATAGACTCCCTGATCACCCCCCTGTCATTGATCACCCCCCTGTCATTGATTACCCCCCTGTAAAGCTCCATTCAGACGTCCGCATGATTTTTACGGATCCACTGATAGATGGATCGGATCCGCAAAACGCATCCGGACGTCTGAATGAAGCCTTACAGGGGCATGATCAATGACTGTGGTGATCACCCCATATAGACTCCCTGATCACCCCCCTGTCATTGATTACCCCCCTGTCATTGATCACCCCCCTGTAAAGCTCCATTCAGACGTCCGCATGATTTTTACGGATCCACTGATAGATGGATCGGATCCGCAAAACGCATCCGGACGTCTGAATGAAGCCTTACAGGGGCATGATCAATGACTGTGGTGATCACCCCATATAGACTCCCTGATCACCCCCCTGTCATTGATTACCCCCCTGTCATTGATCACCCCCCTGTAAAGCTCCATTCAGACGTCCGCATGATTTTTACGGATCCACTGATAGATGGATCGGATCCGCAAAACGCATCCGGACGTCTGAATGAAGCCTTACACGGGTGTGATCAATGACTGTGGTTATCACCCCATATAGACTCCCTGATCACCCCCCTGTCATTGATCACCACCCCTGTCATTGATCACCCCCCCTGTCATTGATCACCCCCCCTGTCATTGATCACCCCCCCTGTCATTGATCACCCCCCTGTCATTGATCAACCCCCTGTCATTGATCAACCCCCTGTCATTGATCAACCCCCCTGTCATTGATCAACCCCCCTGTCATTGATCACCCCCCTGTCATTGATCACCCCCCTGTAAGGCTCCATTCAGACATTTTTTTGGCCCAAGTTAGCGGAATTATTATTTTTTTTTCTTACAAAGTCTCATATTCCACTAACTTGTGACAAAAAATTAAATCTCACATGAACTCACCATACCCCTCACGGAATCCAAATGCGTAAAATTTTTTAGACATTTATATTCCAGACTTCTTCTCACGCTTTAGGGCCCCTAGAATGCCAGGGCAGTATAAATACCCCACATGTGACCCCATTTCGGAAAGAAGACACCCCCAGGTATTCAGTGAGGGGCATATTGAGTCCATGAAAGATTGAAATTTTTGTCCCAAGTTAGCGGAACGGGAGACTTTGTGAGAAAAAAATAAAAAATATCAATTTCCGCTAACTTGTGCCAAAAAAAAAAAATTTCTATGAACTCGCCATGCCCCTCATTGAATACCTTGGGGTGTCTTCTTTCCAAAATGGGGTCACATGTGGGGTATTTATACTGCCCTGGCATTCTAGGGGCCCCAAAGCGTGAGAAGAAGTCTGGTATCCAAATGTCTAAAAATGCCCTCCTAAAAGGAATTTGGGCCCCTTTGCGCATCTAGGCTGCAAAAAAGTGTCACACATCTGGTATCGCCGTACTCAGGAGAAGTTGGGGAATGTGTTTTGGGGTGTCATTTTACATATACCCATGCTGGGTGAGATAAATATCTTGGTCAAATGCCAACTTTGTATAAAAAAATGGGAAAAGTTGTCTTTTGCCAAGATATTTCTCTCACCCAGCATGGGTATATGTAAAAAGACACCCCAAAACACATTCCCCAACTTCTCCCGAGTACGGAGATACCAGATGTGTGACACTTTTTTGCAGCCTAGGTGGGCAAAGGGGCCCATATTCCAAAGAGCACCTTTCTGATTTCACTGGTCATTTACCTACTTACCACACATTAGGGCCCCTGGAAAATGCCAGGGCAGTATAACTACCCCACAAGTGACCCCATTTTGGAAAGAAGACACCCCAAGGTATTCCGTGAGGGGCATGGCGAGTTCCTAGAATTTTTTATTTTTTGTCACAAGTTAGTGGAAAATGATGATTTTTTTTTTTTTTTTCATACAAAGTCTCATATTCCACTAACTTGTGACAAAAAATAAAAACTTCCATGAACTCACTATGCCCATCAGCGAATACCTTGGGGTCTATTCTTTCCAAAATGGGGTCACTTGTGGGGTAGGTATAATGCCCTGGTATTTTAGGGGCCCAAATGTGTGGTAAGGAGTTTGAAATCAAATTCTGTAAAAAATGACGAGTGAAATCCGAAAGGTGCTCTTTGGAATATGGGCCCCTTTGCCCACCTAGGCTGCAAAAAAGTGTCACACATCTGGTATCTCCGTACTCAGGAGAAGGTGGGGAATGTGTTTTGGGGTGTCATTTTACATATACCCATGCTGGGTGAGATAAATATCTTGGTCAAATGCCAACTTTGTATAAAAAAATGGGAAAAGTTGTCTTTTGCCAAGATATTTCTCTCACCCAGCATGGGTATATGTAAAAAGACACCCCAAAACACATTCCCCAACTTCTCCTGAGTACGGAGATACCACATGTGTGGCACTTTTTTGCAGCCTAGGTGGGCAAAGGGGCCCATATTCCAAAGAGCACCTTTTGGATTTCACTGGTCATTTACCTACTTACCACACATTAGGGCCCCTGGAAAATACCAGGGCAGTATAACTACCCCACAAGTGACCCCATTTTGGAAAGAAGACACCCCAAGGTATTCCGTGAGGGGCATGGCGAGTTCCTAGAATTTTTTATTTTTTGTCACAAGTTAGTGGAAAATGATGATTTTTTTTATATTTTTTTTTTTTATACAAAGTCTCATATTCCACTAACTTGTGACAAAAAATAAAAACTTCCATGAACTCACTATGCCCATCAGCGAATACCTTGGGGTCTCTTCTTTCCAAAATGGGGTCACTTGTGGGGTAGTTATACTGCCCTGGCATTCTAGGGGCCCAAATGTGTGGTAAGGAGTTTGAAATCAAATTCTGTAAAAAATGACGAGTGAAATCCGAAAGGTGCTCTTTGGAATATGGGCCCCTTTGCCCACCTAGGCTGCAAAAAAGTGTCACACATCTGGTATCTCCGTATTCAGGAGAAGTTGGGGAATGTGTTTTGGGGCGTCTTTTTACATATACCCATGCTGGGTGAGAGAAATATCTTGGCAAAAGACAACTTTTCCCATTTTTTTATACAAAGTTGGCATTTGACCAAGATATTTATCTCACCCAGCATGGGTATATGTAAAATGACACCCCAAAACACATTCCCCAACTTCTACTGAATACGGAGATACCAGATGTGTGACACTTTTTTGCAGCCTAGGTGGGCAAAGGGGCCCACATTCCAAAGAGCACCTTTCGGATTTCACTGGTCAGTTTTTACAGAATTTGATTTCAAACTCCTTACCACACATTTGGGCCCCTAGAATGCCAGGGCAGTATAACTACCCCACAAGTGACCCCATTTTGGAAAGAAGAGACCCCAAGGTATTTCGTGATGGGCATAGTGAGTTCATGGAAGTTTTTATTTTTTGTCACAAGTTAGTGGAATATGAGACTTTGTAAGAAAAAAAAAAAAAAAAAAAAAAATCATCATTTTCCGCTAACTTGTGACAAAAAATAAAAAGTTCTATGAACTCACTATGCCCATCAGCGAATACCTTAGGGTGTGTACTTTCCGAAATGGGGTCATTTGTGGGGTGTTTGTACTGTCTGGGCATTGTAGAACCTCAGGAAACATGACAGGTGCTCAGAAAGTCAGAGCTGCTTCAAAAAGCGGAAATTCACATTTTTGTACCATAGTTTGTAAACGCTATAACTTTTACCCAAACCATTTTTTTTTTACCCAAACATTTTTTTTTTATCAAAGACATGTAGAACAATAAATTTAGAGCAAAATTTATATATGGATGTCATTTTTTTTGCAAAATTTTACAACTGAAAGTGAAAAATGTCATTTTTTGCAAAAAAATCGTTAAATTTCGATTAATAACAAAAAAAGTAAAAATGTCAGCAGCAATGAAATACCACCAAATGAAAGCTCTATTAGTGAGAAGAAAAGGAGGTAAAATTCATTTGGGTGGTAAGTTGCATGACCGAGCAATAAATGGTGAAAGTAGTGTAGGTCAGAAGTGTAAAAAGTGGCCTGGTCTTTCAGGGTGTTTAAGCACTGGGGGCTGAGGTGGTTAAGTTAATAGTCATTTTATCTTATTTTGATGTGACATTTTGGAACTATGGAACCAATCAGCAGTTTTCCATACAAATATGTTCCCAACTTACAATAGTAGCCCCAGAGCCTATTAATATTGTATTATGAGGGAACACTGTGTAGTAAGACCCCTTTTCTTATACTAATGGGGCTTGATATGGACTGTTTGAAAATAGAGGAGCCTTCTAATTGGCGCAGAGAAGTAATAGGCGACGTCAGTCTGGCTTTTCTGTAGACACTTTGTATAGACCCTTAGGGAGTCCTGTCTTACTGTCACAGCGTGTAATGAGGCAGCATGCTGAAGTCTAAAACCATTACAAGATAACAGGATCACTGCGGTTAAATGAGATTATAAGATTAGAATGAGAAGATCCTGAGCCTGCAATTCCCACTGATGATTCATTTTCTGTTTCACAAGCTCTACAGCCAGGAGGAATTCCCATTCATGAAGTCACTTTATACTGTTCATGCGTATAAGGTCTCATCCATAACCATCCTACCATTCCTGAATAATGTATACACGCGTGTGCTCTGCATTCCCTTTTATTGTGTGGATATACTGTGCCTTTTTATGTCTGGATACCAGTTTTGAACAGAGTAGACTACTACGCCCAAAAAAGTAGTTTTTTTTTTTACAATGGAAGTCAATTGCAGATGGCTCCAGAATAGATGGATCCACTTCACATACCTTTAATACATTTTAAATGGGCAATGATAAAGTTGAATAAAAAATACATCAGATGCCGACTTGGTATTTTATTTTGTTGACTCCATTTGATAGATCCAGAAAAAAGTTAAAGGGTTTCTGCAGTTTGTTTAAACTGATTATCTATCCTCTGGATAGATCATCAGCATCTGATCGGCGGGGGTCCGACACCCGGGACCCCCGCCGATCAGCTGTTTGAGAAGGCAGCGGCGCTCCAGTATCGCCGCGGCCTTCTCACTGTTTACCGCAGGCCCAGTGACGTCACGACTAGTATCACTGGCCTGGGCGGGTCTAAGCTCCGTTCACTTGAATACTCTGCATATATAACTCAGTTGATAGTCCTTATTGCAAGACTTTTTTTTATCACCACCTTATGTCTACCTTATTTTCTTATTAGTCCCTTTTTACCATAATGGATCTATATTAAGGTACGACCACACAACAAGCTCTGATTCAACTTTAGTCCATCTGTATTGTTAATGGGTGTGTGGTATTGCATGGCCATTAACAATGCAGACCAGCTAAACAGTGCCACCCTAAGTAATTTAATTAGAGCCCGCGTGACTCATACGGGCTTGTGGCAGTCGACCACAGCAAGGCTGCATTGCAACCATGACTCAACCATGCTGTGTGATTGTACCCTTATATTGTTGCTGACTGTCCAATAAATCTTAAAGGGTTTCTGTCATGAGAAATAACTTTATGTAGCTAACAGACATTAGTGATGTGCTAATGTAAGCAGTACATAACAGTGGGCTTTATAATTCCCTGCCTGCCGCCGTTCACTTAAAATAAAGACTTTAAAAATATGCTAATGAGCCTCTAGGTGCTATGAGGGCGTTGCTTCAGCACCTAAAGGCTCGGTATATGCACCCTTTGGCACGCCCAGGTCGAGCTGATTGACTTTCGAGTTCTCCTCAATGTCCCGTAAATCCCGCGCCTACGCCGTCCAATGTACACTAAATTCCCTAAAACCCTTTACAGCATTGGGGGTTGAATAATTTTGAACACAACTGTATATAAGAGCCTCCCCAGCAGCCTTTGTATGCAGTATTTTGCAGATCTGAGAGAGACAGCAGTGTTGTTGTTGTGCTCTCGGCTTTCCTGTGTCATTACATTAGATAGTTAGTTAGGTAGTTAGTTAGTTAGATAGTTAGCTTATATATACAGTATAATACAGATAGTTAGTGGGAGATAGTCAGTGTAGGTTATATCCTGACATAGTGCAGCTGTTGCAGTGCAGGGTGTTGGGTAGTGTGATAGGTTCCGCTGTCCATACATACATGCAGACCTGCTAAAATGTGAAGTTTCACGTATTGCGCCTAAATATTCGCATCATTAGTGTAGATTATCCTTTCAAGGACCCTTTGGACCCGGGATTTAAATTATTAAAGTTCAAATAGCCTGGCGGCTAATAAGTTCCCGTTTAAGGTCTGTTTTAAAATGTAACATTTATTTGGTATTCTTTAAAAAATTACGGGAAAATAGAAAAGAAAAAGAATATAAAATTCCAGTGCTATGGTGCTTGGTGACAGTAATGATTCTATTTAATTTATTATTACTGCTTATATTTACAGTCTCTATCCTTTGTGTATCTACAACTCTGTCCTGAGGAATTGATCAAGTTGTATTGCCCTGCTTCAGTTTGACAGGAATATCTACAGCCCAAGCCTGAGATATAGATCTCCGTCAATCCTGCATCAGAGTGGATCGAGTCTATATCGCTCTTATCTCTTGATTCCTCTTGAGGATAGAGCGTAACTATTTGTCTCGGCAAACCCAGTGTCTGCAGCGCACCGGGGGCCGGACTCCAAGCACACTGCACTGTCTCTAAAACCTAAATTTGCAGCTCCCCCGACATGTTTCACCACCGATGTGGCGTCTTCAGGGGCTAAGGAGCTACTAACAACCATTAGTTGCTCCTTAGTAGCTCCTTAGCCCCTGAAGACGCCACATCGGTGGTGAAACATGTCGGGGGAGCTGCAAATTTAGGTTTTAGAGACAGTGCAGTGTGCTTGGAGTCCGGCCCCCGGTGCGCTGCAGACACTGGGTTTGCCGAGACAAATAGTTACGCTCTATCCTCAAGAGGAATCAAGAGATAAGAGCGATATAGACTCGATCCACTCTGATGCAGGATTGACGGAGATCTATATCTCAGGCTTGGGCTGTAGATATTCCTGTCAAACTGAAGCAGGGCAATACAACTTGATCAATTCCTCAGGACAGAGTTGTAGATACACAAAGGATAGAGACTGTAAATATAAGCAGTAATAATAAATTAAATAGAATCATTACTGTCACCAAGCACCATAGCACTGGAATTTTATATTCTTTTTCTTTTCTATTTTCCCGTAATTTTTTAAAGAATACCAAATTAGTGTAGATTAGCGCAATTGCGAATATATTGGAGCACTCTAACTGCATATAAAGCCATTTTTAATGTTCTGCTGTGCCGACCATTTTCTCCAATCTCAGGAAACTTCTAGCAGCTTGGAAAATGTAGCAACATTGACCCACGCCTGTATTTCAAGCACATTATGCAAATATTACATTGCCGATTTTTGCCAATCAAGAAAATAATCTCGAATTTGAGAATATATGACGAATATTCGCCCAATTTTTCGTGAAATATTGCGAATTAGAATATAGCCCCTGCCGCTCATCACTAGTAAGCACCTCACATTGTATCTCTCGCTCCCATCTCTTTAAACTGATCATCAAGACTCCTCCATAATGTCTACATGGCTGTCTGTGTAGGCAAGTATCTAGACTGTGATATTTAATATAACATACGCCACTCTCATGTATGAATAACAATTATCATTTAAAAATGTTCGGTTGTCCACTAGGCGGCACTATTCTATACTTCATTTAATAATAAAAATAAATAAATGATTTGAATGTCAGGTTCCCTGTACTTGTTCTGAGCTTACATAATACAGACTTCCTTTTACTGCACTCTATATTCCATATGGCTCATAGTTTACAGCTCCAGACTGTGAAATATATAGTTGAAATTCTGCACTCATGAGAAATCAGTATAGGATATTGCCACAGATTTAAAAAAAAAGAAGCTTCTCTGGGATAATGCCTCTGTAATACGCTATCCGATATAGCATGCCTAAATTTATTCAGAAAATACAAAGAATAACATTAGAAGCACACTGCACACATACCAACATCTGAGCTGGTAAAATCGGGGCATATAAGCCCCGCCCCCGGGAACGCCTCATACACACCAGAAACACCCTTTTATGGGTGGGGTTTGCATTAGACCTGCGCATTTTCTGGGACAGCGCAAATGTACTGGGACTGTCTCTGAAAATCAGGGACAGTCCTGGCCAATTCAGGACAGTTGGCAGCTATGGGGACAGTAGGGCCCGTAGAAGGCTATGGCAGCTGGCTGGCTACATTATAAATGTATGGCCACACACATCCTCCCTTGGCAATAAGTCAGCTTCTTTAGTAAGGAGTTATCGTCATGAGACAACCCCTTTAAGTACAGTTCCTCCAGACCGCCAGGTCAGGGGCGCTGCTATGAAAAAATTTCACTATCGCTGTAAAGATAAATTTTTACTGTAATCATTTTATGAATCTGGTTCGCTACACATTTGAAGAACAGTTTCTGTTTCTATTTTAAAGAGGACCTTTCATGGGATTATGTGTTACAAACTGGTATGCTTACCAGATAGAGTGGCCCCTACAGATGCAAGCACTTTTTTTTTGCTAAAATACCCCCCCCCTCCCCGTTCCGGCACTGTGTCCCTCGCAGTTTTTGGCTCCTGATTATGTTCATTTAGACCAGGCATGCTCAACCTGTGGCCCTCCAGCTGTTGCAAAACTACAGTCGTGGCCAAAAGTTTTGAGAATTACATAAATATTTGAAATTGGAAAAGTTGCTGCTTAAGTTTTTATAATAGCAATTTGCATATACTCCAGAATGTTATGAAGAGGGATCAGATGAATTGCATAGTCCTTCTTTGCCATGAAAATTAACTTAATCCCCAAAAAAACTTTCCACTGCATTTCATTGCTGTCATTAAAGGACCTGCTGAGATCATTTCAGTAATTGTCTTGTTAACTCAGGTGAGAATGTTGACGAGCACAAGGCTGGAGATCATTATGTCAGGCTGATTGGGTTAAAATGGCAGACTTGACATGTTAAAAGGAGGGTGATGCTTGAAATCATTGTTCTTCCATTGTTAACCATGGTGACCTGCAAAGAAAAGCGTGCAGCCATCATTGTGTTGCATAAAAATGGCTTCACAGGCAAGGATATTGTGGCTACTAAGATTGCACCTCAATCAACAATTTATAGGATCATCAAGAATTTCAAGGAAAGAGGTTCAATTCTTGTTAAGAAGGCTTCAGGGCGTCCAAGAAAGTCCAGCAAGCGCCAGGATCGTCTCCTAAAGAGGATTCAGCTGCGGGATCGGAGTGCCACCAGTGCAGAGCTTGCTCAGGAATGGCAGCAGGCAGGTGTGAGCGCATCTGCACGCACAGTGAGGCGAAGACTTTTGGAAGATGGCCTGGTGTCAGGAAGGGCAGCAAAGAAGCCACTTCTCTCCAAAAAAAACATCAGGGACAGATTGATCTTCTGCAGAAAGTTTGGTGAATGGACTGCTGAGGACTGGGGCAAAGTCATATTCTCAGATGAAGCCTCTTTCCGATTGTTTGGGGCATCTGGAAAAAGGTTTTTCCGGAGAAGAAAAGGTGAGCGCTACCATCAGTCCTGTGTCATGCCAACAGTAAAGCATCCTAGGACCATTCATGTGTGGGGTTGCTTCTCATCCAAGGGAGTGGGCTCACTCACAATTTTGCCCAAAAACACAGCCATGAATAAAGAATGGTACCAAAACACCCTCCAACAGCAACTTCTTCCAACAATCCAACAACAGTTTGGTGAAGAACAATGCATTTTCCAGCACGATGGAGCACGGTGCCATAAGGCAAAAGTGATAACTAAGTGGCTCAGGGACCAAAACGTTAACATTTTGGGTCCATGGCCTGGAAACTCCCCAGATCTTAATCCCATTGAGAACTTGTGGTCAATCCTCATGAGGCGGGTGGACAAACAAAAACCCACTTACCCTAAGTTCACACTTGCGCGTTTTACAGCGCGTTCCTACGCGCTGTAAAACGCTCAACAAAGGGAAACCAATGCTTCCCTATGGGAATGGTTCTCACCTGGGCGTTTTACAGCGCGTACGATCGCGCTGTAAAACGCCCGACGCTCAAAAAAGTTCTTTAGCTTCTTTGGGGTGTTTTGTAGCGCGTTCCAGTACATAGACTTTCGGGAACGCGCAACAATGGGCGTTCGCTTGTCTCTGTATGCGCGACTGTAAACGCCGGTACAATCGCGCATACAGAGCGCTCCATCGCGAACGCTCAGGTCTGAACCCAGCGTAATTCTGACAAACTCCAAGAAGTGATTATGAAAGAATGGGTTGCTATCAGTCAGGAATTGGCCCAGAAGTTGATTGAGAGCATGCCCAGAGCAGAGCTCCTGAAAAAGAAGGGCCAACACTGCAAATACTGACTCTTTGCATAAATGTCATGTAATTGTCGATAAAAGCCTTTGAAACGTATGAAGTGCGTGTAATTATATTTCACTACATCACAGAAACAACTGAAACAAAGATCTAAAAGCAGTTTAGCAGCAAACTTTGTGAAAACTAATATTTGTGTCATTCTCAAAACTTTTGGCCACGACTGTACAGGCCCAGCTGCAACATCTATGGGCAAATGTGCTTCAGGACACCATACAGAACCGGCATGCCCCCATGCCCAGCTGTATCTCATCTTGTATCCAGGCTAGATGTGGCCCAACAGGTTCCTAGAGCCTCCTATCAATTGTACAGTTTTCCCCAATGAACTTTTCATTTCAATCTACTATTGTAATTAGGGATGAGCGAATCAACAAGTCGATTCGCATAAAACTTAGTTTCAAAACTGCATGCGCCGTACAGTGTTAGAATGTATTGGCTCTGATGAGCTGAAGTTATTACTTCGCAAAAGTCTCACGAGAGTTCACATAATAACTTCAGAAATTGATTTATACTGTAAAAAAACATTTCCCGAACTCGGGTTTCAAGGTACCACTTGGAACCGTACCCGAGTTTGGGAAATGGTATTTTACAGTATAAATCAATTTCTGAAGGTATTATGCGAAGTCTCGCGAGACTTCGCGAAGTAATAACTTCAGCTCATCGGAGCCAATACATTCTAACACTGTACAGAGTGTTTGCTCCGTGCAGTATTAAAACAAAGTTTTATACGAATTGACTTCGGATGTTCCATCTGAAGTCGATTCGCTCATCCCTACTTGGAATCACTTAGATACAGTGTATCATCATTACATTCACACACAGACTGCTGCTTTTCTCCGCTCTAGGCAAAGGCCGGTTTCAGTTTAGACAGACTGGTTACTAGATATACATTGCCAATCAGTTACATTGTTCGGCATCTTGTTCATAGCAACCGATCTGTCCTCCGCTCCTCGCAGTACAGGGAAGGACTAAGGCTACTTTCACACTAGCGTTCGGGTGTCCGCTCGTGCGCACCGTTTGAAGGGGCTCACGAGCGGCCCCGAACGCATCCGTCTGGCCCCAATGCATTCTCAGTGGAGGCGGATCCACTGAGAATGCATCCGCCTGCCAGCGTTCAGCCTCCGCTCCGCTCAGTGAGCGGACACCTGAACGCTGCTTGCAGCGTTCGGGTGTCCGCCTGGCCGTGCGGAGGCGAGCGGATCCGTCCACACTTACAATGTAAGTCAATGGGGACGGATCCGTTTGAAGATGACACTATATGGCTCAATCTTCAAGCGGATCCGTTCCCCATTGACTTTCAATGTAAAGTCTGAACGGATCCGCTCAGACAACTTTCACACTTAGAAAATTTTTTACGTTTTAATGCAGACGCATCCGTTCTGAACGTCTGCATTATCGGAGCGGATCAGTCTGATGAAACATCAGACGGATCCGCTCCGAACGCAAGTGTGAAAGTAGCCTAAGCTGTGTTCACACAAGGCATTTCCAACAAAGTATTTGCCACTTGTTTTGTGCAAAACAACAGGAAAATATTTTCATGTCATGTTTTATAAATCAGTGGGGTGTAAGGCCCCTTTCACACGAGCGAGTTTTCCGCGCGGGTGCAATGCGTGACGTGAACGCATAGCACCCGCACTGAATCCTGACCCATTCATTTCAATGGGTCTGTGTACATGAGCTTCACGCAGTGTGAAAAACGCAGCATGTTCTATATTCTGCATTTATCACGTAGCCCTGGCTCCATAGAAGTGGATTGGGCTTCAGTGAAAAACGCTATGCATCCGGAAGCAAGTGCGGATGCAATGTGTTTTTCACTGATGGTTGCTAAGAGATGTTTGTAAACATTGTTTTTTATCACTCGCGTGAAAAACGCATTAAGGGTCCATTCACACGTCCGCAAAAGGGTCCGCACCCGTTCCGCAATTTTGCGGAACGGGTGTGGACCCATTCATTCTCTATGGGCCCGGACGTGAAGCGGAGAGCACACTATTTGCGGGTCCGTAACACAACACGGACGTGTGAATGGACCCTAAAATGCATTGCACTCGCGCGGAAAAAACTGAACAACTGAACGCAATTGCAGACAAAACTGACTGAACTTGCTTGCAAAATGCTGTGCGTTTCACTGAACGCATCCTGAGCCAATCCGTATTGTTCGTGTGAAAGGGGCCTAAGAAACAATGCAACATGTAACATACCCCCAGAGGCCATGCCAGCCAAAATCTAGAACAGGCCTCTCCAGCTACCATTATTTATGTAACCCGTGTTGGGGAAGCATTGTGCGCAGGGGGTACGGCTGCTTATCCCAAACTGGGATTCACAACAGCAAGCATCAGGACTAGGGGTTAGCGAATGGCGCTTCAGATCCAAGAGACAGGTCTCCATACAGCATTAAAACAAAGTTGGTGAACAAATCAACTTTGGATCTTGGATCTGAAGTGTAATTGGCTCACCCCTAATCAGGACCGAAGTGCAATGAACTACAATTCCCAGCACCACTTGTTCCTTAAAGGGGTTGTCGCACTTCAGTAAGTGCCATTTATTATGTAGACAAAGTGAATACAAGGCACTTACTAATGTATTGCTATTGTCCATGTTGCTTCCTTTGCTGGCTGGATTCATTTTTCCATCACATTATACACTGCTTGTTTCCATGGTTATGATTAGAGATGAGCGAATTTCATATTTGTAAAATCGTTCACGCTTTGTTTACTGGTAAAAGTAGAATTGCATTATGGATTCCATTACCACGGACCATAACGCAATTCTTATGTCCAGGCAAGGCAGTACTAAATGTATGCCTATCTAATCTGACTTTGTAAAAGTAGACTTAGACGGAGACCCCCTTACCTAGCCCAGGTTTCCTTCAATGGAGGCAGACCATGCGACAGAAGCAGGGCCTGGGGGCGGAGTGGCCCGGTGTTCCCAATGAGAATGCCTTTGCAGTGCCAATAGGAGCGCTCAATGCAAATTGATGATTACAGTTTCCACTGCAGACAATGGTAAGTGTATAAACTTCTATGCACTGAGCTTCCCCTTCAGACAGCTTTGTAATATATGAAGCAGAAGATTCATCCGTGTAGTTATGATAGTTGTCTGGTGTAAAAAGAGTGAGAAATAAAAATGATTGTAACTTTGAACTCCCGGGTGTTGCGCTTTCTGTTCTGTGTGTTTGATACACCTATACTGGTATATTGGTGGGGCGGGAGGGCCCATATGAGATCTGTTTACGCCCGGCTAGGTTTCCATGTAGACTATTACACCACTGTGATGACCTCTGCGTTATTCGGAAACGTTACTTAGTTTCCTCACGCCAGAGATGAAGCAGTTATCTGTGGGTATTCAAAGCGAGGTGTATTACACTGACAATATAGCTGGAAGCCAGCGATATACATCCTGTTTTGTAATGTTTCCTTTTCATTCCTGGAATTCTTGGCTTCTCCACTTTATTTCTTTTGGTATGATTATTGTTGGGTTGTTGGTTTAACCCTGCGACATCCTCGGAGACATTTTCCCATAAATCAGCTTATACTCGTTCTGGTAAAGGCCAGCGGTTGGCCGGCAGAATGTCAGAGAGGGAAGTAGGTGTAAACATGGCACTATTGGGGACATACAGTATCCATGCTAATTTAGTGACAGTTCTAAATTTAATTTGAGGAAGGGACCAACCCATTGTCTTCATCCTTGGTTAGGAAATATTGCTGTTCTATTCAGGGGTTGTCTGCTTTTTACTATTGATGACCTATCCTCAGGATTGGTCATCAATATTAGATCAGCGGGGGTCCAACTCCTGGCACACTCACCAATCAGCTGTTGGAAGAGAAGGCAGTGCTCATATGAGCGTTACCTTCTCTGCTCTGTTTTCCTGCTCGCCGCAGCAATTGCAATGGTAAGCAGTGTAGTTACAAGTATGGCGTCCCTATTCTCTTCTATTGGACGGCTCTGTAGTATTCACTTGAACAGACAGAGCCGTCCCATAGAAGTGAATGGGGATGCAATACCTGTAATTACACCTGCTCACCCCTGCAATTACTGCAGCGAGCAGGTAAACAGATCAGAGAAGGCAGTTCCGGGAGTTGGACCCCCGCCGATCTGATATTGATTACCTAACCTGAGGATAGGTCATAAATAGTAAAAAGCGGACAACCCCTTTATTAAAGTAGCCCTGGGAAAAAATAAATAAAAGTAGCCCGCTGTTGTAGGTGGGTCCAAATTGACAAAAGGCAGGGCCAATATGAGTAGGCGGGACCAGCAATACTGTAGTGCAGCAGAAAATAGTGCCCCAGCAGAACCAAATAAACAGTGCAGCACCGAATACTGCTGCCCTCACTGCAGCAATCAATCCTATCACTGTCCTGAGGATTGCAATACAGTTGACTGCAGGAAGGCACTTTCTTCTGGCAGCCAGGTGTATAAGTACCAGATGCTCCAAGTATTAATGCCAAGAGCATCAGATCACTATGTACCTCACTAACGGCCATTAGGAGGGCTTTGGCAGACTGGGAATTTCCCTGTAGGGTCTATGGCCAGTCTGCCCCTGTGTAAAGACCTGTCTGGGCTGTAGTGAATAAAGTTTAATAGTCCAACAGATTCACAGTAGGCAAGCTGTAGATTGCTTGGACTATATTTGCATAACATTAGTGAGATATGTTTAGCGTGTACACTAGAAAAGCTCCCAGTAGACTTGCTGACAGTGTCCATAGGACCGTATATAGTGGGATGCGAAAGTTTGGGCAACCTTGTTAATCGATATGATTTTCCTGTAAAAAATCGTTGGTTGTTACGATAAAAAATGTCAGTTAAATATATCATATAGAAGACACACAGTGATATTTGAGAAGTGAAATGAAGTTTATTGGATTTACAGAAAGTGTGCTATAATTGTTTAAACAAAATTAGGCAGGTGCATCAATTTGGGCACCACAAAAAATAAATTAAATCAATATTTAGTAGATCCTCCTTTTTCAGAAATTACAGCCTCTAAACGCTTCCTGTAGGTTCCAATGAGAGTCTGGATTCTGGTTGAAGGTATTTTGGACCATTCCTCTTTACAAAACATCTTTAGTTCATTCAGGTTTGATGGCTTCCGAGCATGGACAGCTCTCTTTAAGTCACACCACAGATTTTCAATTATATTCAGGTCTGGAGACTGAGATGGCCATTCCAGAATGTTGTACTTGTTTCTCTGCACAAATGCCTTAGTGGATTTTGAGCAGTGTTTAGGGTCGTTGTCTTGTTGAAAGATCCAGCCCCGGCGCAGCTTCAGCTTTGTCACTGATTCCTGGACATTGGTCTCCAGAATCTGCTGATATTGACTGGAATCAATGCGTCCCTCAACTTTGACAAGATTCCCAGTCCCTGCACTGGTCACACAGCCCCACAGCATGATGGAACCACCACCATATTTTACTGTAGGTAGCAGGTGTTTTTCTTGGAATGCGGTGTTCTTTTTCCTCCATGCATAACGCCCCTTGTTATGGCCAAATAACTCAATTTTAGTTTCATCAGTCCACAGCACCTTATTCCAAAATGAAGCTGGCTTGTCCAAATGTGCTTTAGCCCACCTCAAGCGGCACTTTTTGTGCTGTGGGCGGAGAAAAGGCTTCCTCTGCATCACTCTCGCATACAGCATCTCCTTGTGTAAAGTGGGCCGAATGGTTGAACGATGCACAGTGACTCCATCTGCAGCAAGATGATGTTGTAGGTCTTTGATGCTGGTCTGTGGGTTGGCTCTGACTGTTCTCACCATTCGTCACTTCTGTCTATCCGAGATTTTTCTTGGTCTGCCACTTCGAGCCTTAACTTGAACTGAGCCTGTGGTCTTCCATTTCCTCAATATGTTCCTAACTGTGGGAACAGACAGCTGAAATCTCTGAGACAGCTTTCTGTATCCTTCCCATAAACCATGATGGGGAACAATCTTTGTCTTCAGGTCATTTGAGAGTTGTTTTGAGACCCCCATGTTGCTACTCTTCAGAGAAAATTAAAAGAGGAGGGAAACTTACAATTGACCCCCTTAAATACTCTTTCTCATAATTGGATTCACCTGTGTATGTAGGTCAGGGGTCACTGAGCTTATCAAACCAATTGGAGTTTCAATAACTAGTTCTAAAGGTTTTGGAATAAAAAAAAAGACAACAGTGCCCAAATTTATGCACCTGCCTAATTTTGTTTAAACAATTATAGCACACTTTCTGTAAATCCAATAAACTTCATTTCACTTCTCAAATATCACTGTGTGTGTCTCCTATATGATATATTTAACTGACATTTTTTATCGTAAGAACCAACGATTTATACAGGAAAATCATGGCGATTAACAAGGTTGCCCAAACTTTAGCATCCCACTGTAAGTGACAGATGCCATGCCACTGTATAGCATCCATTAGAAACATCTGGATATAAAAGATGCCATGTTTTACAGGCAAGGGCAGCGCTAAAGCCCGCTCATTAGTGCCGATAATGTCACTGGGAACACTGCTAGGTGGAAGCCCCCGCCTAGCAGAGACCTGGTATGTCACTGGATCTGCAGAAAAAGCCCTTGCCCTGTGCGATTCAGCGCAGGGCAAGGGAGAGCATCAATGCTCCGATGCTCATCTCAGAGGAACTGCCTCAGTGAAGACAGGGATATTTCCAGGTTCAGCTCTGAACCTGGACAACCCCTTTAAGGCAACAGATCTTAAAGCCCTACTCTCCAGATAGGTCATCAGTATCAGATAGGTGAGGGTGCTGAGTGTTGGAGCCCCACCAATCAGCTGTTTTTGGCTGCCATGGCATTGTAAGCTGTGCTTTATACGCAGCTGGAGGGAGACCACTGTGTGGTGACCATGCCATGGTTGCTGCAGCTTAGCTCCCATTCAAGTGAACCCTTCAGTACACTGGCCCCAGAATCTTCACAGTGTATGCAGCCTTTTGCTTTTGTCCATATACTGTTAGTTTCTGGCAGCTACCTAAACAGCAGATCAATGGGGGTTCTGGTGGTCAGACCCTTACTGATCTGATATGGATGACCTTTCCGATGGATAGATCATCAATATCTGTAGCTTGGAAAACTTCTTTAAAACTGCAAATCTCTTCACTTTGCTATTGCTGATGGTGCTATTGCAGCACGCCAGACCTGCAGGGTATTGCGAAGTGAGGTCACGGTTATGGGCAATCGAGGGTTACTCACTGTATTGGAGAACCCTGGGCAGGCATGCGGCAGTGAATGAGAGGTAGACACAAGTTCCTCTGGGGCACACTCTGTATGGAGAGACCTGGCCTGATGGTGTATGAGGTGCCCTGGATGTTGCAGGTGTTTTGAGTGCCTGGGGCAAGGTCCCTTTAAGGATCATGACGCCAGTGCCAGTAACGGTGGCACACCGGTTTTCTAGTAGCAGTAATTGAGGTACACAGCTGGTATAGTGAACCAAACGTTGCTTTACTTTGGAAAACAGTCCAACTTTGTACAGACAGTTTACAGTTGATAATGATGCAGTCCCTTATATAACAAATGCCACAGCAGGTTTACTTCTCAATATGGCAGGTATAAATCTTGCAAGATACTTGGAGGGTAAACAGTTAATGCTTAGCAGACCTATGCTGCACTATCCCCTTCAGCTATTCTAGCTGGCTGGATCCCAAGGCCCGGATGCCTAAATGCTGGCTTTAATCCTTGGTATATAAATCTTCCTCCAGTATTGACCCTTGCTTTAGATTAAAGTACCTCTGCCCATCAGCTTACTTCTCTGAGCTGGTTGTACTGTTTCTGTGCTGGGTCTGAAGGTGGCTGCAGGTTGCTCCCAGGAGGTACATCTCTTCTCTTGGGGTAATCTTCTGAGCTAACTGAGGCTCACTTTATCAACAGGCAGGCTAGAGTTCTTCACTAGCCTCCTGGTAGCAACTAGCAGCCCGGACTATCCAGCTGCATGTCAGGAGGAGGCCCTCAGCATATCTCTGGCTGGTGCCTTCTCACTTCTGTCTCCACAGACTCCTGACTATGACCTAACTCCTCCCTGTCTGGGCCTGAACATTTATACTAGGGGCTCCCTATCTCCCTCTAGTGTCTAGGATGCCTAACTACACCCTAATAGGCCTGCTATGCATGACACAGGGGAAAACATTGCATGTAAAAGCACATAGAAAATACATTAAAGTACATAGTTAAATATAATATTTCTGTCCCTTAGGAGTAGAAGTAACACGTGAACCAATTGACCCTTGTGTAGTGCCCACCCCTACCTAGTGGGACACTACACTATTGTGTAATATACTGACCTACCAAATCACCTCAAACCACAGTAAATCACAATCAGTAAGAGTTAATAACTGAATAATGGAAGTCCCCCTTCAAACAGCATTGACTTGTGCATACCAATGTAATTACTTCTAGGCCAGAGACCCCTCAATATGTCCAACGGTAGGTGATGGTTTTTTGTATTTGGGTTGTATGTCTGAGTCTACATTATTTGAGTTTACAGCAGTACTTCTTATATGTCGGGTGCTGTTGGTCATGGTAGTACTGACGTATTATATTCATGTTTAAGTGCTTGTTAGGCTACTTTATTATTTTCCGGTATTGAGATTCCGTCCTAGGGGCTCAATACCGAAAAAAAACGGATCCTAATGCATTCTGAATGGAGAGCATTCCGTTCAGTATGCATCAGGATGCATCAGTTCAGTCCCTCTTAAGGTATTTGGCCGGAGAAAATATTGCAGCACTTGCATTAATTTCCATTGAAATGTATTAGTGCTGGATCCGGCATTAAAATTGCCGCATTGACGGATCCGGTCATGCGCAGACCTTTAAAAATGTGAATATAATAAATACTGGATCCGTTTTTCCGGATGACACCAGAGAGACAGATCCGGTATTTCAACGCATTTGTCAGACGGATCCGCATCCGGATCCGTCTACAAATGATATCCGTTGGCATATGGATTTCCGGATCCAGCAGGCAGTTCCGGCAGTTCCTCACAACGCAAGTGTGAAAGAACCCTTACTTAGTGACCTTATAGCGAGGCAGACACATGATGTATTTTAGGATTTGGTTAACGTACAATTGTATTAATTGGTAATTAGGTCTTTATTGTGTTGTTGACGTCTCATCAAAGTACCAGCATTTTGATTTGTGGTGCAGTACCCCCTCCCCTTTTCTGTTTCTTCCCTCATCCTTGGACTATCATGTACTATTCTTTTGGGGAGTCTGCGGTATATATATATATTATTTCAGTATTATTAGATGGGAATTTTCTCATCTTGTCCACTAGTGGTTAGTTACATATTATTGTGATTTTATAGGATATTACAGAGCTGATTAATTTTGTTTTATTATGATATCTGGGTAATTTTTCCTCCTGTACCTGGACTTTTTTTTTGTGTAATATGGTAACATAATGTGGACTGTAAGGCTAAGGCTACTTTCACATTAACGGCAGGGGAGTCCGGCAGGCTGTTCTGGCGGGTGATCCGTCCTGCCACTAGTTCACGTGTGCCCCCGCTCCGTCCCCATTGACTGTAATAAGGGGGGGTGGAGTTCCGGTTGCAGCACGGCAGCGCGCGGCGAAAGGCAGCTGGACTAAAAGTACCACATGCAGTACTTTTATTCCGGCTGCCTCTCGCCGTGCGCTGCCGTGCTGCCTCTGGAACTCCGCCCCCATTATAGTCAATGGGGACGGAGCGGCAGTCCAGGGGCACACGTGAACTAGCAGCAGGATGGATCTGACAGGCTGTTCACCCGCCGGAACAGCCTGCCGGAGTCCCCTGCCGCTAGTGTGAAACTAGCCTTAGGCCTCTTTCACACGGCCGTTTTTTTTTCCTGTTTACGGGCTGTTTTTTACGTTCCGTATATTGTCCGTATACAGAACCTATCATTTCATACTCCGTATGCATTCCGTTTCCGTATTTCTGTTTTTCCGTTCCGTTGAAAGATAAAACATGTCCTATTATTGCCCGCAAATCATGTTCCATGGCTCTATTCATGTTAATGGGTCCGCAAAAAAAACAGAACACATATGGAAATGCATCTGTATGTCTTCCGTATTCGTTCCGTTTTTGCGGAACCATCTATTGAAAATTTTATGCCCAGCCCAATTTTTTCTATGTAATTACTGTATACTGTATATGCCATACGGAAAAACGGAATGGAAAAACGGAACAGAAACGGAAACACAACGGAAACAAAAAATGAAATAACGGATCTGTGAAAAACGGACCGCAAAACACTGAAAAAGCCATACGGTCGTGTGAAAGAGGCCTTAAACAGACATACACGCATCCATTTAAGCCTACTATTCTGGAATGTTGATCCAGAGGGAGGCAAAAAAAAAACTCTCGTGAGGTAGAAGCCAATGTTCCTCATGTTAAGGGGAAATTCCTTCCCAACTCCAAATTTGGCAGAAGATATCACTGAATCAACACTTTGTGCTGCTGTGCTGGTAGATTAGTGAGTACTTCCTACAGCACTGTTGTTATAGTCAACTGTAGAAACCCCCTTAAAAACATTGGCCACACCAAGATGGTGCTATGCAGTACTAGATAATAAGTAAAACTACAAGTCGTGCCACAAAAGTCAAGCCCCCACATGGCTCTGTAGGAAGAAAAACAAAAAAGTTATGGGTCTTGGGATGTGGCGATGCAAAAAACATTTTCTTTGAAAAAAAGGGATTGTGCAAAAGTAGAAAAATCTAAAATACTAACCCAGAGAATACAGTTAGGCCCCTTTCATACGAGCGTGACGGATTAGGTCCGGATGCGTTCAGGGTGCGTTGAGTGAAACTCGCACCATTTTGCAAGCAATTTTAGTTAGTTTTGTCTGCAATTGCGTTCAGTTTTTTCCGTGCGGGTGCAATGCGTTTTAATGCGTTTTTCACGTTAACAAACAACATCTCTTAGCAACCACCAGTGAAAAACGCATTCTATCTGCACTTGCTTCCGGATGCAATGCGTTTTTCACTGAAGCCCCATTCACTTCTATGGGGCCAGGGCTGCGTGAAAAACGCAGAATATAGAACATTCGTGCATTTTTCACGCAACGCAGAACTGATGCATGAAAAAATAAAAATACTCATGTACACAAACCCATTGAAATGAATGGGTCAGGATTCAGTGCGGGTGCTATGCGTTCACATCACGCATTGCACCCGTGCGGAAAACTCGCTCGTGTGAAAGGGGCCTTATTATGTTATTTATGCTGTAAAGTGAACACTGAGAAATTTACAACTTAAAAAATCTGCGGCAGTATTGCTGCTTTTTCCATCCCCTCAGAAAAAGTTAATAAAATTAACCAGTTAATTATGTGTATCCCAAAATGGTGCCATTAAAACTACAACTTGTTCTGCAAAAAACAAGCCCTCATATGACTACATTGATGAAAAAAAAGTACCGTATTTTTCGCTTTATAAGACGCGTCGGATTATAAGGCACACTTTGGTTTTAGATGAGGAAAATTAGAAAAACCCCTATCTTCTAGCCATAAACTCTGGTGGTGGTCAGGGGCAGGATGCATTGCATTACACAGCCAACCTTCAGATGTCACCATTTCTGTACCAAGCTAGTAAATCGGAATCTGGAATAGCCATTGGTTGGTATTACAGCACACCGCTTATTGCATTTTGTCCGTGTATATCTGAAGTGGACTGCTTGGAAAAGGCAGCTTGTTCCCGTGACTATATGAATGTGAGCTGGCATGTGAAACATCATATTGCCTGGCTATACTCAACATTCTGAGGTTTCGAAAGTATGCAGCAAAGGACGTGACCTGTATTAAAACCATTTAGTGTTTATACTGAGCCTTGGTACTCCTACAGTTCAGTAAATGGAAAGCTGTAGTGATACGTCATGTCCACTACAAGTGCATTGACGTGTGCTGTGGGAACGCCAGCCACACTAAGAATTGTACTGCAGTAATTATACAGCTAATTAAATGTGGTGCGGGTATATTTGTATTGGTGCAGCATTCTGATCTGTGTATATAGCAGCGGGATTTAACCAGCATGCTTCTGTGCCACTTGGGCTACTTTCACACTAGCGGCAGGACGGATCTGACAGGCTGTTCACCCTGTCGGATCCGTCCTGCCGCTATTTTGCCGTTTGGTTAAGACCTGACCTGACAAGAATAGCGTGGTGTTAAACAGGCAGGAAGCGCTCAAACCCATATGCAGTTGTGCACATATATACAGGGGAGCAGATCCTGCACTTGTGGCCCGTTGCTAATGGTGATCCCCAGCAAAAATGCATACAGTGGAGGGAGCAGCGGACCACAAGTACCACAAGAGACATCCTACACAGGATAGCAATTGTGTGGATGTGAGAACCAGTATAACAATCTAATAACAACAAGGTGCACTCTGCGGTCTTCCTAAGCCCTCAAACTGATGATAAAATTGAGAGATTAGCCAACATGTGTGCACCTGTCCTTGTTGTTATAAGACCTGACCTGGTTTGAAGGTTAAAATAGAAGCATACAAAACATAGATTTATCACAGCATTTTTGCCTTCGTTTTGGAGTAAATGGCAACATTTCCTGACAAACTTAGGCCTCTTTCCCACGGGCGTTGCGGGAAAATGTGCGGGTGCGTTGCGGGAACACCCGCGATTTTTCCGCGCGAGTGCAAAACATTGTAATGCGTTTTGCACTCGCGTGAGAAAAATCACGCATGTTTGGTACCCAAACCCGAACTTCTTCACAGAAGTTCGGACTTGGGTTAGGTGTTGTGTAGATGTTATTATTTTCCCTTATAACATGGTTATAAGGGAAAATAATAGCATTCTGAATACAGAATGATTAGTAGGTGATCAATTGAGGGTTAAAAAAAAAATAAAAAAATTAACTCACCTTCTCCTCTTGTTCGCGTAGTTCCCGGTCTCTTCTTTACTTCTTTAATGATGAGCTGTGGGCTAACGGACCTTTGGTGACGTCAGATCACATGCTCCAATCACATGGTACATCACCGTGGTGATAGACCATGTGATTGGAGCATGTGATCTGACGTCACCACAGGTCCTAGCCGGTAGTTCATCATTAAAGAAGTAAAGAAGAGACTGGGAACTACACGAACAAGAGGAGAAGGTGAGTTTATTTTTATTTTTTTTAACCCTCAATTGATCACCTACTAAGCATTCTGTATTCAGAATGCTATTAATTTCCCTTATAACCATGTTATAAGGGAAAATAATACAGTGAATAGACTGTCACCTAGCAACCAATGCGTGAAAATCGCACCGCATCCGCACTTGCTTGTGATTTTCACGCAACCCCATTCACTTCTATGGGGGCCTGCGTTGCGTGAAAAACGCAGAATATAGAGCATTCTGCGATTTTCACGCAACGCACAAGTGATGCGTGAAAATCACCGCTCATGTGAACAGCCCCATAGAAATGAATGGGTCGGTATTCAGTGCGGGTGCAATGCGTTCACCTCACGCATCGCATCCGCGCGGAATACTCGCCCGTGTGAAAGGGGCCTAATAGTTCACAGCACTCTGTATGTGTTTTTCGCCTAGTAGGACAGTTTTGGTAGTCCAGCCATTTTGTGGGCCTGTCACGCTCTGACCCGCTCCTGACCTGGGGGTGCATAGATTGGGATTGTGCACGGGCGTTGCAGTTGCGCTTCATTTCACAAGTGCTCTGTGACACTTTCACAAATTTGCTGCACAGACCATTACCTTTCAACACATGGACATATTTGAAGGCACACTTAATTTTTATTAACGATAATAGACATTTTTTTTTTTTAAATGTCTTCTTCATACCTTTAGCTTTGTTTATGAAGATTCCTCAGACTTTAACACTCCATCAAATAGAGTCATGGGCATCTTTACTTTAAAACTTGTCATCACTCCGAATATGGCATGTATGTTTAACTGAACTGAATTGTGCCTTTGCTCTGTTATTCCTTCTAGAAATGTATGACTAAATTGACACCTGTTAAGTTGTCAAAGGTCTGTTTGTCTGATTGGGTAATGTCAGAGTGTACAGGAAAACACCCCCAACCAGTAGCATCCAGTTGTTAATTTATGCACTTCTATGAGGAATAACAGAGGAATGGCACAACACAATTCTAAGAAAAGATGCTGCTAAATTATTATTTAATGTAAAATATGGGGGTTTACTAAAATAGACATGTCAGGAGTGGCAACAAGTCCTCTTTTAATAGTATACTTTACACTAATTGAAACTTTTGAAGAACAAAACATCAATCCTTTGTGAAATGGATTTGAGGCGGCCATATTGTGGCTGCACAAGCCCCTTACAGTGGATGCTACATTTGAAGTAGAGCCGGACTGGGGGGCCTTTAGGGGAGGCGACCATGACCATGACGGGGGGGTGGTTAGTGAGACCCCCAGAACAGAAATTGGTGATTTTAATTAAGGGGGTGTGTCCGAGGGGTTAAAAGTGTGGGGCAGCAGCCGGTTAGGGGCCATTTTGTTAGGCAAGCGCCAGGACCTGACTTACCGGTGGCTACCATGGAGGCTATTATCCAGGAGTTGTGGAGGGCGGCAGTGGAACGAGGAGAAGGATGGCTGCAGGACCGAGTGCAGGAGCTGCTGCGAGGGTAAGCGGAGGTTCCAGCTATGCCTCCGCCTGTGGCGTCCCGGCCGCAGCGGTCCAGGCCGCCAGGCGTCCCCTCGGGCTCAGCGCCGGAGACGGAGCCCCACCAGGGACCCTCCACGCCGGGGGGCAGCTGGTCCGGTGTGGGAAGAATCTGAGAAGTCGGCGGAGCCCACCCGCAGGCCGTGCCAGGTCTGCCCGGCGGTTGACCCAGCGTCTGGAGTCCGGACCAGGAACGGCGGCCCCAGCCTATGGATCAGTGGCTGGGGGACCTCGGCGACGCCAAGATGGAGGACAGGACGGGGCTGCTGTGGGGGAGGAGACCGGCTCCGGCAGGCCCTCGGCGGGAACATCCAGGAGAGAAGAGGAGGGAGGCTCCGCCTCCTCTGAAGATGGACTTGTGCGCTCTGGGAGCTACGTCCCTGACTCCAGCTCGGTCAGGGGACATCTGGCGGAAGAGGATCCAAGGAGGTCGGGACGTCTCTCGTTCACAGTGGGACCGGTTTCGTCAGCTCGTCAGGTGGGGGTAGAAAGTCCAGTATCTCTGTGGAACGTTCTGGAGTAGCAGTAGCGGGCCTTATCCGGTACGCCTGGTACGTGGGAAAGGTATTCGAGGGCTTGGGAGTGTTGGGAACAGTGGAAAGTGAGATTGGGTGTGGGCGACGAGGATATAGAAATACCTATGTTGTTGTTTATTGGGCATTGCAGGGATGAGGGTTGGTCTGTTTCTAGGATGAATAGTTGCTTGGCAGGGCTGGTTTTAGTTTTTTTCAGCTCAGGAATTTAAGGGATGTGACTAAATCATTTTTGGTAGCACGGGCCATGAAGGGTTGGCGTCGGGAAAAGGCAGGAGTAGACTCCCGCCGGCCGGTGTCATTTACATTGTTGGTTAAGACGGGGAAGTGAAATTGTTCAGACTGGCTTTTTTGCTGGCGTATTTTGGGGCATTGCGGCTAGGCGAATTGGTTAGCCCGACAGTGGATAGAAAAGGGGGGCTATTTAGGGATGACGTGGATGTTTTGCCTGATAGGGTGGAATTCGTGATCAGGCGGTCAAAGACTGACATGGAAGAGAAAGGGCGGCGGGTTGTTTTGTTTGAAATCCCAGATTGTCTAATGTGCCTACTACGTTGCATGCAGGATTTCATCGGGGGCAGGGTGGGAGACGGGTTTACCCCGTTATTGGTTCATGAGGATGGTTCCTTTCTTTCACGATTTCTGTTTTCGGCAGTTTTTAGGCGGTGTTTGGCCGAGTTGGGCGTGGGGGAGTTAGGTTTTTCCAGTCACTCGTTTAGAATTGGGGCGGTGATGGAGGCAGCTAGATGGGGGTTAGGCGACGACGTCATAAAAAGGATTCGTAGGTGGGAATCGGTACGATTTAGGTCATACGTAAGGCCAGAAGTGGTGATTTGGTGAGAGGTGGGAAGTTGGGGGAATGTGTTCAGCAGTTGTGGCATGGTTGCTCTTGTTTCTCTTGTTTCCTTTATCGTTGCAGGTTCGGACCCAGCGCTGGTTTGGCTGTTGGGTCATTCGTATGTGTGGTGGGGAGCTTCCAGGGCTGCGGTTAGGCCGGACGGTTTACAACTCGGATTTGCTCGTGAAGTGGCAATGGTAAGGTGGATTGGCAGGCGGGGGATGATGTGGAGTGGGGTTCTTCCGAAGTTTAACAGATTTGTTAGGCGGGACAGGGCCCCTGCAGTTTTGGTTCTACATGTAGGGGAAAATGATTTGGGAACTAGGCCCTTTAGGGAGTTCGTGAGAGACGTTAAATTTGATTTGTTGCGGTTATGGGCGTTGTACCCGGGGATGATAACGGTATGGTCGGACATCGTGCCGAGAGGGGTTTGGCGGGGAGCCCGCTCAGTGGAGGGTTTGAACAAGGCCCGAGCGAAAGTCAATAGGGCTATTGGGAGGTTCATGGTGAGGAATGGGGGGTTAGCGGTGCGGCATCGGGATCTGGAGAAGGGTATTTGGGGGTTCTGGTGTAGTGATGGGGTGCACCTCAATGCCCTTGGTTTGGCTATGTGGAGCTTGGCAATACAGGAGGGCATGGAGATTGCAGTGCAGGTGTGGAGGGATGCACGGGCTTGAGGGGGATCAAGCCTGTGCGTTTGTGGCGGTGGGAGGTCCTTGGAGTCGGTGTGATTCTATGGTAAGGAGGATGGGAGGGCCCTACAGGTGGGGCTGGACTCCCAGGATTGTTGGGCGGCTGTGGCGGAACTGTCAGGGTGAGCCATCAGGGGTGCCTCTGAGCTAGCGGTCAATGGCTGGGGGTAAGTCGGCTTACCTTGACACGGTTCTTTTGGGTTTTAGGGCTTCAAGGACCTCCCACTCGGAAAAGAAGGGACATACATGTTAATGTGTTTTGGTTGGCATTTATGAGGTTATTATTATTATGATATTATATGTATGTTTGTAATAAATCGGCTGCTGTGGCCAAATTAATCCAAAAAGCAGTGTCAGTGTCTTTATTGGGGAAAGGTGGTTGGGGGAGGCATGTTGATTGAGGTGGGGTTGGGGTATGACTGTGGGGAGTCGAACGGTATTAACCAGTACCTCCGTCATGTGATCTTCAATGTTCCACTGGTCTCCTCTGTGTGCCTAAAGAAGGTGGGTTTCCGGTGGCTGTAATGTAGTTGTGTTTTAGCAGCCATATTGCAGGCACAATACCTGGATCTATTGCAGGTCACCTCCAAGAGCTCAGATCACCATAGAAGGGAGTCACATGTGGCACAAAATCTGATAAATCTGGTGCATCTTTAAATGTAAATACACATAATAATGTAAAAGCAGCAGATTCGGCGGACACACTGTTTGCGGGGAGCTTCCGACAAGAAATTGGGCGAAATTTATATTTTCAACCCATCCTTTTGTCCTCCAGGGAGATAAGCCACGGCTGGAACTGTCTCCGCTCTCCCCATACCATAAACCGACATGTTCGGGTATGGGGAAACGGGAGAGATGTAAGTCGGCCGACAGCTATTAAATGTGTATGGCCAGTTGGGTTCGGCTACACGGCGACATTTCATATAATCTATTTCAATGGTGTCGCAATGTGAGATGCAGCGACTGCGGATTTATTTGCGACTTTAAATATAAAATTCTTTATACTGTAAGTCATCGTCCTCATTTATATGGAAGTTATTGAGGACATTATTTTGATTTAACTTTGATGTGCACACTGGTCTGCTCTATTATTACTATGGAATTACGGTCAGGCAGGGAAGAGGTTAACTAATCACCTAGAGGAAAGAAGGAAGCTATTTCGGTGCAACTAGACTCACCAACATCTGGGAATTTCGGGCTATTGGTGTATAAAAGTCAGACATTCGTATAAACAGCTCCATTGCCAGATCTCATTCTGCATATAATTTATCACTTACTCTGTGTATGCAACTCATATATTACACAGACCCAGACACAAGCTGCTCCAGGAGCGGTAACATGTAAAGCACAATTACATGCTATGTGGCAATATGTCTGGGATATTAGGTGTCAGAGATCACTTTTTTTATGAAGCCACTTGAATTAATCAGGGAACTACCAAAACAGCATCAGGAGGGTATTGTGCCCACTGTTTCACTTGCATTTATAGTTATAGTTATCATTGAACTTAATGGAAACTGTAAAATCTCTATGCACCGAGTTCCCCCTAGTGGTGGCTTTGGAAAATATGTCTGTCATCCACTTCATAAGTCCACTTCAGGAAACTGGGCTTAAAAGGGTTTTCCAAGACTTTATTATAACTGATGACCTATTCTCTGGATAGGTCATCAGTATCTCATCGGTGGGGGTCCAAAACCTGGGACCCCCTCTGATCAGCTGCAGCGGCACTCCTCACCAAGCACAGCGCTGCACATTGTATAGTGGTTGTGCTTGGTATCGTGCTCAACGCCATTCACTTCTATGGGGCTGAGCTGCGCTTAGACCATGTGACCGATGAACATGTTGTCACTCGGCCTAGGAAAAGCTGGGGTGCTACTGCAAGCACCACTGCCTTCTTGAACAGCTTATCGACGGGGGTCCTGGGTGTCGGACCTCCACCCATCAGATACTGGCCTATCCAGAGAATAGGTCATTAAGTGTTCTTGTTATTTCACATATATATTCTTATTATTATAGCCAAATCTACCATCCTAACTCCTCCCATGGTTCACGAAATATCAGCGTTTTTGTGGAGAAATTGGTCCCATAGGAATGAATGGCGGAATGTTCAAAACTAGAGTGGGAGCTGACAAAAGCTAGAGTGTGAGCTGAAAAATCAGGACATGATTTCTAAACTGCCACCACTCTCTCATTTTCAAGCCCATCTACACAAATCTTATATCAAAACGTTCAGCTATCCCTGCTGCCACTATGCCACAGCTAAGCCATAGTCCTGATGGTTTTCACAATATGACCATTTGTTTGCATCTCACGCCGCCCATTGACATTCATTGAAACTCCACTCTAGCCACCTCAAATTTGAAGGGCAATTTCTAAACTGCGACTCTGCCTTCATTTTTAATATTTCAGAGACATACTATGCATCAAAATGTAGGTCTGGCTTTTCGCTGTAGGATTTATAATTTGTAAACTACAAGCATTTGAAGATGGCAACCGCCAGTGAAGTGAGCAAGTTGGAGCAGTTTGTTTGTAACCGCTCTTCTCTGCCCTGGCTGTAGAGTGAGTTGCCATAGGAACCCAGTTGTGTGAGCAGCCACCAGAGTGACAAAAGCTAGAGTGTGAGCTGAAAAATCAGGACATGATTTCTAAACTGCCACCACTCCCTCATTTTCAAGCCCACCTACACAAATCGGCTTCTAATGTTTTTATAAATGTATGTTTTAATGTAACTGTGAAGCACTTTGGGCAACAACATTCCAATTAAATGTGCTATATAAATAAATACAAGTTGAAATGCATTTCTCACTCTATAAAGCTTGCCATGTGCACTTTTTAAATTTGATCAATTGGTTAGTGTAATGTTTACTATCTTTACTCACTCCAAACACTCCAAACAGTTACTCTGCCCACTCCATAAAGTTACTATGCCCAGTCCAACCTTTCCACAGTTACTCCAGCCACACAACAGTTACTCAAGCCACTCCACCCAGTTACTCCGCCCACTCCAGTTGTAACCTACTGGTGGAGGCAAGAACACTTCACACAATTTCCCCAGAAATTGCAGCTTTTCTAGTTAGTATTAAAGTCTTGGAAAAAGCCTTTAAGGCTACATTCTCATGACAGTGAACAAATGTCAGTTAAAAACGGATAAACTGTCAATTGTTAATGGACATTTTTTTCATGTATGCCTTTCTGAGAAACGGATGGTAAAAACGGTCCCCTTAAATTGTATAGGGGCTGTTGCTCAGTGAATACGGACATGATAGAACACGTTCCAGCTTTCGATGTCACTGGCCATAAAAACAAAAAACTATACCGTATGAATAACCCCATAGACTACCATTGTTCTTAAAACTGACATGTGCCAGCCATTAAAAAAAAACTCCTACACATGTCCGTCTTTCACTGTTGTGTTAATGTAGCCTAAAAGGGTTTATGGCAGATATTCCAACACTGGCATCTCCTTTTATCTGGAAATGACTGGTCCCATGACCCTCATTTTACCCTCAGTGGCTTCTTCTGAAGGTAAATCCACACGAGGCAGCACTGACATGGCGTTAACAATGCATGCAGCATGTGGCGGTGACATCCAAACAAGAGCTGTCACTCAGAGCAGGGGGGGGAGGGGCGCAGAGAGCACTTCACAGTGAAGCTCCGCCTCCAGTGCACTTGCAGAAGCAGAACCCGGCAGAATAAAAGTTCATGCAATTACTCCTCATAATAAAAGATCTGCTGCTGTATTCGTAGCTATACAAGACTGCATTTAAAAACTAGTCTTTTTTTTTTATATATTAAAGGTGAATAAACTCTAAAACCATATAACCCCCTGCAATAAAATGCCAGAGCTGAAAAAAGGGTAAACTTGAGCTCAATACCTGGAGTGGGAGGTATGTCTAATATCTGTCAGTCTGTAACATCATTTAGCAATCGCTGAGAGCATAAAACACATCCATACCCTAAGAATTGGAGGAAAGGTACCACAGAGTAATAACCATTTCTGAAGGCCAGTGGTGTGGCGGCATGAGGGAGTGAGCCTGAGTCCTCCCCCCGGACTAAGACACTATTAATTGGACACTCAGCTACTCAGTTGGTGGGATTGGAAAAGTCCATCAGAAGATTGTCAATTAGTGCGGGCCAGGCAGAGGTGCTGAGCTATACAGAAGTATACAGATCAGCTAGCTGTATTGTAAGCTCCAGAAGCCAGAGGTTTATGGCAGGCAGTGAAGAGGTTAAAGCAACACTCTCCCTTTTTCCTCTTCCCACCCGATGGGCTGTCCCAGGACTGCTAGGGTTGTGCATGGAACATTTGTTCTTGGAGGAAGGGAGTTTAGTGAGGTCAGCAGGGCCAGATGCTGCCATTAGCAGGCTATGTGTAGGAGAGCTACAACCTCTCCCTGTATGTTCAGCCCCTGTCCTTCCCAGGATTGTGCCCCCTCCACTGGGGCTAAACCCATGCAGCCCAATGAATAGGATCAGGACTAAGAGAAGCAAGAATGGTAAGGCTGGGTGTGCTATACTGGAGCTTTGACATTTTTGGTTAGTTTCCTTTGTGATTGTATATGTTTAGCAGAGCTGAATTTGTTATCTTGCACAAGTGTGATTTTTCTAATGTGCTGTTTGCGGTTTACATATCACTATCCTAACTCAGACTGTTATCAAGATGCTAAAGGGTTAAATGACAGATCTGGCTCTGCGTTTGCCCTCTAGGAGGAAAATGTCAATGACAGTGTGATATCATTTACTCCGGCTATGTTTTGTTCATTTTTTTTTTTTTTCCAGTGATTAATATTTAATTTGACTTCTTGAAGATACAAGTGGCACAGTGGGTGGCAGACGTAAGATAGTGGGGTGATGCCAGCGACTCGTGAAGTTGGAGCTGAGCTAGTTTCTATGATGCTACCTTATTTTACTCTTCCTCAGCTTTCTCCACATCCCTCCTAGAGCCGCTCCAGAGGAAACGGTGAACCTGGGGGAACGGATCCATATTCTACACAATATACAAATAACTGCATGGCATAGGGGGCTGCCTGTGATTATAAGGTACCCTGTGCACGCGCCATGGGCTCTATTCACATTCATTTCTGGAGTGAAAAAACCGGTGTGCTTTCCAGAAATGCAGCTTTTCTGAGAGTTCTCCTATAGCAGGAAATACTTGTCTAAGAACGCCAAAGTTGCCAGGATTTAAAATGTTCCCTTTAGGGAGCTTCCCAATCTGTAGGATTCTGAGGAAGGCAGGACAAGGACCCTCCAAGATATTATATACTGTGCTGCTGTCGCAGCAGGCCTCGGAGCGCTTTACATTTGTCACTCCTTGGAGGACTCCGAGGCAGGATGTAGGGGGAGATTTGGCATGTGGGAGGTGACAGGATGTTGCTGCTGTCACTCCAGATTTCTGAGGCTTCGTTATCCAGATGACATTTGTGCCAATGTATTTCTCTCCCTGTTGTGTATATAGCACTAACCTATTCGGAGGAGCTGTGCACACACTCAGGTTTTTCCAGAAAGACTTACCAACACAACTAACACTCGCGTTTTGTGCGGATCCGTCATGGACGGATCCATTTAGATATTACAACCGTCTGCATCCGTTCAGAATGGATCCATTTGTATTATATTTAACATGGCCAAGACGGATCCGTTTTCTATTGTGCCAGATTGTGTAGGTGAAAATGGATCCCTTCCCATTGACTTGCATTGTGTGTCATGACGGATCCGTTTGGCTCAGTTTCATTAGACGGACACTAAAACGTTGCAGCGTTTTGGCGTCCGTCTCCAAAGCGGAATGAAGACTGAACTGATGCATGTTAAGCTGATTCTTTTCTATTCACAATGCATTAGAATGCAAACTGATCCGTTTTGGACCGCTTGTGAGAGCCCTGAACGGATCTCGCAAACGGAAAGCCAAAGTGTGAAAGTAGATTAAGACACACAGACTACTGTCAAAGAAGTCATCAGCAATACAATGATTCCCCAATACAAGAGCACCCCTTTCCCCACTTACATCTCCACTAAGGTTCTGTTCACATCTTTGTCTTTCCATAATGGGTTCTGATATTTTTTGGGGTCGGCTAGCATAGAGCCGCACTTCCAATGATTGCGGTATAGTGCTGCTCGCATCACAACAAATGAAAATGAATCCAAGTTACCACAATACGTCAGCCACACGTCCAATGATTGCATTTTAGTGTTGTGCGCATAACAACTAATGAAAATGAGTCCAAGTTACTGTAATACGACAGCCACATGTCCAAAGATTGCGGTATAGTGCATCGCGACTAATGAAAATGAGTCCAAGTTACTGTAATACGACAGCCACATGTCCAAAGATTGCGGTATAGTGCATCGCGACTAATGAAAATGAGTCCAAGTTACTGTAATACGACAGCCACATGTCCAAAGATTGCGGTATAGTGCATCGCGACTAATGAAAATGAGTCCAAGTTACTGTAATACGACAGCCACATGTCCAAAGATTGCGGTATAGTGCATCGCAACTAATGAAAATGAGTCCAAGTTACTGTAATACGACAGCCACATGTCCAAAGATTGCGGTATAGTGCATCGCGACTAATGAAAATGAGTCCAAGTTACCGCAGTACAACAGCTGAAAGAAATCCTCCTGGTTTGGATTTCTTGTGTTGCAGCAACTTGCAGGTTGCAGCGCAACTGCATTCGATTCCATTATTTGTGATACAGGCAGCACTACACTTCGATCTTTGGCTGTGCGATACGGACAATGTCACTGTGTAACCATAGCCTACAGGTAGGTTCACACCTCCGTTTCATTGTTCTGGCAGAGAATAGCCTGCCAGAGTTAACTGGATCTGGCCTAGCCTGATACTGCCGTACACCGCCAGATCCCATTGACTATAGTGGGATCCAGCCGGTTTCCTGCATGAGTGCTGGGTTTCGGCCAGACATAAAACTCTGCATGCATTGGTTTTTGTCCAGTCGAAACCCGATACTCATGCCAGGAACCTATCCAATTATAGTCAATGGGGTCCGGCAGTGAACGGCAATATCCGGCTAGACTGCATCCTGTGAACTCCAGCAGGCTGTTCTCTGCTGGGACAGCATGCCGGATCAGTTAAATGGGTTTTCTCATCTCAGACAATGGGGGCATATCGGTAGGATATGCTCCCATTGTCTAATAGGTGCGGGTCCTCTGGGACCCGCACCTACACTGAGGACAGAGCCCCGAAAAGTTGTGGAGAGTGCACTGCTCATGTGGAGTCGCCCTCCATTCATTTCTATGGGGCCGCCGAAATTAGCCGAACGCTGGCTATTTCCGTTGGCTTCATAGAAATGAATGGGAGCAGTGGCTGCGCAAGCGCTGTTCGCTCCGATTCAATACTATGGGGAGAACGCTTGGTGGTGGCGGACCTGGGGAAACCCATGGTCCTCCGGCCACCACCTTCCCCGCTCCGTTCTCGATGTAGTTGCGGGTCCCAGTGATATGCCCCCATTTTCTCAGATTGGAGACAAACTAAGGTGTGAACAAAGGGATCTTCAGAAATAGATCTGTCAGCAGTTATGACTTTCTTATGGATGGAAGCCATGATGCTATCATGAACAAAGCCTTAATATATCCCAATTATCGCTAAAGGACTTTGCGAATATTTTTATTCTATCGAATTTACATACATCGAGTGTGGTGAGTCCAATACTGTCACCAAGTGATACCAGGCTAAAATACCATCTCAGCCGATCCGCCTGTGTCAGTATTTTTTATGTATCGATTTGTCTCTGCTACATCGAATCGAATTTTATACCAAATCGAACTCTGCTACATCGGCCTCTGCTATATCGATCACGTCAATCGGATTCTGCTATACCGGCTACGTCAGACATCAGTGAGTCGCGTATTCTATTACACCTATCTGGGCCACCGAATCCTTTCCCTGGTTCTTCGCGTGGGATGCCACGTAGACCGACATGAGTGAGCACGGGCTGAAAGCAAGGTATCCACAATCTGCAAGCGCTGTTTGAGCGCAAATTCTCCACCATTTGAAAATCGCAACAAGGACATTTTCCTTCGAACCACAAAGGTTCCAACTACCGGTAAAATCGCACATAGTTATACGATTGTTATAATCTTAAAGGGATTCTGTCAGCAGGTTTCACCCCTGTCAGCTAAACATATGCTGATGTTCAGGGCCTCATCAGGATTCCTAATGTGGGCTTCTAAATGTGATCCGTAGCCTTATTTTGCTAAAAAACAGGTTTTACTAACCTGTCACTCAAAGAAATAAAGTGCCCAAGGGGATGTCAAGGGATGCAAGGTGCCCGCCGCACCCACCGCCGTTCGTGCCCAGCGCCGCTTTTCCAGACTTCTGCACCGCCTCCTAATCCTCTGTGCCGCCTCTCGCTCTCCGTCCCTCCTCCTCCTGCTGTAAGATATTGCGCGTGCGCACAGGGCTCTGAGAGGCTGGCGCCAGAGTGCAGGTCATACCTGGGTTGAGCGAAGTGCCGGCGCATGCGCACTTCGCTTCAAGAAACCAAATCGAGAAATCCGCACAGGCGCATCAGGCAGAGCCCTGTGCGCACGCACAAGATCTTATAGCAGCAGGAGGAGGAGGGGGGAGGGAGGGAGAGTGAGAGGCGGCACAGAGTATTAGGAGGCGGTCCAGAAGTCTGGAAAGGCGGCGCTGGGCACAAACTGCGGTGGGTGTGGCAGGCACCTTGCATCCCTTGACATCCCCTGACATCCTTTTGGGCACCTTATTTCTTTGAGTGACAGGTTAGTAAAACCAGTTTTTTTTTTTAGCAAAATAAGGCTACGGATCACATTTAGAAGCCCACATTAGGAATCCTGATGAGGCCCTGAACATCAGCATATGTTTAGCTGACAGGGGTGAAACCTGCTGACAGAATCCCTTTAAGTTGTCGAATTACTCTGTATATGGGAGAAAATCGATAATATCTGAAAGCAAAGAGGTCACATTTATTGGAGTACTCCAGTTTTATAGATCCATGTGTGAGCTCCGCATTATATTTATCTATATACAGTGTGTGTGTGTGTGTGTGTGTATATGTGTATGTATGTATGTATATATATATATATATATATATATATATATATATATTTTTTTTTTATAGAATAAGGTCATGTTTTAATATTTGAATACTTTTATTGGGGTAATACATTTTGTGTATGCCAATATACTGTGAGCCAGCCTAATTTATTATTGATTTAAAGCCTTAATATACTGTAAATCCTTCGGTCAACCTTTGTCAAATTCTGAGCTATCAGTGGTGCTGTTTGCTTCTGGAAACGCTGAGTTCATGTAGTTGTTTGATGACGTTTGCTGCACTTTCTGCATTTTTAGAGGTGTTTTTTGCATTTGTGTTTTTTTGCTGCAATTTTTTGGGTAAATAACCAGCTCCAAATATTAGCTGAAGGTCTGTGGGACATAGAGGTCAAACAAACCTGTTTTTGCTACTGTCGTTTTTGTTCATAAGGGCGCCTTCACAAACCGCAGATTTTATTGCAGTATTTTCCACAACTAAAAATCAGTCGCTACAGGACCGCCGTAGCAGGATTGCGTCTTTGCGGCGGCCCTGTTATTCCGAGTGGATGCGCCGGGGCGTCATCTCGCGAGATGCGAGATTTCCCGTGAACGCGCATACATGGGCGCACGCGTTCACAGGAACTGCAGGTGATCGAGTTGATCTGCAGCCTGCCAGCGGCGATCATTCGCTGACAGGCTGTAGATCCGATTTTTTTTTTTTTTTTAACCCCTTAAATGTATATTAGACGCTGTTTTGATAATATACCTGCTACCTGGTCCTCTGGTGGTCCCTTTTGCTTGGATCGACCACCAGAGGACACAGGCAGCTCTGTAAAGTAGCACCAAACATCACTACACTACACCCCCCTTCCCTGTCACTTATTAACCCCTGATCACCCCATATAGACTCCCTGATCACCCCCCCTGTCATTGATCACCCCCCTGTAAGGCTCCATTCAGACGTCCGTATGTGTTTTGCGGATCCGCAAAACACATACGGACGTCTGAATGGAGCCTTACAGGGGGGTGATCACCCCATATAGATTCCCTGATCACCCCCCTGTCATTGATCACCCCCCTGTAAGGCTCCATTCAGACGTCCGTATGTGTTTTGTGGATCCGCAAAACACGGACACCGCAGATCCGCAAAACACGGATGTAGAAATGTAGTTGTTTAAAAAAAAAAATAATTACAACTGAAAGTGAAAAATGTCATTTTTTTGCAAAAATTTCGGTAAATTTCGATTAATAACAAAAAAAAGTAAAAATGTCAGCAGCAATGAAATACCACCAAATGAAAGCTCTATTAGTGAGAAGAAAAGGAGGTAAAATTCATTTGGGTGGTAAGTTGCATGACCGAGCAATAAACGGTGAAAGTAGTGTAGGTCAGAAGTGTAAAAAGTGGCCTGGTCAGTAAGGGGGTTTAAGCTAGGGGGGGCTGAGGTGGTTAAGGTCTGCAGCGTGTGAATGCACCCTTGGGCCCCTTTCATACGAGCGAGTTTTCCGCGTGGATGCAATACGTGGCGTGAACGCATAGCACACACACTGAATCCTGCCCCATTAATTTCAATGGATCTGTGTACATGAGTATTTTTTTCTCGGGCATCAGTTCTGCGTTGCGTGAAAAGCAGCATGTTCTATATTCTGCGTTTCTCACACAGCCCTGACCTCATAGAAGTGAATGGGGCTTCAGTGAAAAACGCATCGCATCCGGAAGCAAGTGCAGATAGAATGCGTTTTTCACTGGTGGTTGCTAAGAGATGTTCTTTGTAAACTTTCAGTTTTTTTTATCACACGCGTGAAAAGCGCATCAAAACGCATTGCACCCTAGCTGAAAAAACTGAACGACTGAATGCGATCGCAGACAAAACTGACTAAACTTGCTTGCAAAATGGTGCGAGTTTCACTGAATGCATCCGGACCTAATCCGTCACGCTCGTATGAAAGAGGCCTTATTAGACCTGGAGATAGTTGGGCAGATCATCGCTGATTACCAGAGTAATGAGCAAGCGCTGGTTCATCGGGCAATCACAATTTTTAAGCATGCTAAATATTTGTTTGCCAGCGGCAAATCGTGCCGTCTAATCATGGTCTGGTGACAGCAATTTTTTTTATTCTGTATGGGGGACGAGCGATGGCTCCTCCCATACTGTGGAGGAGACTGCTGCATGTAATAGCAGCAGTCTCCTTCACTGACTAGCAGACGATTGTTCCCTTCTCTATTGGGGACAAATCCTATGAAGAACACTCTACTGGTCAAACATAATATCTGCAAGAAATGCCTGAAAGAAAATGCAGCAAAAACACAGGTGGCAAAAAAGATATGCTGTTATTCAGGTGTTTTTATGGTCCAAAAAAACACCTGACAAAAATTGTGTGCATAGGGACCCTTACCTCTCCAACAAGGCTTGTTTACCCAGCTTTCCTAGACCTCTGAATGGCAAACCTGCTGAGGTATACAGTGATTAAGGAGGTGTATGCCAAGATCTGGTAAGACTGGGTGACATTGGTTGTCATCTAGAGCTCCCTGAGATATAACAAGATTTGGACGCCCTACAGATGAGGTTTAAAGTGAATGCAAAGTACATAGCTCTGTCAGCTGCCTGCTGTGATTCTGAAGGAGTGGCCATATTCTGGAGCAATGCACGGTTCTTATTAGATGGTGGCTTACTGGCCTTCTACTTAGACGTCCAGTTCCACAATTTCTTCCTGGTTTGGGGCTTATGGAGCTACTGTCCTTCCTGATGCCACAGGAATGGTCAGATCATTGAATCAAAGGTAACAGGGTGATATTGTTGAGGATGGGGTCTCATGTCTCCCTGACCTCACTCTTTGGCCTCCTCTGTAAGGAATGTTCCTGGGGCAGTTCAGTACAGGGCTCTGTCTGTGCAGGGGTTAATTACATGCCCTTGATGACATACTCTGCTGCAGAGGCGGGCTGCATGTTTGGAAAGAGTAGAAAGGACCCTGTATGTTTTCAATGTGTGGGATCACATCCCACCCCAGGCTGCGTCTGTGCCCCTGGGGGTAAGCAGGGAGTGTCTGTGTCAGCCTGGGAAATAAGGAGGCAATTGTCAGGCAATCGCATCCCACCATCATAGGCCCTTTCTGAGAGGGAACACTTGGTATGCTTTAACCCTATCATACTGAGTGAGTTTATGAATGCCTTATTAAGAGTGCTACAGTGTGGCTGCTGTGCATACCGCGCTCACAGACCTGACATTCTAATATCAGTATGGCCGTAACATGCCTATTCTCCACTTCTGCACCACCCATATTTCTTGGCACGTGCCACAAAATGTATTAATATAATTTGTAATTAAACTTAGGCCTCTTTCAAAAACTCATGACTCTCACTCGGGCCTCTTTCACATAAGCGATAAGTAGGGTGTCCAGACGTCCGGCTTCCGGGCTCCTGGTTCTTCATCAGGCCTGGGCGGACGCCTGGGAGTCCTTCTTTTCGCTCAGACAGCAGTCATGCGCTGTGTGCTGCAGCCACACACTGACTCGACTGGCTCTCGCACTGTCACTAGAGCCGGCCGGCATGACATCCCGCTCCGTGACTGGAGTGACCTAAGCTATTCGGTGCTTAGCCTGTCCAACGGTGACTGAAGATCTTGCATCATCCCGCTCAACCAGTCATAGAGCGGGAAGTGGCTGTAATGAATGACTGAGCGTGAGAGCAGCAGCCAGGCCCGTGCGCAGCAGAGGTCTGCGTGTCCCTGTGTCTCTATCCTGGTAGATCACAAACCTTGATGACCACAAGGCATCACTGGCTTCAGGAGCCCCAGCCTGCCCTGAAATAATTCCTTGTAGGAGAGGAAGTTCTGGTCAGGCGCAAAATCACTGGTATAGCAGGTCTCTCCTGGTGCCAAATGGCTTCCAGACTGGAAGCCATTTGGCACCAGGAGAGACCTGCTATACCAGTGATTTTGCGCCTGACCAGAACTTCCTCTCCTACAAGTATCCCTTGGGGGATTGGGCATCCGATCCCAAAGAGACTCCTTCTGCGGCTGCATTCCTGGAAAAAAGGGTCTATTATTTTACAAGTCTACAATAGTGCTGTGCCTAACTCTAGCACAACCCTAAAAGGTGAGCACCTTTGTCTTCCAAGCAATTTTATACTTGTTTTGGACGTACTATCCTATTGTGCTCCCCCTATCCCGCCTTTTTCTCTATTCCCCTTGTGACCGAGTGGAATCTAGATACGCCTGTGGCTTCAAGACTGAAATAATTCCTAGCAGCAACCTGTAAATGCCCAGTCTTCATGTTTGTGAGCCATAGAAAAGGAATTCCACATGGTGCAAGCAGGGGCGTAGCTAAAGGCTCATCGGCCCTGGTGCAAGAGTTCAGCTTGGGCCCCCTGTTCCTCAGTGCTCTTTGGCAAGTGAGCACATTAAATCTATAACAGAGCCCTCCCATCATGCACTTTCTTTAATACCGGTGTCTTCTTATGCGGCACAAGGGTCTTTGGGCCCCCTCAGGCTCCTGGGCCTGGTAGCAACTGCTACCTCTACACCCCTGGGTACAAGCACTTGGTCACTTGGCTTGCTGACTGTACTAGGCTGGCCAAGCAGTGCGAGGGAGCAAAACATTAAGGGGTTAACATGGTGTGGCAGATTTCTCAAGATTGGTGTAAAGGAGACTTGCTTAGTTGCCCATAGCAACCAATTGGATATCAACTTTCATTTTTCAGAGCTCCTTTGAAAAATGAAAGCTGGAATTTGATTGGTTGCTCTGGCCAACTAAGCTAGTTTTCATTTACTCCAGTTTTGATAAATCTACTCCAGTAAGTTTCATCCAGTTACTGCCAGAGGGGCGTGGCTTACAGGTGGTGTGTGGGACAAAACAGGTAAAAGGCGTGGCCTAGGTTGTCCTCCTTTTTGTGGTTGTGAATGTGGCCACCCTAGCGATATGAAATGCGCCATGGGCTGTTCAGTGTGGTACTGATGGTTTTGCATGCACATTGAATCTATTTTGTCTGCAATTGCATTCAGTGTTTTACTTTTTTCCATTAGGATTGTATCAATTTTACATCCGTTTTTTTCAGGTGCATCTGTATGCCATGCACGTGTGTCAATTTTATTTTCACTGACCCATTGACTTGAAAGGACCATCCATGCATGAAAAACATATGCTGTGGATTTTCTTGGGCAGATAGATGGTCAGTGAGAAACAATGTCCGTATGCCTATTGAAATGAATGGTTCAGGGTTTAATCCAGATGTTGTCCACTGGAAAAACAGATTGCAGCTGGATGGAAAACTCAATTTTGTGAAATGAGTCTTAGGGCTTGTTCACACGACCGTATGGCTCTTTCAGTGTTTTGTGGATCCCTTTTTTCTTTTTTTTTTTTGTTTCAGTAGTGTTTCCGGTTCCATTCCGTTTTTCCGTATGGTGTATACAGTAGTTACATAGAAAAAATTGGGCTGGGCATAACATTTTCAATAGATCCGTAAAAACGGAACAGATATGGAAGACATACGGAGTATATTTTTTCTATTTAATTTCTATAGTTTTTTTTTTTTGCGGACACATTGACTTGAATGGAGCCACGGAATGTGATTTGCGGGCTATAATAGGACCTGTACTATCTTTGAACGGAAATTCGGAAATGGAATACATACGGAGTACATTCAGTTTTTTTTTTTTTTGCGGAACCATTGAAATAAATGGTTCCATATACGGAACTCAAGAAACTTCCCTAATACGGAATGCAAAAAACGTTCTTGTGAACGAGCCCTTAGGGTCCATTCACCCGTCTGTAGTGCATTACAGGAATGCCTGTTCTTGTCGGACAAGAATAGGACATGCTCTATTTTTTTCCAGAGCTGCGGACCGGAAGATCGGGGCCGCGCTCCGGAAATGCGCATCCATTTAGTCCCTATAGAGAATGAATGGATCCGCACCCGTTCCGCACAATTGCGGAACTGGTGCGGACAACACTTGCAGACGTGTGAATGGAGCCTTAGGCTAATGTCACACAAGTGTTCTGCTTTGTGAAGGGACAGCCTCCAGACTGAACCCTGACCCATTCATTGCGCATGCACATGAGCATTGCTTTTCACTGACTGTTTGCTCAGGATAAGGCCTATTGCACACGACCGTATGGCTTTTTCAGTGTTTTGCAGTTCGTTTTTCACGGATCCGTTGTTCTGTTTTTTGTTTCTGTTGTGTTTCCATTTCTGTTCTGTTTTTCCGTATGGCATATACAGTATACAGTAATTACATAGATAAAATTGGGCTGGGCATAACATTTTCAATAGATGGTTCAGCAAAGAACGGAAACGGAAGACATACGGATGCATTTCCGTATGTGTTCAGTTTTTTTGCGGACCCATTGACTTGAATGGAGCCACGGAACGTGATTTGCGGGCAATAGGACATGTTCTATGTTAGAACGGAAAAACGGAAATACGGAATGCATACGGAGTACATTCCGTTTTTTTTGTGGAACCATTGCAATGAATGGTTCCGTATACGGAACGCAAAAAACGGCCAGTAAACGGGGAAAAAAAAACGGCCGTGTGCAGGAGGCCTAAATCACAGCGTGTTCTATCTTCATCCATTTTTCATGCAGGATTGGTCCTTTTAAGTTAAGTGATAAAGTGACAGCACATGCAGGACATCTAAATGCAGTCCTTTTTTCACTGATGGCTGCTAGGAAACTGTGTTTCTTTTCAGTTTTTCATCACGCGTGAAAAATTCATGTACAATGAATGCATCCTGATGTAAAAAACTAACTGAAAGCTATCGCGGACAAAGCTGAATCAGCTTGCACTAAACAGACTCATTCCGTATTGTTCTTGTAAAAGGTGTCTTGTGTAGCACTTGCGATGCGGACGTGCTGCGTTTGAGTACTGCGTGGTTGTACGGTCTGCAGCGGGCTCTGATTAAACTAATGAAGCCCACACTGCTCAGTGGATCTGTATTGTTAATGGCAATACACACCCTCTGAACAGTGCGGTCTTCATTAGTTTTATTAGACCCGGCCGTGGACTGTACAACCGTGCAGTATTCAAGCACAGCAATTCAGCCCCGCAATCGCAACAAGACCGCGCAGAGTGGTCATACCAGTACTGACCACAAAAGGTGAGTGAGTTGGGGGAGCTCCTCTGTGGTACCGCTTCATCCAGCAATTGTTGTTTGCTATCTACAGCAGAAACTGTCAGGCGCCAACCAGTTGTTGACGAGGCGTTGCTGGGCAAACCATTTTTACAGAAGTGATCGTATTCTGCAAAGCCTTTCTATGATGGCACCAGTCTGACTGACAGTTCTGCTTCTTTTAATGTCCAACTGGATTGAGCAGACAAATTTTAAGATAAATTAAGGTAATGACAGAAATTCTGGCATTTGCTATGACCTCCGAGGGCCAGGTATTACCATATTCTGGCTGGTGTGGACCCAACAGACAAACATTGAGACTCTCAGATCTTCAGTGAAAGGTCTTTTCTTATCAATGTTTATCATAGCATAATGCTTGGATATACTATTGTACCCCGATAACTGGGGGTCCCATACAATCCTCGGAATGAAGGGGCTGTGTGCCTATGGTTTCATCACAGATCTTTCCTGCATCCGCATTGCGGGGAACTACAGCACAGCCTCATTCAAGTCCCAAGTCCCACTTAGGCTAGTTTCGCACTATCTGCATGGAACTCCGGCAGGCTGTTCTGGCGGGTGAAAAGCCTGTGGGATCCGTGCTAGTGCATGGCAAAGAAGGACTATGCAATTCATCTGATTACTCTTCATAACATTCTGGAGTATATGCAAATTGCTATTATAAAAACTTAAGCAGCAACTTTTCCAATTACCAATATTTATCTAATTCTCAAAACTTTTGGCTACGACTGTACAGTCGTGGCCAAAAGTTTTGAGAATGACACAAATATTAGTTTTCGCAAAGTTTGCTGCTAAACTGCTTTTAGATCTTTGTTTCAGTTGTTTCTGTGATGTAGTGAAATATAATTACACGCACTTCATACGTTTCAAAGGCTTTTATCGACAATTACATGACATTTATGCAAAGAGTCAGTATTTGCAGTGTTGGCCCTTCTTTTTCAGGACCTCTGCAATTCGACTGGGCATGCTCTCAATCAACTTCTGGGCCAATTCCTGACTGATAGCAACCCATTCTTTCATAATCACTTCTTGGAGTTTGTCAGAATTAGTGGGTTTTTGTTTGTCCACCCGCCTCTTGAGGATTGACCACAAGTTCTCAATGGGATTAAGATCTGGGGAGTTTCCAGGCCATGGACCCAAAATGTCAACGTTTTGGTCCCCGAGCCACTTAGTTATCACTTTTGCCTTATGGCACGGTGCTCCATCGTGCTGGAAAATGCATTGTTCTTCACCAAACTGTTGTTGGATTGTTGGAAGAAGTTGCTGTTGGAGGGTGTTCTGGTACCATTCTTTATTCATGGCTGTGTTTTTGGCCAAAATTGTGAGTGAGCCCACTCCCTTGGATGAGAAGCAACCCCACACATGAATGGTCTCAGGATGCTTTACTGTTGGCATGACACAGGACTGATGTTAGCGCTCACCTTTTCTTCTCCGGACAAGCCTTTTTCCAGATGCCCCAAACAATCGGAAAGAGGCTTCATCGGAGAATATGACTTTGCCCCAGTTCTCAGCAATCCATTCACCATACTTTCTGCAGAAGATCAATCTGTCCCTGATGTTTTTTTTGGAGAGAAGTGGCTTCTTTGCTGCCCTTCTTGACACCAGGCCATCTTCCAAAAGTCTTCGCCTCACTGTGCGTGCAGATGCGCTCACACCTGCCTGCTGCCATTCCTGAGCAAGCTCTGCACTGGTGGCACTCCGATCCCGCAGCTGAATCCTCTTTAGGAGACGATCCTGGTGCTTGCTGGACTTTCTTGGACGCCCTGAAGCCTTCTTAACAAGAATTGAACCTCTTTCCTTGAAGTTTTTGATGATCCTATAAATTGTTGATTGAGGTGCAATCTTAGTAGCCACAATATCCTTGCCTGGGAAGCCATTTTTATGCAACACAATGATGGCTGCACGCGTTTCTTTGCAGGTCACCATGGTTAACAATGGAAGAACAATGATTTCAAGCATCACCCTCCTTTTAACATGTCCAGTCTGCCATTTTAACCCAATCAGCCTGACATAATGATCTCCAGCCTTGTGCTCGTAAACATTCTCACCTGAGTTAACAAGACGATTACTGAAATGATCTCAGCACGTCCTTTAATGACAGTAATGAAATGCAGTGGAAAGTTTTTTTGGGATTAAGTAAATTTTCATGGCAACAAGGACTATGCAATTCATCTGATCACTCTTCATAATATTCTGGAGTATATGCAAATTGCTATTATAAAAACTTAAGCAGCAACTTTTCCAATTTCCAATATTTATGTAATTCTCAAAACTTTTGGCCATGACTGTACACACAAATGCTCGACAACTGCCATGTCAGGGCAAGCCAGGGTCCCTGGCTTCCAGCCATGTGAAAGTGTCATTGATCTTGGTTCACACAGGGCAGTCTGGTACATTTTTATAGCCAGGTGTAGCTTTTGCAATTTTTTTAAGCCAAAATCATAAGTAAATTCTAAAGTGAGGAGATATAAATGAAAGTCTTAGCCTTCCTGGGGGGGAAAAAGAATGAACATGTCCTTAGCTTGGGTTTACTAAGATGTTGGCTGTGAGTGGGAAAACTTCAATAAAGAAGAACTGCCCTTCAAGGAAAATGCCCACATTTAAAGGATGTCCCAAAAGGACAACCCATCTCCCAGAGGTTCTGTGGATATCACTGAAGAAGGCTTCAAGTGGTCACATATTTCCCCTAAATTTCTGGTCCATTCACTTGATAGCTCCAGTACCCTGGCTCGACTACTACTACACCATGGATGGAGCCTTCTGCTACGGCACCAGCTGCTATATGAAACAGCTGATTGATGGGGGGTGCTAGATGTTGGCTTTTCCACCGATATGATATTGATATCCCATCCTGAGGATAGGTCAATAGTTGAGTACTGGAACCATATGATGCCCAGCGAATATCATGCCCAAGCCTTATTTCAATGGATACGATGCACACGAGCGTGGCGGATTGGCCCCGGATGCGTTCAGGGTGCGCTCAGTGAAACTTGCACCATTTTGCAAGCAAGTTCAGTCAGTTTTGTCGCGTTCAGTTCAGTTTTTTCCACGCGGGTGCAATGCACTTTGATGCATTTTTCACGCGTGTGATAAAAAACTGAAGGTTTACAAAAAACACTGCCTAGCAACCATCAGTGAAAAACGTATTGCATCTGCACTTGCTTCCGGATGCTATGCCTTTTGACTGAAGCCCCATTCACTTCTATGGGGACAGGGCTGCGTGAATAACGCAGAATATATCACATGCTGCGATTCTCACACAACGCAGAACTGATGCTCATGTACACAGACCCATTGAAATGAATAGGTGAGGATTCAGTGCGGGTGCTATGCGTTCACATCACGTATTACACTTGTGTGAAAGGGGCCTTTCAGGGTGTTGTACAATTGCCATAGAAAAACTGTATCACCCAACATGCTGTTTTATCACTCCTGAGTACGCTTATGGCCAGCCAAGAGATACATGGTGTCACTGAGTTCACCGGAGCTGTTCTTTGCAGTAACTAAGTGAAAGGAGCACTGCCCGTATGCATCATTAGAGCTTCTAGACGTCACCACAAAGGCTCTGTAATATCCTTAGACGCTTAGCGGACCTATGGTCATTCAATCGTAGTAAAATGTGCTTTACATCTGCTACATTATACTCGGAAAGTACAAGTGCACTTCTAGTAACAGTGTATGGCACAGCCTCGTGTGCCCAGGACGATTTCACCTCTGAACTGATATTTTTTCTTGTTTAACAAGAAGTCATTATGCAAAATGATTCATTAAATGTTTGGCTTGAGTGGCAGAACTGTGTAGGTGCACCCTGTCGCCAGCCTGTCATGTCCCACACTGAGTGCCGTTGTATGGTGCTCTATGGGTTAGTAACGTGGCCGTGTGCATGAGCAGATCCCAGTTCAGGACAGAAGGGACTACTGGGGGTACTTCTCTCTTGTACTTGGATCCATTCATGTTTTTGATTAAATAATTAGGACTCATGCACACAAACATGTTTTTTTTGCTGCCCGTATCCAAGACCATTTCACTTCAATGGGGTCGCAAAAAACGGAAATGACTCGGTGTGCATAAAAATAGAACATGTCATATTATTGTCATTGTGGACAAGGATAGTACAGTTCTATTATGGGCTGGCCTTTCCAGCATTTTGCAGAACGCACATGGCCTGTATCCATGTTTTGCGGATCTGCAGTTTGCGGACCGCAAAACAACAGCGGTCGTATGCATGACCCCTAAGGACTTATGCACATGAACGTATTTTCTTTCTGTGTCCGTTACGTTTTTTTGCGGACCGTATATGGAACAATTCATTTCAATGGGTCCGCAAAAAAACGGAAGTTCTGTTTCTGAATGTCCATATTTCCGTTCCTCCAAAAAAATAAGAACATGTCCTATTATTGTACGCATTACGGACAAGGATAGTACTATTAGGGGCTAGCTGTTCCGTTCTGCAAAATACGGAATGCACACGGACATCATCCATATTTTTTGTGGATCAGTTTTTTGAGGAAAATACATACGGTCATGTGCATGAGGCCTAGGAGAGGGGATCACTGGAATGCCATGTGTGCAAGTATCCATTGCATGCAGACTGTCCCCCTGTATTTGTAGTAATTATTTTGCCTCATGTGCCGCACACAGTGCTTATAAGCGCTGCTATTGTATTTGGTTGTGGACGCCTACGATGCAATAATTGCTGGGTGATATGAAAGCATTAATGATAACATTCAGAAGTAAATACTTTCCAGGAGATTGTCAGGAAATGAATTTGCTAAGTGAGGATGTGGGTGGAGACATGATATTTGCTTACACACTTCAAGTCAATAAATCTCATTGAAGGAACCTGCCGCCGTCTTTCCCTGGCCTGAGATGGCTGATAGCACATTACAATAGTTTGCTTTCATCAGATTACAAATGTGTCAACCTGCGTATGTGTGAGTCCTGTTAATAGGGCCTTTAGAAGAGAACGGTGTTGGTATTTCAATTTATCAGTCTACTTTTATAATTCTGTTTCACTTGGCAAGTGTGCTTTTATGATAAATAGGCCTTGTAATGTTGGTTGAAGAAAGCTGCAAGTAACTTGTAGACAGTTTCTATTGTCCCCTAGCCTTCTTCACATCTTATAATATAGCTGTTTAAAGATGAACATAAAATACTAATTGTCTTCTCCATATTTACCAAATTGTGCTAATTTTCATAGCTATGTACACATTCTACTGTGCTCAGTTATATTTACAGCTGCTGCCACCCTAGGCACCACACCAGGTCTGAAGACTACCCATCAGGGCAGAATGAGGGGAGTGTCAGACAGAGAAGCGGCTGTCTGGGGAAGACGAAAAATTTAAAAGCGATCTCATGTTGTAGGTAGGCCCCAATTGACCGAAGCGGGCCTAACACTGGTAGGCTGGGTCAATAAAGTAATTGGCGATAACGCATGTAGATGGGGCCAGCAATACCATAGAGGGGCAGTATATTGTGCTACACTTTTGTATTTGGTTCTGCAATCGAACCATATATCGAAGCGCAGCGCAATATACTTCCCCTGCAGAACCAAACAACGCAGTGCAACACAATATACAGCACCGGCAGAATCAAATGCCATAGTACAACACACTATACTGTCCAAGAAGAACCAAACCCCACAGTGCAGCACATTATACTGCCCCAGCAGAACCTAATATCATAGTACAACACACTATACTGCGCAAGAAGAACAAACATCACAGTGCAGCACAATATACTGCACCAACAGAAACAAATACCACAGTGCAGTACAATATACTGCATCGGTAAAATCAAATACCATAGTACAATACACTATACTGCCCAAGAAGAACTAAACAACGCAGTGTAGCACATTATACTACCACAACAGAACCTAATATCATAGTACAACACACTATACTGAGCAAGAAGAACCAAACCCCACAGTGCAGCACATTATACTGCCCCAGCAGAACCTAATATCATAGTACAACACACTATACTGCGCAAGAAGAACAAACATCACAGTGCAGCACAATATACTGCACCAACAGAAACAAATACCACAGTGCAGTACAATATACTGCATCGGTAAAATCAAATACCATAGTACAATACACTATACTGCCCAAGAAGAACTAAACAACGCAGTGTAGCACATTATACTACCACAACAGAACCTAATATCATAGTACAACACACTATACTGAGCAAGAAGAACCAAACCCCACAGTGCAGCACATTATACTGCCCCAGCAGAACCTAATATCATAGTACAACACACTATACTGCGCAAGAAGAACAAACATCACAGTGCAGCACATTATACTGCACCAACAGAAACAAATACCACAGTGCAGTACAATATACTGCATCGGTAAAATCAAATACCATAGTACAATACACTATACTGCCCAAGAAGAACTAAACAACGCAGTGTAGCACATTATACTACCCCAACAGAACCTAATATCATAGTACAACACACTATACTGAGCAAGAAGAACCAAACAACACAGTGCAGCACAATATACTGCCCCAGAAGAACCTAATATCATAGTACAACACACTATACTGCGCAAGAAGAATCAAACAATTAAGTGTAGCACAGTATACTGCCAAATGCCTCCCCAGAAGTTGTCTCTAATTATAGGGGTTGTCCGGGTTCAGAGCTGAACCCGGACATACCCATAATTTCACCCAGGCAGCACCCGTGATGTTAGCATCTCATGCTCCGATGCGTTCCCTTGCAAGGGCTCTTTTGTTTACAATAACACACTGCCGGGCGGAAGCTTCCGCCCAGCAGTGTGTTTGGTGACGTCACCGGCTCTGATGGGCGTGCTTTAGCGCTACCCTAGCTGTTTTATTGGCTAGTGCAGCGCTAAAGCCCGCCCATCAGTGCCGGTGATGTCACCGGGCTTCCTGCCCGGTATGTCACCGGAACTCCGAAAAATGCCCTTTCCCTGCGCGATTTAGCGCAGGGCAAAGGAGAGCATCGGAGCATGAACTGCTCCGATGCTCAAGTCAGGGGGGCTGCCTGGGTGAAAATGGAGGTATGTCCGGGTTCAGCTCTGAACCCGGAAAACCCCTTTTAAGAATTGGAGGAGTTGGCTGAGGATGGGAGACGTGTCATGGCAGTGAGCCAGTTCTACCAACAGTCTATTGCTTGCCAACCCTAGCAAACAAACAGGAGAATACAGCACTACATACCTCAGTGACGTCTCCTCTGATGTAAACATTCTCTTTCCTCATCTTCTTCATTCAACCCAGGCGGCCATTACAAATTCTGTCTGTCAGCCACCTCTTGTCTCTGCACAGTTTGCAACACAGACCTCTTAGATTCCTCACTTTTCCATCAACCTCCCACTTTCTCTAAGGGTCCATTAACACGTCCGCAAAATGGGTCCGCATCCGTTCCGCAATTTTGCAGAACAGGTGCGGACCCATTCATTTTCAATGGGGCCGGAATGTGCTGTCCGCATCCGCGGATCCACACTTCCGGATCCGCACTTCCGTTCCACAAAAAAATATAACATGTCCTATTCATGTCCACAATTGCGAACAAGAAAAGGCATTTTCTATGAGAGTGCCGGCGATATGCGGTCCGTAAAATGTGGAACGCACATTGCCGGTGTCTGTGTTCTGCGGATCCGCAAAACACATACGGACGTGTGAATGGACCCTAAACAAACTCCTCCTCCTGATGCTCTGACAATGTCATCCTGCTGTTACCCCCAATATTGTGCCCACTGTACTCCCCAATGCCCCCAAATACTATACTGCTGAAAAGTGCCCCAGTAGTAATAAAAAAAATACCTCCACTAATATTAATGCCTTTATAGTCCCAGTAAGTAGTAATAATGCCCCTACAGTGCCTCCAGCAATAATACAACCTATTGTACTCCTAGTCAAAATACCCATATAGTTCCCTAAGTATTAATAGTTTCACCTACAGTTCCTCCAGAAATAATAACCCCCCATTTGTGCCCCAGTAATAATAATGCTCCAGTACAAAAAAAATCTCCCTATAGAGCCTCAGAACTCCCTAGTGACTCCATTAATGCCCTTTATACAGTTCCCAGTATAAAAAATTCCCAATAGCGCTGCCAGTAAGTAGCACGGCAATGAGGATGGAGATGCAGTGGAACTTGTGGCTGCTGGCCGGGTACATCAGGACCTGTCTCTTCCAGCATTAATTAACACTGCAAGCTCCAAATCATTATATACCCTGCCAGCGGCCATATAGTGCCGCCCTTCAAGTTCCTGGCGCATGCTGCCTGGTGCCTTATTGTAAATATGGTCCTGCTTATGCATAGCTGTGTCTCCATGGTAACCTAACAAACCCTGCAGCTACCTTGCCATCTACTTGTCCCCTACTTGTTGCTAGCCTATTACATCTTTGTTGGTAACTAAAAAACTGTACATTGCCCTTGTCTATGGGGCTGATTTGGGCACAAGGATTGCACAGAAGCACATTCTCCCTTCTTGGGACTTCTCTCTCTTAGCAAGAGCTACTTCAGTGAGTGTCCCCCACTTGGAAGATGTTCACCCATTCATTTTAATGGGCAATGGTGTGTTCACAAGGTGGGGTACTATTAATGTTTTTATTGCGATTTAAAAAAAAAGCTGAATATGACTGCAACGTATGAATACACCCTTAACTGACTGTTGGATGTTTTGCAATCCGTAAATCACGGATACCGGCTGTGTGCATTCCGCATTTTGTGGAACGGAACGGTCGGCCGCTAATAGAACAGTCCTATCCTTGTCCGTAATGTTGACAAAATAGGACATGTTCTGTTTGTCCACAGGGGCATTCCGCAAAAATACAGACATAGAATGCACACAGTCCTTTCCGTTTTTTGGTGGACCCGTTGAGTCTGGGGAATGCGGTGGCCATAACTCCTTGCTCACAGTTCGCTCCTCCGTAAACAGTTCATGAACCAGAGTCTCGTGAGGTGCGGCATGTTACTCCATCTTGTCGGAAAAAGCAGGACATTATTTCTTCTGGTGTTAGTTGGTTGTAAAACTGTTCAAAGATGTCCAGGTAAATTGCTGTATTCGCAGTTGATTTGAAGAAGATTGGGCCCACTACTCGTGTTCCTGACTCTGCACCAAACGCCAATCTTCAGGCCGTGAACTGGTGTTTCGTGAGTCAAATGTCGATTTTCAGTGGACCAGTACCTGGTATTCTGGGAATTTACATGACTTGATAAATGAAACCAAGCTTCATCCATCATGAAGTACAGCAAAGGGTCTAAATGTCCGTCAGCAACTAAGTCCAGTAACTTACGCGTTTAGCTTTGTCAGACTCCATTTTTTGCACACGTTATTCTGTGCGGTTTCAGGTTCAGATCGTTCATGATGCACCAACTTGCTGAGACAGTCTTCGACTTGATTTTGGGGTCTACTTGCAATCCGCTGCTGAATTTCACATACAACTTCAGCCGTCCTGATCGAGGAAGGCCTTGTTTTTTTCATGTTTGATGCCATTTCCGAACCAAACTCTGAATATAATGTTCAGTTGGTGTTTTTGGTCCTGGGTACTTGTCGGCAAAAGTCTCCTGCGTTTTCTTAATCGATCTGCTCCGTACATAGCCTTCCACAATCACTATTTGCTGTTTCTGGGAGAACGCCATCTTTCTTACACAATAGGCCACTTTTATCAAATAATAAATCAGTATTAGTTTCCCATAGCAACCAATCTGCATTCAGCTTTCAGTTTTTACAGTGCTCTGAAAAAATGAAAGCTGAGCTCTGATTGGTTGCTATGGACAACTAAGCCAGATTTACTATTAGGCAGTTTGATTTGGAGATATTGGAGGTGGGATACTTTTTCATGGGCCAACTTGTACTTGAAGTTGACTGACACCATAGGCAGGTGCCTTGTCCTACTTTTTTAGTTGGTTATAAAATAAAAGCTTGGTTATAAAAGCTTGTAAATTGGATTGGAGGTATTTGGTGGTGATTATTATTATTATTATTATTATTATTATTATTATTATTATTTAGTTGTAGAAACCTGTTCTCTGAAAATGGCTTGGAAAAGGAGAACATATCCTTCTTTCTACTCTTGTAACCAGGTACTTTCCAGACCCTTTCTCTGGACCTTTGTGTCTAGTGTCACAGTCCCTTGTTCTTTATGTATGCAGTGGGGGTGATTTATTCATAGAGTTGTATTTTATGCCAGAATATTTTGCCTCCGCCATTTTTCTTTTTTGCAGTATTTTATGAATAGTGTGTTCTTTGTTAAATGTGTCATATTTTATGAATAATACATACTATGTGTTCTTAATTGTTAACTGTGTCCAGAATTGTAAAGTTTTTTTTATTCTATGGATCATGCGAGTCAATGTGCTGCAGGAATGCCTATTTGCATCATACAATTATGTACCTTGTAGCTGATATGCTTTTAGATGAGATACAGCTCAGCATGGCTTAGACTGGGGAACACGAGGCTTACCGTAAATTGTAAATTCTCTTTAGACAAAGAAGTGTCAGAAAAAATTAACAAAATAAAGACGTGTCCTGCATGGTGCACTTCATAACCCTTTATGTGCTGCTCCATGGACAAACACCAGAAAAACGGGCAAATTCTAGGTGCTTGTACTGTCATATACTATATATGCCCCAGGGTGCTTCCCTACAAGAAATGTTTATTCTTATCTCCCCTTCCTCGCCTCTTTTCACATACAAATCTACAAAAAAAATAGTAAAGGACCCTGCACAAGTGAGATTGATACTGCAGGATCTTAACCTTGTGATCTTTGATTTCAGGGACACATCATGTCATCACACATATGTCTGCTCATAGCATGACTCTCACCTCTCCATTCAACACAAAAGCAGTGATAAACTGCAAAGGTTCCCTCCACATCTGGGTTCTGGTGTCCATTTTAAATGGAAACCACAATACAGTGTCAGATCTGGCGCACTGACATACAATGTGGTCCTTTGGGGTCCACGAGGTGTTCGTTGTTTTGACTGGAATAAGATCTCATTTTTTCCTGTCAAATATGATGGAATCTGTGACGGGAGTTTCAATCTGAGCTTGTGACACAGATGTGAGCATAGCCTTGGTCTTGCCCTCATGCGATGTACTATATAATATGCTCTGGTGGGTGCAGAGGAGTATGAATTGATTAAAGCAACATGTGAAAAATTCCTTTTCACTTACCCGTATTTTTCGCCCCATAAGACGCACTTTTCCCCCCAAAAAAAGTGGGGGGGGAAATGCCCCTGCATCTTATGGGGCGAATGCTGGCAATTTACATCGCAGTCTGCGATGCTGCAGCATCGCAGACTGCGATGTATTAGGGAGGAGGGACTGTAGTAGGCAGGGAGAGCGGCGGGGCCGTACAGGCACTGTACTTTGGCCCGCCGCTCAGTATGTACTGTATATGTAGTGTTAATCATCATGTCTAAACTGCGCTCCCTCTGCTCCCCATGTGTTACATACTTACCGGTACACATCACACTACTGTAGTAAGCACTAGCAGCTAACAGGCAGGCCGGGCTGCAGGCGGCCGTAACTCGGTGAGGTCACGTGCCTGCTCCGCCTACTTCATTCATAAAATAGGCGGAGCAGGCACGTGACCTCCGTGAGTTATGGCCGCCTGCAGCCCGGCCTGCCTGCTAGCTGCTAGTGCTTACTACAGGAGCGTGACATGTACTGGTAAGTACGATACACATGGGGAGCAGGGGGAGCGCAGTTTAGATATGATGATTGACACTACGTATACAGTACATACTGAGCAGCGGGGCCAGAGTACAGTGCCTGCACGGCCCCGCCGCTCTCCCTGCCTACTACAGACCCTCCTTAGGGATCTGTGGATGGGATAATGATGGGGGGGGATCTGTGGATGGCATTATGATGGGGGGGGATTTGTGGATGGGACTGTTATGGGGGGGATCTGTGGATGACACATATATATAGCAGTGTCATCCACAGATCCACTACCCCATAACAGTGCCATCCACAGATCCCCCCCCCATCATAATGCCATCCACAGATCCCCCCCACCATCATAATGCCATCCACAGATCCCCCCCACCATCATAATGCCATCCACAGATCCCCCCCACCATCATAATGCCATCCACAGATCCCCCCCCACCATCATAATGCCATCCACAGATCCCCCCCCACCATCATAATGCCATCCACAGATCCCCCCCACCATCATAATGCCATCTACAGATCCCCCCCACCATCATAATGCCATCCACAGATCCCCCCCACCATCATAATGCCATCCACAGATCCCCCCCACCATTATAATGCCATCCACAGATCCCCCACATAACAATGCCATCCACAAATCTCCCACCCCATAACAGTGCATTATCCACAGATCCCCCATAATAGGGTCATGCACAGACCGCCATTAGTTCAAACCCACCAAAAGCACACCTTTTGGTTAAAAACATTTTTTTTCTTTCTTTTTTTCCTCCTCAAAAACGTAGGTGCGTCTTATGGGCCGGTGCGTCTTATAGGGCGAAAAATACGGTACACTGCATAATGTACATTTTAATAGTTTAATGTACACTCTCTAAGCAGCCGACTCCATATGTACAGAGCTTGTAGCAATGCATCAAAACGGAAATGGAGACTGTGCCCATGAGTCCTGAAAGGGGTTATCAGACACCTGAAATTCCCCCCCTATATGCCCGTGCCCCTTACAGATGTTGTACTCACCTGGCTCCCCGGCACCCGCATCGTTTCTGAAGCCTGCACGGCCACCACTGCTTCTCCCCGTGTGCAGCATCCGGCGTTGGTGGGGTGGAGCAGTTGTATGCTGATGGCAGGCGGTGACGGAGACGAGCCTCCCTAGCATCGCGGGTGATGCGATGGTGGCATAACTACTGTGAACTGGGCACAATTTGGGCGTAACTACCTTGAGGAGGCACTAAGGTTATTAGGCTTGTATAGATATGCAATGGGCGGAGTTAGAGGCATCACTTAGTACTAAAAAATTTGCTGTGGTGTGCTCCCAACACTTGGGAGGTATGGTGTAAATAAAAACATTAAAATCAGTGGGTACGTGTGCTGTCAGTGGAGAACTGAGATAGCATACATTGTAATTCACTAACGTGTGGAATGGGGCCAGACCTTATAGATCCGACTTCTCTCCTGCCATTAGGTTATTATTTTAGAGTCTCTGGCTGTAAGACTTCTACCCTGCTGTTAGCCAATCCCTGGGAGGCGATCCTCTCCCTCCGTTCCTCTCGCAGAGCCCATCTGTGCCCATAGTTTCTCTGAGCTCTGGACATCTAGAGGGACATTTATGAAGAACGGCGATTTAGACCCCGGTGTTTGTCCCTCCTGTGCTTGTGGTTCATCCACCTAGGTTACCTATACTTTACACTTGTCTAAATCTATGCCAGCTCACTTGCTGGTGTAGATTTAGACCATTTTCTACGCCTAAAACAAGAGAAGAAAATGATAGATTAGACAGGACTGCCAGCCTGCCCCTTTGCCCCTTTTTTAGACCTGGCGTGAGCGATGGAAAAAGTGAAATAACCTTTGCGCCGCTATCTGCGACAGACGCCAAAAAGTGGCATATATCTGTGCATATATCTGTGCATAAATGACACCCATAATATCTGCTAATAATTTTACTGTCTCATTGTGTGCTAATGAAATTAACAGGAATGTATCGTATGTATTTCTGTGAGTGGCCTCTATATAGCTGGTGACAGGGAAGCTGCACACGGTTTGCTGGCCATCGATGGCAGTGTATGACATTGGCCCTCAACAGTAAGCTAATGTGAACACTAATACTATTCACAGAAATACTGGACATATGAATGCTTTATATGTAAAGTCCAGCCCTGCTCTTTACACCTGCAGCCATGTCGACTGTCACAATGCCACTGTAATCGAAGTATGAAATGACCATTTAATCTTTACATATAATCAGTTTTATGCAGTATGGCACCACAATTCTGTATGGTTGACCTGAACCATCTCAAAGTTAATACCGTACACAACCCATGTAATACCGCCCTACACGGCTCACATAATGCTACACAACCCATGTATTATATGATGTGTGTGTATATAGACTGTGTCACATAGTTTTCTCTTTTCTCTCTCATCAATAATCACAGGGTAGGTCTGACCCTTACAATCTGATCCTGTTACATCCCATGTTCTAGTCCTGAGTTGCCTCCACAATTCCTCTAGTTGCTATTAGAAAGGATTGGCAAGCACACCTCTTACAGCGGAAACTCTGGATCTTTGCAAGATAAATAACATAACGTTACTCAACTTTTTCTGTAAATCATATTTGTATGCTGTGAAATAATGTTCTAGGGTAAAATTTTCCCTACTTTAGATTGATTCTCGTTATTGGAGGCTTCGTCTAAAACGCTATTCTGGATTTCAAGGATAATTATGGTGTGTGTACAAAAGCACTTTCTAACCTAAGAGTAAGTAATGCTGTTCTCTGCAGAATTGTCCAGTAACATACAGTAGCATGTACTGTTGAGCTCATGAGTTCATGGAGTGTCCTTTCCTCATGGAGAATAAGTGCATTGTACAGCTCATATTTTTAGGTTCTTCTTGGTTGTGTTCACATAAATTAGAATGTACCCCCCATAATGGGCCATTAGTAGATCACAAGCACTAGTGTGCAGTTACCAGCACTCCAATCTTATCACCAAGAAGAAGTTGTCGGGGGGAAAAAATAAAACTTTATATGTGTGAATGCTATGATATGTAAGTGATTACAATATTGGAGAGAGAGGATACGTTTACTTGGAAAAATGGTTGGACATGGAAACATACAGGTTCTGTACATGACGGGGGTATTGGTTATGTATCGTTCGCTTCTTCTTACCTAATTGCCCTTTCTTGTATCCCCCACCATCCCCATTACATTCCCCCAATCACCGAACCCACATAAGACTCGGACAACTGACTGGAAATGTGATGGCCACAGCAGCTGTTTATTAACCCTTTCAGGACCAAGCCATTTTTCATCTTAAGGACCTTATTTTTTTGCAAATCTGACCAGTGTCACTTTATGTGTGAATAACTTTAAAACGCTTTTACTTATCCAGGCCGTTCTGAGAGTTTTTTTTCGTCACATATTGTACTTCATAACACTGGTAAAATGGAGTCAAAAAAATTCATTTTTATTTATAAAAAAATACAAAATTTACCAAAAATTTGGGAAAATTTGCAAATTTCCAAGTTTCAATTTATCTACTTCTATAATGCATAGTAATACCTCCAAAAATAGTTATTACTTTACATTCCCCTTATGTCTATTTCATGTTTGGATCATTTTGGGAATGACATTTTATTTTTGGGGGACGTTACAAGGCTTAGAAGTTTAGAAGCAAATCTTGAAATTTTTTTAAAAATTTCCAAAACCCACTTTTTAAGGACCAGTTCAGGTCTGAAGTCACTTTGTGAGGCTTTGAAACCACCCAAAAATGACCCCATTTTGCAAATTGCACCCCTCAAGGTATTCAAAACTGATTTTACAAACTTTGTTAACCCTTTAGGTGTTCCACAAGAGTTATTGGCAAATGGAGATGAAATTTCTGAATTTCAATTTTTTTGCAAATTTTTAATTTTAATCCATTTTTTCCAGTAACAAAGCAAGGGTTAACAGCCAAACAAAACTCTATATTTACTGCCCTGATTCCGTAGTTTATAGAAACACCCCATATGTGGTTGTAAACTACTGTACGGGCACACGGCAGGGCGCAGAAGAAAAGGTGCGCCATATGGTTTCTGGAAGGCAGATTTTGCTGGATTGGTTTTTAGACACCATGTCCCATTTGAAGCCCCCCTGATACACCCCTAGAGTAGAAACTCCCAAAAAGTGGCCCCATTTTGGAAACTACTGGATAAGGTGGCAGTTTTGTTCGTACTATTTTAGGGTACATATGATTTTTGTTGCTCTATATTACACTTTTTGTGAGGCAAAGTAACAAAAAATAGCAATTCTGAAATTTTATCTCCATTTGCCATTAACTCTTGTGGAATACTTAAAGGGTTAACAAAGTTTGTAAAATCAGTTTTGAATACCTTGAGGGGTATAGTTTCCAAAATGGGGTCACTTTTTGGAGTTTCTACTCTAGGGGTGCATCAGGGGGGGCTATAAATGGTACATGGTGTCAAAAAACCAGTCCAGCAAAAACTGCCTTCCAAAAACCATATGGCGCTCCTTCCCTTCTGTACCCTGCCGCGTGGCCATACAGCAGTTTACGACCACATATGGGGCATTTGTATAAACTACAGAATCAGGGCAATAAATTTTGAGTTTTGTTTGGCTGTTAACCCTTTGTTACGGGAAAAAATGGATTAAAATGGAAAATTTGCCAATATTTTTATATTTTTTATTATTTACAACGTTCATCTGACAGGTTATATCATGTGCTATTTTTATAGAGCAGGTTCTTACGGACGCGGCGATACCTAATATGTATACTTTTTTATTTATTTAGGTTTTACACAATATAATTTTTGAAACAAAAAAAAAAATCATGTTTTAGTGTCTCCATAGTCTGAGAGCCAAAGTTTTTTGAGTTTTTAGGCGATTGTCTCAGGTTGGGTATCATTTATGTGGGATGAGATGACTGTTAGATTGGTACTATTTTGGGGTGCATATGAATTTTTGATCGCTTGCTATTACACTTTTTGTGATATGTAAGGTAACAAAAAAATAGCTTTTTTGACACCGTTTTTATTAAAAAAAAAATTAGAGTTCATCTGAGGGGTTAGGTCATGTGGGATTTTTATAGAGCAGGTTCTTACGGACGTGGCAATACCTAATATGTCTGCCTTTTTTAAATTTATCTAGGTTTTACACAATAATATCATTTTTGAAACAACAAAAAAAAAACATGTTAGTCTGAGAGCCATATTTTTTTTTCATTTTTTGGGCGATTGTCTTATGTTGGGGCTAATTTTTTGCGGGATAAGATGATGGTTAGATTGGCACCATTGTGGGGGGCATACGCTTTTTTGATCGCTTGGTGTTGCACTTTTAGTGACGTAAGGTGACAAAGCAAATGTTTTTGTTTTTTTTGTTTTTTTTAAGTGTTCACCTGAGGGGTTATGTCATATGATATTTTTATAGAGCAGGTCGTTATGGACGTGGCGATACCTAATATGTATACTTTTATTTTTTTTTAGTTTTACACAATAATATCATTTTTGAAACAAAAAAAATCATGTTATAGTGTCTCCATAGTCTGAGACCCATATATTTTTTTTATTTTTTGGACCATTGTCTCATGTAGGGGCTCATTTTTTGCGGGATGAGGTGACGGTTTGATTGGTACTATTTTGGCATACATGCGACTTTTTTGATCACTTTTATTACCTTTTTTGGGAAGTAAGGTGGGCAAAATTTCAATATCCTCATGGTTTTTATTTTTTTATTTTTATGGCATTCACCGTGCGGGGAAAGTAACATAACCGTTTTATAGATCAGGTCGTTACAGATGCGGTAATATGTGTAGTGTATTTTATTTTTTTTCATTTTTATTCAGTGATAAATGTGTTTTTTTTTTTTTTATCTTTACTTTTTTTTCACTTTTTATTTAATTTTTTTTGACCCAGACCCACTTGGTTCTTGAAGATCCCGTGGGTCTGATGTCTGTATAATACAGTACAGTACACTATATAGTGTACTGTATTTTTTACTTTACACTTAGTGTGAACAAATTTCTGCCTTTAGCAGAAGTCAGTTCACACTTACCACTACCATGGCAACAGGACGCCTGTGAAGGCGTCCTGTTGCCATGTTAACCATCACCTGCTGCCAGAACAGAGCAGCGGGTGATTGGCAAGGAGGGGGGGGCCCTCCCTCTGTGACCCCTTCCTGTCGGGTGGCTGCAAGGGCACAGCAGCCCCCCGATGGGAGAGGGAGGGCGCTCCCTGACTGTTAACCTCTTCCATACAGCGGTCCGTACGGACCGCGGTATGGAAAGGGTTAAACGGCTGACATCACAGCACAGATGTCAGCCATTTATACCAGAGTGTCAGCAATGTGCTAACACTCTGGTATACCCACTGGACGCCAATGAATATTCAAGAGGAGGCGGGCGGGGGTTCGCGATCCCGCCTCCCACACCGCCTGCAACCCCCCCCCTTTCTGCACCACCCGCCGGCATAAAATCATTCAGGGGTGCAGGGGGGGGGGGTGAAAAATCTTTATTTTCGGCATTTTAAAGTTTCTGATCCGCGGGGATCAGAAACTGCAGAAAGCGCTGCAAACCGCAGGTCTGAATTGACCTGCGGTTTGCAGCGATCGCCGATACGGCCTTGACCAAGGTGCCTGGCTGTGTGTAACAGCCGGGGTCTCAGCGCTGTCACCATGTCTGTAGACATGGTGACAGTTTAATGCCATGACGTGTATACTCGTCATGGAGCGCTAAGTAGCAGTGCTCCATGATGAGTATACACGTCATAGGTCGGGAAGGGGTTAAATAACAAATACATAAATAACCATAACAATAATAACCTAACCCAATGGGGGGAGGTCCTTGAAGCCCCAAAACTTCGAGCTGCCGAACCAGGGTGAGCCATTCTTGCCTCCAGCCGTTACCCCCAGCTCAGAGGCACCACCGAATGACCCCCCCCCTCAATTCACCACAACAGCCTGCTCCACATGGGAGTCCAGCCCCAACCGTGGTGCCCCCCAATGTCCTCAAGTTCCACAGTGACCAACTCCAAGGACCCCCCCCTCCCGCCACCAACACCCGGATTTGACCCCTCAACTCCGGACGTTCCTCCACAACCTCAGGGCAACCTCGATGCCTTCCTGCAAAGCCAAATTCCACATATCCAGCCCTACGGCGTTCAAGTGCACCTCGTCCGACCTCCAAAAGGCCCCCACTCCACTCTCCAACTCCCTGTGCCTGACCACCACCACCCCATTCCGAGCCATAAAGCGCCCTATCGCCCTATTCACCTTCACGTGAGCCTTATTAACCGCCTCCACTGATCGTGCATGCCTCCACCCGGCTCGGGACTATGTTCGACCACACGGTCACCAGACCAGGGAACAACGACCATAGCCGTAGCAAGTCCCACTTGATATCCTTCACCAACTCCCGAATAGGCCTTGCTGCCAAATCATTGCCTCCCGCGTGGACCACTAACACATCAGGCGCCCTGTCCATCCGCACAAACCGATGCACCTCTGGCAACACCCCTTTCCAGACCATGCCCCTGCGCCTTATCCATCTTACCACCACGGACTCTGTCAAAACCCAACTGCTGACCATCCGGCCGAACCGCTGCCCGGACGGCCCCCCAGAAGACGTACGAATGCCCCAGGATCCACACCAGAGCGGGTGCCGCATCTGCAACTAGAAAAATTGCAAGAACAATACCACAACTTTTTACATGACCAAAAGCACCATCCAATCGGAATGCCTACAAGCGATCTAAGCGAACGTAGGACCAAAACCGAACAGATTCCCAGCGCCCAATTCGCTTGATAACCTCTTCTCCCAAGCCCAACCTTGCCGCTTCCGTCGCCGCCCCAATCCTAAAGGAGTGACTGAAGTACCCCTCCCTTTCCAACCCCAACCGGTTCAAACACTTATAAAATACTGCCGAAAACTGAAAATGGGATAAAAAAAGACCCCTCTGCGTGCACCAACAAAGGAGAAGACGTCCCAACAGCCCTTGACCCATAGTCCTGCAGACATTGAACCGGACACATATCACAGCCCCCAATCCTGAACAACACCACTCTCCGACCCCCGACCCACCACATCCGTCTTTGACCGCCGGATCACAAACTCCACCGCAAACAAATCAACGTCGTCCCTCAATAGTCCCCCCCCACCAAGTTCACTGACTGACAAACCAGTTCACCCAACCGTATTGCTCCAAAAAACGCTAAAGAGAATGCCAGACGAAACAACCGGACCTCCCAAGCTGAACTACAAACCCCCGTAATTGACTCCCCAACTGCAGTAATAACGTGAATGACACTGGAGGCCTCCTCCACCTCAGCCCCCGCCTGCGTCTGCACTGACACCCCTACGCCTGGTAACCCCCGCCGCTGTTCCCCCACTGACCCCGCACCTCCCGCCAGGCCCTGCACACCCCATGCCTGCCATGGCCTCCCGCCAGGCCCTGCCACACCCCATCCCCCAACTAGCCACCAGCCCCGCCAATCCCCCCAAAAGCTGCCCCAAGGCCTTGCTTAAATCCAACTGGGGTCCACCGCCCCCCCCAGCCCCCATACCCTGCACTACCTGCGCAAGTGGTCCCCAAGCAATCTCGCCTGGGTGCTGTGTGCCCATCAGCCACGAATCCTGAATCCGGATGTCTTCTCCTCTGCGCCGCACTGTCTGGTCCTGTGACACCACCATCTTCATGCTGTCCCCTGGACACGCTGGGACCAGGGTCGTCGTCGTCTGGCTGCTCGAGGGAAATGGAATTTCTGTCTTCACCCTGCCTCCTGGCAAGGCAGGAACCATATCCACAGCATGTCCCCACCGCTGGCACTGAATCCGGACAGTTGCTGCTTCTTTCTGCCTCCTGGCCCTGATCAGACCAGGGACGCTGAGGTTAACTTCTGCCTCACATGCGGTCCAGGAGGCGGAGCTTCCTTCTCTCCTCAGATCCTGGGGCCTGCTGCCACCGACCGCCTCACTAGCAGCAGCCCCGCGCTGCTGGCTATTCCTCCCACGCCGAGGGGCCGCCTCCATGCCAGGAGTTACGGAGTCGCCCGCTGCACCTGGTCCCGCTCCCCCGACGTCCCCGGTCACAGAAGGAGGTGGCTGGGCCCGGCCACCCCTGGGGCTCCGCCTGCAAGTAGGATTCCTTCCACGTCGGGGCCTGGATGGAGCTGGCACCGGCGGCATCCGACGTGAAGGGTCCCGCGAGGGGCTCCGGATCCGGCGCTGAGCCCGAGGGAGGGAAGAGGATGGGGAGAAGTGCGCTGGCGGCCTAGCCCGCTGCCGCCGTATCACTGGAGGATGAGGCAAAACGGGAGCCTCACCCGCCCCCCTCAGCAGCAGCTGCACCTGCTCTTGGGCCCATGCCGAGCCTCTCACCTCCGCTGCCGCCCGCAAGTCAAGGATCGCTGCCTCCAGCTGCTCCATGTCGCTTCAGGTAATGCCAGCTTAACTTTCTACCTAAAATGGCTCCCTTCTCCTTCTTCACCCAGTACATAAACCCCCTTAACTCCTCCCCCCTAACTCGAACTGGCCTATCCTAACCCATTTGTTCCCCCCTTTAATCACATCCTCCAATCCAACGATCCCCCGGGGCTCCCTAACCAAACCCCCCGTCATGGGGGCCTCCCCTAAAGGGCTTCGCCCCCCCAGTCTGCGCCATTGCTGTATCCTGCAGCAGATTTGCTCATAAATATTGCAGCTGGGCCTGTAAATTCTGTACACTTGTAAGTTGCTGAAGCCTGTATCCTAGGGGGTCCCAAAAATGCTCTGTTGGTGATAACTCTGACATGGCAGGGCAAGGAAGTGTTGCAATCTGGCAAAGACATTCCTGGGGAACCCTTGCTGCGTGTGGACAAGCATTATCCTGCTTGGAAACCCTGCCGGGAGAGGCAACACATGTGGACGCAGAACGTCCTACACATATTGCTGAGCTGTTAGTGTCCTTCATATCACTACTAGGGTGACTGACTGCAGTTAGGGCAGTGTTGTTACTCCAAAAGCAGGATTGAAGCGCTCGCGACAAGTCCCGACTGTTGTGGGATCCCAAACAGAACCTGGATTGGTCACTAAAGACTATACCTTTCCACAGTCCATAGCAGGTCAGGTTTCTTGTTCACAACTGCCAACAAAGACAATGGTGGTTGGCTGTCAATGGCAGGACACGTAATGAGTGCTGTGACCCAAATTTATTTCTGCTAAGCAAGTGCGTATGGTCCTGCCAGAGACGGGAATGTGTTATGAAGGTGTATGGATGGTGGACAACAAAACTGTTGGACCTGCTTGTGCTCATCGGCAGATCAATTGATCCTGGCCTGTTCTGTGTGTGTGCGTGCCCTCAAATAACTACTGCTCCCAACACTTCTTAACATATAGATCAAAACGGCCTAGATGGTGGGTGATTTTTTTGAAACAACCATCTTGCTTCTCTCAGTCCAATCATGCATATCCTTTCGATGTCTATGAACTTTGCAAAATGTCTTCCAGTCCATCGTAGAGGCATGTCTAGCAGTTAGAAACCTCTCACCAAAAGCTACACTACCCAGACGTAGTCTCTGAGAGCCTCTTTTGACAAGACCCTAAACTGACCACACGTAATCCTTTACATATCTGCCTGAGACATAACTGGCACTTCTGGTGGTGGGTGATTTTATATGCAGCCTAACTTTACAGTCTTGGGTACAAATTATGTTTCATTTGCTGTTCATTAACCCTCTCCTTTACTTTCGGCAGTCATCATAGTTTGGAATGCAGTTCCGTCAAGTACAATACAGGCTGGGAGGAAGCTTCCTTTTCCTCCTATTCTGAAATTCCCTTATGAGGTCTCTCCCTTCTCATTACAATTATATGTCCTGGCATATCATTAACACTTGGAGCAACAACATGAACTTTCCTTCAGAAGCAATGATCACAACATTTATCTGCACATAAATACTAGAAAAACACTAAATGAGCCTGGCCTTGACCAAGTAGTTTGAGGGCGATTTGATGTGTTCCCTTCTGGACTTGTTGCATTCCCTTTTACAATAATAGCTGACACGTGAACTCATTTTTAAAATTGTATTTCCATCATGGCTGGACATATACTGTTTCTCTGTTTATATATTTAGCCTGTTCAGATGCCTGGTTGGTTGGCCGATATAAGGATGTTTTCACACTGTGTCTGCAGTGGCTTCCAAGGTTTCCATCGGGATGATTTACTGACTTGTTGTTGATATACGTTTAGTGGATGACACTGACATCGCATGTTAAAAAGCAAAGCAACAAATAAAAGTTATACTGTTCGGAATACTTTCTTATTGAATGCCTCTGTATAAAACAGTGCTGTGTGCGGTTCTGTTCCATACTGTGAAGAAACACTATCCTTAATGAATGCTGGCCCAACGGAGGCTGAAAGAACCTCAACTGGGTGAATGCGGGCATATAAGTTGGTTTAATGCATGCGCTGGATGACACTAAAGTTTCAGGATGTCACATGTATTTAGCACGTGGCCAACAAACATTGTTGCGTGTGAAGCCAGCCTTATTATTCAGAAGCCAGGTGACATTGTATTCACATTATCAGATATGGACCTCATCCCTGGCAAGAGGTGGACGTGTGTCTCTGTACTTGAAGAGCCTAGTAATCCCTGAGTACTGGCTGAGTTCATGTCCATGTCGCGCTTTGTTTTACACCAGGGCTGAGTAATGACTTTTTTGCTTTTTAGCTTGAGCAATAGTTGAATTTATAGAAAATTTCACTCCTCAACGCAACAGTGCCATGGAGTGAGTTCCTGTGCTCCAGTAGATGTGACCACAAGTCAAGCAAGGTTTGCTGATTACTTCTATTGCAGTATTAATGATATCTTCATGAGGATGTATTATGACTGCAATACCTGAGCCGCACAATTTTAGTGAACTAGACTTTGAAGTGAACGTGGAGCTGCAAGGGGTCTGCAGGTTGTGTCTGTAATATGGGTTAGTCAGTCCAAAGTATAATACAGTCCAAATCACGTGACGGTGACATAACTCATTCCAGAGCCTGGGATGAAGTGGGTGTATAGTGTGACAAGGACAATGTGTCACCATGCCTGTGCTGGTTACATATGAGAGCAGGGACTGAGGGCCATTTTCAGACACAAAGTACATAGTTAAATTTTTTTCATTTACTTGGTATATAGCAGAATAGACAATGTCCTTCTTTCCTTCACAAGGCTTTGCTGGCCAGGTAAATATCCAGGTGTGGCTTCTGTACAAAGACATTGTGACCTGTCTGCTCTTTGTTCTTTTTGATGGCTTGATCCTGAATTTAGCATTTACAAATAGACGTGACCTCACATATTGCCAAGGTTAGAACCAGTGGCCCATAAGACAAATTAGCTCTTTCCTGGAAAGAGGCCTTTCATGAAGGACTTCACATTGGACAATATGATTCATCAAGACCAGTGTGTGCTACGCCAGTCTAGATGGGGCTTGCTCTGCCAGAGGCATGTAACTTATGACAAGACGCAGGTCCGTGCACTGGAAAGAAATCTGCAGCAGCTCGGAGCAGCCATAGATTTCAGTCATTATTTACACACATTTCTGGCATAAATGATGATAAATGAGTCAGGACTGATGGGCCCGCCCACACTTTGCCCTCACCATGCCCCTTTTTGTAAAACTGGCGAGGTGTAAAATGCCAGTTGCGACTAGTAAAGTCGCAATGGCACGGAAAAGTCACAAATCCGCTAGAGTTGCGACTTTTTAAAGCCAAATTAGGATTTTTTTATTTTTTTTTTCGAATCCTGGTGTTTTCAGAATGCAGCATGTTGAGGCTTTGGCATTTTTTCAAAATCACTCAAACATTGCCTTTATGAAAAACACCACTGGGAAGCCACCATAAAAACCACTAGTGGTAAGCAAGCAATTTCTACCGTGATTTTTCTTTTTTTCAGTGATCAAAAAATGCAGGATCAAATTTGTTTGTGTAGGGGCCCCTAGGGTTTTTATTTTTATTTATGCAGTTTTAAAGCTAGATCCAGGAGTGGATTGAAAAGTGTAATGCACATCCGATTTTGGCTTTAAAAACTGCATTACAAAGCCTGAAACTGTAGGGGCACCCTAAGGGTGCATTCACATGAACGTGTGATGGGCATGTTGAGGACAATAAACAGCGTATCTGCAAAACATGAGCACAAGTCCTTGTGCTTCTGGGTCTATGCCTCTGCACTGCAAAAGAAAGCACATGCCCTATCTTTGGCTGAATCTTACGGATCTGCACCTTGATGCGGAGTGCGCATGGCCAGTGTCTGTGTTTTGCGGATCCGTGGTTTGCTGTCCGGTCATCTCATGGTCATGTGAATGCTGCCTCAGGTTGGGTTTTTATCATTACAGCTGTGGGTGGTAGTGTGCCAGATGGCTGTAAACCACAGGGCATGCTGTATGCCAACAAATTCCTGTTTCATCCTCAGCTAGTAGAGATGAAACACACAAAAGCAATGTGCTTCACCTATAATTGCTCCAGACCTGCCAGTTTGCGGTATACCATGTGCCTTTTTACTTCGTGGTTATTCGCCTTGCAACAAACTACTGCCCTGCAGGCAAAATATGAGAGCCCAGCTGAGAAAAGGTAGAAATAATATGGGCATAAAAATCTGTTTTCTGCAGATCATCAATTTGTGGACGTGTGCATGAGCCCTTAGTTGAGCTTCGATGGTTCTGAGAACCCCTCCCTAGGTGAGAAGCCGCTGGTTACATTTGTATGTGGGTGGCAAAGTTTTTTTATTTTTTTTTTCTTAATTTGATTTAACTGAGGGTCTCTGTAGCATCTCACCTCATAAGAAAAGACAACTATAGCCGCCAGGGTTTCCTGCAATTGAGTACCACACTTACCGATTCCTTCTCTTCACTTTTTTCGTACGCAATGTTATGCTGTGGACCTGATTTACCGGCTTCTTGTTGGTGCGACTATCTGCTAAAACATTGGGGGAGATTTATCAAAACTGGTGTAAATAATAAAATCTGACTTGGTTGGCCACAGTAATCAATCAGATTGCATCTGTCATTTTCCAGAGCTCGTTTGGAAGATGAAAGAAGGAATCTGATTGGTTGCTATGGGCAGTAAGCCAGTTTTCCTTTACACCAGTTTTGATAAATGTACCCCTTGTCCTTTGCTGTCAAATCCCAGTTGCCCCCTTTCCCATCAAGCCATTTCCGGCACATGGTCATTTCCTCTGAGGATTGAGCAGGTATTGCCATCCACTCCTCACAGATACAGAGCGTCTGTATTTTATATTGCGATTTCTAGAAACTGGTGGTATCTTGTAAGGTTGTATTTTCCTAGAAACTATGGTCCTGTTTGGCCAGGATTTAGATATGTTTGTGGAATGTGGACATTTAAAAATAGGAAAAAAGTGACACAGAAAAAGTATGTTAAGCCAGACAGATTTATCAAACGGGACACACGTATGTGACTGGGAAAAAGACATGGGGTGAATTTATCATGAGGGGAATATTTGAAGCCTGTTTTGCTTAAGTCTGTGTTGGAGTACTTTTTAGCATATTTATCACGTCACATGTTTGTTTGTCTTGTCCTTTACCTAAAGGTGGATTTACATGGACAGATTATCGGGGACGAACGTTCCTGCGAATGCTCGTTACCGATAATTTGCCCATCTGAAGGTGCAGCAGATCACCGGATGAACGAGTGAATCAATATTTTGGGACTTTTTGAAGCCCGAATTCTGGAGTGAGGGCATGATAAATCGGGGCCATGAAATGTTCTGGTCTTTTTAGAAATATAGTGTCTGGTTCTAATAAAGCTAGTATATAAATCACACCCAATGTACAAGGATTGTGTCTAGACATCTGAGGGGAAAAAAAATCTCTTTTAAAAGAATAAAATGTCAGGTGGGGGATGGGATGTTACAAGAAATTGCACATGTTTTTAATATACAGCTTGACACAGCTTCATGTGTTCACTCCTTGTGTTTGATCCTTGGCAATGCAAGAGAAGGTCAGGTCCACCATTTAAAACCAGAGACTTCAACATTTATTGTGCCTAGGCTCGGGCTTTGGGCATGTGGTAAAGGTTTTGGCATTTCTTTTAGATGTACTGCTAAATTAATGGTCTTAAACTTTAGGAATACCTTTGTTATGAATACTTTATTTTAAAGGGATCAAAAATACGTTTTTTTGCTTGGTATTAATACCAGTCAGAATCGCCAAGAAATGGTTCCCATGGTTGGTTCCCAGAGGTGCTCTTAGCCCATGAAATGCTTCCATACGCTAGTTAGAGAGGGTTGCTTTATTAAAGTCATTATATAGTCTAGTATATTACATTTATATGCAACAATGTTCTCTGCTTCATAATAAATGTCACAAACTTTGTTTCTGCCTCTAAAGCAATTCTTGTTCTGCTGTCCCATAACCTGTGCAAGCTGGTCAGGACCTTAGTGCTGCTGCAGATGTTTTTTCATATACATTTTTCACTGAAGAAAAATGTGACCAGCCTCTGCTGAGGTATCTCATAAAGCTGTTTGAGGCTTACTGCAGGAACATTGACACAACTAGTATGGCTCAGTGAAGATCATTTCTTGGTGCCTGGCCTCTGCTGAGGTATCTCATAAAGCTGTTTGAGGCTTGCTGCAGGAACATTGACACAACTAGTATGGCTCAATGACTATAGAAGCTTACCATGTGAACTAAACTTGTGAAGGACATGGACACTTGAGGCATGCTAGGTCTAGTCTTGGTCAGGGGGGAACTAACTCTCCTTAGGGAGAGAGCACCTTAATCAGTGTGAGGAGACTTATAGGCCATACATGCTCCTCTGGAATTCTGGTAGGGAAGGGATGCAAATGAGCTCTTAACAAGCTCTGCCTCTAATGCCACCAGATATAAGGCAGCTATCCTACAAGTCAATGTTCAGCTCTTAAAATAGGCCTTGAGACATGACTTGGATATTAAATAAGCCAGCACCTCATCTGCAGACAGCTGTTTCGGGGAAATTGCCCCTCATCAGTGCAGAGCAGAGAGTACTGGTTTAACTGGGTGAGAGGCCTGTGTCCGGGTCAGGGGGGAACTAACTCTCCTTAGGGAGAGAGCACCTTAATCAGTAGGTCTAGTCTTGGCTCAGTAAAGAAGTCATGTTCACCAGTGTCTGACCTGACTTGCGTGTAGTGATTTATGGCGTACTCTGCTACAAGGTAACATTCATGCATTGCTGACATAGGAAATGCACCAGTGTAATGATAGCCTACTGACAACATTCTTACAAATGACTCAATAGTAGAGTCTGATGGCTTTATAGCCTTAGGCTTCTAGCTAAAGGTGATCTATTTCCAAAATATGTGTCATTCATGGTTATTAGTTTGCTACGTTGGTTAAGTTTACCTTCTACTATGGCTGAGGCAAGTAAAAAAAAGCTGGAATGTACATCCAGTTATAGTGCAGGGGGCATCTCACCCTGCGGCATGCTTTAAAGTGATGATCTAAAATTGAGAGGACGGTTGTAAAGGTCTTCTCTCAGCTCCTGCTGGAAAATATTTAGCAGTGGAAACTATTTAGCAGAGTGTAAGGGAGGGGGAGCTCTAGAAACGTGCCGGAGCGGGAGAATCACAATGGGTTCTAAGAATGATAAGCAAATCGACTGACGCTAGACTTCTCCTCGACTGTGTCTATAAAGAGCGGCTGTAATAAATGTGTATTCTAATTCTCCCTGCGTTCGCGTGGGTTTCCTCCGGGTACACTGTTTTCCTCCCACACTCCAAAGACATACTGATAGGGACCTTAAATTGTGAGCCCCATTAGAGACAGTTGGATGCAGAATAAAGTAGCGCTATATACCGTAAGTGCATAAACTAAATACAAATGTGGAGTATAAGACAAGTGCCACCAGTCAGTGCATAGAAAGATATTTTCACTTGAATAATTCTGTCCAGCAGTTTCTTCTTTATTTCTTGTCCTGGAAACCAATATGGCTGCTATTACATTTCCACCATGCTTGTCACCCAGCTTTCCCAGAGTTGTGAACACCAAATCTTCTCATGGTTATGCCAGAGCCGAGGTGTATACCAAGATCAGTAAAAGCAGGGCGGAAACCTTTTGGTGTCATCTACATTGGTCGTCGCCCATTTTTCCAGAAATAGAAATTCCTAGAAAATGTCCGTACAGAACTTCTGGCCACTATGAGCTCGCACATGGCAGGCTTGTTGCAGAAACGTTTGCGGCCGTCCTATTCATCTGAAGGGGGTTTGCAGACAGCTATGAGTTTACCACAGTGCAATCCCATTTAGATGAATGGGAAAGATTTTCAGTCAGAGGTTCCTGCAACAAATCTGCTGTGTGGGAATTTACCCAAAAACGTTTGTGCCTCATTTCAGAATTTCAAGTCTGTTCAGATTTGACTAAATATAAGAACGAACTTTAGGAAAAAAAATCTAATAAAAACTTTGTTTTACTGGATTATAATGCAGGCTATTGGGAACATAATTAACATTAATGTTTTCTATTCTTGTTACAGACATTGAGGCTAAGAAGTCTTGTGACTGGTTGCGGGCTGCGGGATTCCCCCAGTATGCACAGTTGTATGAAGGTAATATTTTCCTGAACCTGTGTCTCTTTATCACGGGTCAAATTGATTTGGAGCATATCCTTCCTGGAGTGTCTGTGTTGCCTGGCACCGGTGCCCGGGCCTCTGCTGCTTACCTCAGTGCGAGTATCTTTCAGCCTGAGCCACAAACTCAGGAATCGAGGCCCCGACACTCACACGGGGCTGAGAGGATGGAACAGACTGTGGGAACAATAGCTGGAAGCATGGCATCATGGGGAAGTGTCAGGCCAACCATTGTCTGACCAAGTGACTTCCAGATCACCCCCTCCTGAAAACAGCTCCCAAATAACAAAGACGACAGCAACTGCTAACAACCTAAGCTCATAACTAGGTGCAAAACCTTCCTTCCTGTTCCTGATGGAAGTGGTGAATCAGCTCCAGAACGTGGAAAATAGCAAAAACATTGCTTTGCTGCTTTTAACTGACACAAAATTGTACAAGGGACTTTTTTTTTCTTTTCAAAAATACACAGCTAGGACAACCCCTTTAACGAACCTAGTTAATCCCATTGTTGTAACGTAAATGTCACTTGACGGGGGTATTGGCTACTTGCCGGTCGACCCCTTTTCTCATCCTCCCATGCCCTTAAAGGCACCCCCCTAACTACCTCCACCTCTTTTTCTAATCCATTTTCCCCAAACATCCCTATACCCCCTTAACTTTTAATAAAGACTCGGACACCAGATTGGAATAAATCGGCCACAGCAGCCGTTTTTATTAACAAACAATATAGAATATAAATAACCATATAAAATAACCATGACAATAATCAATTCCTATCAAGGGGAGGTCCTTGAAGCCCCAAATAACTGGAATACTTCACCAGAGTGCCATCTTGCCTCCAGCCGTTGCCTGCCAGCTCGGAAGCACAGCTGAATGGCCCCTCCTTCAATTCCGCCACCACTGGGAGTCCAGCCCCAACCGCGGAGCCCTCCCATCATCCTCACCAGTGAATAAACCAACTTCAAGGACCTCCCCCCCCCGCCACAGCCGCTGTGACAAGACTTTCTCCCTCAATTTCCTACCTCACCGACCAAGACCCACAAACTCCCAACATTCCCAGAACACTGCCACACCCACCTAAAGGAAACACTAGGGTGGGCGGGTGGGACTCTTACTTCCCACCTAAAATGGTGCCCTTCTTCTCCCTGTCTCCTTCTTTTAACCCCTAAACCCCACCCCTAAGCTCAAATTAACCAATCCCTATCCCCCTAATCTCTCTAGTCCGCCACCCTTTTACGAACTAACCTATCACCACTTCCAGGTGTCTCCCTGAGCCAAACCCCTGTCATGCCGGCCTCCCCTAAGCTTTGCTCCCAGTCCAGCCATAACTATACAGTGGGAGAAGATGTTACTGCCATACTGTGCACTTAAGCAAATGTAGTAATGGTTTTGCTATACAGTACACAAATAACACACATATGAGGAGATACCAATTACCTCCTCCAACATACAGTAGTGCCAGCAGTGTGTAGTGCTATTATTTATGGTGGTGTAGGGCAGCTTTTGTCTAAGGATAAAGGGCCTTTAAACGTGTTGTGCGGGGGGTTTTATGTTGATGACTTATCATTGGCTATGAATATCTGATTGGCGGGGGTCTGACACCCGGTACCCTCTCTGAACAGCTATTTAATGAGGAGATGGAGCTCCATGCAAGCCCTACTTCATCTTCATTACACTATACGTTGTCTCCACTGTAGCAGCGGCTTAGTGTATTTACAAGAACTCTCTCCATTCAAGTGACTAGAGGTAGTCCTTGTAATTACACTTGCTTCCGAGAAGACGGGCAGTGTAATGAAGAGGAACTAGCGCTTGCATGGAGCGCCGCCTCCTCTTCAAACACCTGATCGGCAGGGGTGCCTGGTGATCAGATACTGATGACCTATCCTGTGGATAGCTCATCAATATAAGACCCCTGTAAAGCTGCTTTAAAGAGACCTGTCACCTCTCCAGACATGACTGTTTTAGTTACTCCTTGCATTCCTTATGTAATCTGGAGGGTCTAGTCTTATAACTCTTTGTTGTACCTTTCCACTATTAATCCTACTAGAAGTTTATGAATGGATTGCCAGCAGTTGGAGGTGTGTCCCTGCACAGTCTGACACTATCCAATCAGTGCCACTAGTGTAGACTATGCAGGGACACATACCCAACTGATAACACCAAGATAAACCATTATAGCAGACTGCTGGCCATTGATTCATAAACTTTTAGTAGTGTTTCTGTAATCAGGAAACGCAGTGTAATATTAGAGAGCTAACTTTTTTACAGTGGCACAAGTTGGGAAAAACATATTGGGACTGAAATGTCTGTGGAAAATTTGACATTTTAATTTTTCACTATCTGCAGCAAGCCCCTATGGGACTGGTAGTGGCCCTGATGTAGTTGTGTCATGGTGTTCTACTTCGGACCGTCGCTCCCCTGGGTCTGTTGCAGTGAAAGTTATAGCACTAAAGAATAAGGCCAGAGCTAAACGTAACAGTCATTTTTAGAACTTGAAAATATATACAGTAGCAGTAGGCTTTAGTGCAATTCTTCTCTGGCACCAGCAAGGATATGGAGGTAGTTTGGCTGTTGCCAATTCCGCTCTTAGGTGACACAGGCCAAGTGGTTGTTTGGTGATGAGGGTGTCTTCAGCTGTATTCCCTCACTTCACAGCAGTAGTATGTAGTAGGTCACTTCACTGTATTTATCCTCTCTTGAGGCAATGTAGTGGTTCTCTCTGGATCAGTCTATAATAGGAGTAGGAGCACTGCAGGCTGCATCCTCTCCACTCTAAAGCTACAGGAACTCCCCCTCCTGGCAGGAAGCAGGAGCAGTCCACTCTTATCAAGAGGGGAGGGACATTATGTTAACCCTGATCCTGCCAACCTTTGCCATATCTTCCTTGCTGTTAGTAATAATCAGGAGACAAACGGTGAAATACAATGCACAACAATAAATATTTTGTAGTACCCCCAGGTGTGGTGTACTACATATCCACTACAGATCCATTTCTGAAGAAACACCTACGGTATGGGGTCAAAATTGCCTTAATTATCTTGGTTCTGCAGTTTAAAGAAATGCTCTATAGGTGGTCATAAACTGCTGTATGTGTCAACAGTGCCCAGCGAGTGCCAGTATGAACAGCAAGCCCTCTTATTGTGCTGTGTTTCTGTGTTTTAGAAACACTACATCAGGTTTGTTTTGCTGTTAACCCTTGATGTGTTATAGGAATAAAATGATAAAAATGTAAATTCTGCATGACCTTTTTAAATTTCACCACGTTTTACTTTAAAGGGGTTGTCTCATCATGGACAATGGGGGCATATTGCTAGGATATGCCCCCATTGTCTTATAGGTGCAGGTCCCACTGCTGGGACCTGCACCTATATCGAGAACGGAGCCCCGCAAGTGAAGGAGGTCGCACTGCGCATGCGCATCCACCCTCCATTCATTTTCTGTGGGGCCGGTTGAAAATAGCAGAGCCCTGGCTCGGCTATTTTCGTCGGCCCCATAGAAATGAATAGGAGCATGCGCAGTATGCTCCCATTCACCTCTATGGGGAGCCAGCTTAAGGTGGCCAGACCAGAGTCCTCCAGCCACCATCTTGCGGGGCTCCTTTCTCTATATAGGTGCGGCTCCCAGCGGTGGGACCTGCACCTATAAGACAATGGGGGCACATCCTAGTGATATGCCCCCATTATCTAAGATGAGACAACCCCTTTAATTACTGTGGAACACCTAAGGTGTTAACAGAGTTTCTAAAATCAGTTTGAGCAGTTTAGTTTCTAAAATGGGGTCATTTATGGGTGGTTTCTATGTAGGCCTCTCAAAGTCACTTCAAAATTGAATTGGTCCTTAAAAAAAAAGTCAGTCAGTTTTGGAAATTTGCAGAAAATCTAAAATTGTAAGCTATCTAATGCTTAAAAAAAGTAAAATTGCATTTACAAAATGATGCCAACATAAAGTAGAGCTATGGTGAATGTTTATTAATAACTCTTGTGAAATATCACTATTTTTTTAGAAATAAAGGTAAGACCCCTATTTACCAGTAACATAAAGTACAATGTGTGATTTAAAAAAAAGTTTCAAAATGTCTTGGGTCAGTGAAAGCATTTCAAAGTTATTTCCACATAAATTGACACTTTTTGCACATGTAGGCTATGCCAGGATGGTCAAAATGTATGGTTCTGGAAGGGGTTAAAATTCACTGATTACTTTTAAATGTTTTTAGGCTTTGGAGCACGCTTTTGATATTTTTGAATTATTCAGGTGAAGCTTTGATAATCATCACCCTGCTTTTTCCTTCTGCAGATTCCCAGTTTCCAGTGGACATTGCGTGCGTGAAGAGAGATCATAGCTTTTTGGATCAAGATTCCCTTAAATCCCTCTGCAGGTAGTTTACATAAAGCCATTTGTTAGGCACACCACATATTAATAAGCCATTCAATGATGTCATGATTGTTTTTACCAAGATGTTTGCCAGGAAAGCTATATCAACAGGGTCAGACTGGGTTCCTTGGGCTCATCAGAGTAAATTTATTATTGGGGCCTCACCCCATATCATCAATAAAGTTAGTGGCAAGTTTCGGGCTCTAAAGGCAGCTACAAATATTCCTTTTTTATTTATTTTTTCCTCATGAACCTTTGGGGCAATTGTGGTTTTAGAGCCTGGGCCCCCTAGAGGTTCCGCTGGTACTATGGTGGGCCAGTCCAATACTGTACGACTTGGGGCTACATGTAGACTTTTTGTATCACTTTTGATTGATTTTAACTATTAAGTGGCAGTTGTAGTCCCTAGCAGTAAACTGATCTATATGCAATCTTGCAGCTATCACATAAAATCTATCAAAAATGCTACAAACTCTGTGTAGCCCCAGCTTAGGGTACTTTCACACTAGCGTTCTTCTTTTCCGGCGCTGAGTTCCGTCCTAGGGGCTCAAATCCGGAAAAGAACTGATCAGTTCTATCCTAATGCATTCTGAATGGAGAGTAATCCGTTCAGGATGCATCAGGATGTCTTCAGTTCAGTCTTTTTGACTGATTAGGCTTTTCAGAAAACCGTAGCATGTTGTATTTTTACCTCCGGCCAAAAATCCTGAACACTTGGATCCGGTCTTTTTCCCATTGACTTGCATTAACGCCGGATCCGGCGCCGTGTGTTCAGTCAAACCGGATCCGGCTTTTGCATGTTAAACCCGAAAAATGTGAAAAAAAAGTTAAAGTCCATAAATGGCGGATCCGTTTTTTCCAATGCATTTTTTCATTGTGATCAAAATCCTGATCAGGATTCAAATGTAATCAGTTTTCACACGTTTTTCCGGATCCGGTGTCGGTATTGAACGCTGGATTTAAACAACGCTAGTGTGAAAGTAGCCTTATATGGGGTATTAGAGATGATAAACAGTGCTCTATATAACATATCTGCCTTCCACATTAGTGTTATGGAACATAATGGTACCACTGAGGCATATAACACATGTAACACTTCAAGAAATGGAGATCAACTTTTCTGGAGTTCATGATTTACCCTAACCCCTTAAAGACCAGCCCGTCTTTTTACATTTTGGATTTTTTCCTCCCCACGTTCCAATAGCCATAACTTTTTTTATTTTTCCGTTAACATAGTTATATGAGGGCTTATTTTTTGTGGGACAAGATGCATTTTTTAATGCCACTATTTAATTTACAATGTCTTGTATTAGAAAATGGTAAAAAATTATTTGTGTGGCAAAATTGAAAAGAAAACAAGGTTTTGGGGATTTTGACATCACAGTGTTCACAATGTAGTAAACCTGACGTCCTTATTCTGCGGCTAAATACAAATGTGGCAATACCAAACTTGTATAGTGTTTTTTTTTTTTTTTTATTTTTATTAAACCATTGGAAAAATCTACATTTTTTTTGCATCACCATATTCTGACATCATTTTTAATATTTTGGTCTACAGAGCTGTAGGAGGGCTTGTTTTTTGCATAACAAACTGTAGTTTTTATTGGTACCATTTTTGTAGCATGTACGACTTTGTGATCACTGTTGTTCAATTTTGGTGGGACAAGATGACCAAAAAAAAAATAACAAATCGTGTGTTTTTCATTTTTATTTCTGAATTTTTTATTTATTTTTTTATATTTTAATAGTTCAGACATTTTCAGCTGCTGCGATACCCAATATGTTTATTTTTTTTTATTGTTTTATATATTTTTTATATGTAAAATTGGGAAAGGGGGATGATTTAAACTTTTCATATACTGGTATTTTTTTTTTTTTTAACTTTTTAAATAAATAACTATTAGCCCTCTTAGGGGCCTAGTACATGGACTCTTTTGATCCCCTCTCCTATTCATCCTAATAGAGGTCTATTCAGGCGGATTGGATTGTTACACTGTTCATTCTGAGCTATGCCTCATGCATAGCTCATTATGGAGAAAGCCATGACAGGCCTGGATTGCTTCAGCAGCCTCCAGGCTGCCATGGCAACCGATTGGGGCCCCATGATTTTACTGCTGGGGCTCTGATCGGAAGGAAGAGGGAGCTGCGTCCCCCTGCCTTCACTCACAGGTGCCGCGATCAGCATTGATTGTGGCACCTGAGGGGTTAATTGACAGGGGTGGCACGATCGCCGCTTCCGGTCAGTCCGGGTGGGTGCCGGCTCTGATACAGCAAGCACCCGCTGTGTATAGAGTGGGCCTGCTCCAGTGGCCCGCTCAATACACATGCAGACGCATAACACCGTATATTTACGGTGCTGCGGGTTAAGGGGTTAAAAAAAAGTTGGCGGAGCCACTCTTCTTTGGCAAGGTCATTTAGATACAAGACTAGTGGATTGGTGTCACATGGTGTCGATCTATCTTCAGGCACTAGGGCATTTTGAAGTCTGAATTCTGCCCTCCTCACAGTCTACACAGTGATTCCAATGACTATTTTCTTACGGTTTCCAGTAATGAACAAATCGCTGGATAAAAGGCACTGGGCTGTTTTTGTGAGCATGGTTGGGAACAGAGTGGTCCGTTCCATGTAAGGACATCACTTACCTGAGCACAAGTCTGTGTATATATTCAGTGGCCACTTGGCTCTGATGAGTGGAAATACAATTTATGCCTCTGTTGGACATACAGTTTTTCTCCCGGACACCTTTCAGTGACTCATTCTCCATTCCACCCCACCCTTCAGTCTTTTTATTTTTTCCATAGTTTAGTAACTTGCTCCTCTTCCTGTCATCCCAATAACTGCAGGGTATAATTACTGAAGAACATTAGTGAGATGGATGTAGAAACCTCACATATGAACAGTAATCAGACTCGTGTATATATTGTACTGGATGGAATTTGCGCCTTTGCCGTAGACCCGCACTCCATTAATCTGCACCTTTTAGGAGAGCAGAGGCTTTGTAAGCTGCAAGAATGGTAAACTGTAGGCTATTCTTACAGGACGTATTGTAAAGACTTTTGCTGTCCTATGATGTAACTGATAGGACAAACGCCCTGTCGGAACATGCTGAGATTTCTAGTTCCACCACAGCTAGAGACCCTTTAGCATAGTGTTGTGTGAATAGTAGACTACAAAATGTGTTTGGAGTCCCTAGAAGTTATGGCTATAACATGACTTTCCACTTACGGCCTGGTAAAGCTGTGGGATAGGGTGGCATTTAGTGAAGATCATCTTGGAACCTGAAATGGGGATTTCCTCTCTGGCCTGAATTCTAGCTTAACCCTTCCTGAGTCCAGGGAATGAAATGAGAACCATGCTGGCATGTGACTTCGCAAGCGCCAAGAACTAGCTAGGGTTAAAAGAATATCTTTAGTATTGTTAATCCAGAGAGCGGCTAAATGTCAGCACAGGTTGTGCTAAAGGATTTAACCTATTACTTCACAGACTGCAGGTGGATGATAGTGATGTCAAAAAAGATGCATTAATGTCTTATTATTTGCAGGCGACTAATGACCCTAAATTCATGCACATCTGTGAGGCTGGATGTCCATTATCACCGAAAACAGGTAAGCCAACAAAGGCTTGTATAAACAAAATCTGGTAAAAAAACATGTGGAAATTGACATGTAAAGCACATATGGCCATCCTTGTGTAACAAACCTGCCTTCACAGAGACTAATCCTATTTAATATGCTCACACACAGTCCATGTCATCGTCTAGCACAGATCGAGGTGTAGTGGTGGAGCATGTGCCCACGGGTGGATGGGGGTATTTGGATACAGTGCCAGGACAGTGAACTGAATGATTGCCTAACTACACCTCTGAGACAGGATAAACTTGAGGAAGAATAAAGCATGTACCACACATGAAAGTATATGTACGGTCTACAGTGTGTCTCATCCAGCCAGCAAGTGGTGATCTCAGTGGCATAGCATGGACTAAAGTCACAAGGTGGGGAAGTGCTCAGTGTCTAAGCACAGGTTCACTTTTCCCAGTTTTGATATAATCTTCATGTGGAGGAACTCTGCATACATATATTGACTTCTCTTGCACTGATCCCTTGTTAGGTCATATCCCATGCCCAGCCACAGCAACTCAGCTAAGTTGTTACATGAGCCTAGGATCTGGGCAATTATGGGGGAATTATCATTTCTTAGAAGTGCCCTGTATAAATATGCCCGATCAGCCACTAAAAAGGCTTGTTCATCAGGAGATTGCATCTTTTATGTGCCACCTAAAATCAGTTTCTGGGCAGCAGTCTGTCCTGGGTTAGCAGGGATTTTGCTGCCAGCAGACCATGATCTGTATGGGGAGTAATCCTCATACAGGGCATGTTTGCTGCCTGTAAATTCAGCTCTTCCCTCTGCTCAGCGCTTTGTTGCCGGTCAATTGGTCTGTGTAAAAAGGCCTTGAGGGATGTGTCTACAAGCTTCTGAACTAGATTCTGTAGTAACCAGGAGAATTGTGGAGGACTAAAATACAGACTGTAAGTGGATATATGTATGTAGATATCTACATGTGTCATAAATGTGAGATGTTACATGCCTAGGTAGGAGATATCATTTTGGGTCACTAAATGGATTATTATTATTTTTTTTTATAGACTGAAGACTCTGATGATGATGATCAATGTGCGATCAGTGATCGCTGGGCATTCCAGAGGGACCAGGGACGCTGGTCTCGACTGGACTCTATTGAACTGCTCTCTCCGAAATTTGATGGGCCACCCACCATGAAAAGTACATCCAGTAGGGATAGTATCTTAACAGACCTGAGCACAGAACTGGAGGCCACTTCTCTGCGTAGTGCAGGAAGCAGCAGAGGTATTATGGACATAGTAGTTACACCTCCAGCAGAATTAGCCACTTTACCTTGTTCTCTGTCTGGCAGTAAGCCATGCCGGAGTCTCAGCGACCAGTCTCTGGCTTCTCATCGTCGAGAGTTGAAGGAAAAATCAAAGAAAAGGAAAACCAAGGGGTTTCTCAAAAGGATGGAGTCTTTGCGTAAGAAGGATAAGGACAAAAAGGATCTTGCAACATTGATTTCTGATGACCGGGAACAGTCTCCGAGAGATGAAATACATTTCCACAACCTGTTTGATGATAATGATGTGGACATTCATGCATATGACAAAGATTTTCTTCATCCAGGTTATAGGACTAAATGTGCATCTATTGGTAGTATCAGAAAGCCACATTTGGATGGTCATTGTAGGGGGGTTTATTTGGAGGATTATGATATTTTGGGAAAGGATAGTATGCATCACAGGTTATCGCAAAAATCAGATCGTCTAGTATGCATCCCGATGGACCATAAGCCTGGAACTTTCCCAAGGTCTCTTTCGATTGAAAGTTTATGTCCTACAAATCATGTACCCTTGGAAAATTGGAAAATGGGTAGCAAATCTTTAGGACACTCTGTTTGTAGCAGTATGGACTCTCATGGGCTAGAAGGGAGACAGAGAAGAGGGTCATATAGTTCTATTGGAAGCCGTTCAAGCATATATGACAACGTACCTGCTTCACTGACTGGCAGCGGGGATATCTTAGAACTTGGAGATAGTAGTGATCTTTTTGGTCATCTGGATGATGTTCTGAATCATGTAAAGGGACTACAGAGGATGGTGGAGCTGTGGTCACGAACTGTGTGTCCTGAGCTTGATGAAGAAGAAACAGACTCTGGAGGTGAGCAAATTGGTCACCTTGCATATGAAGAAAGATCAATTTCTGATGTTGGCACTTCAGCCAGTGACTTTGACAGCACGGGCAATTCTCTCAATGAAACAGAGGAAGGAGAAATGAGAGAGAGAAGGGACTCTGGAGTGGGGGCATCCTTAACCAGGCCATCCAGGTGAGTGGGCAGTAGACACTTGTAGAAAGTCTTTAGAGCCACTGAATACACTTAACTCAATTGTAATGTTTCAAGTATAATTGTTAACAGAACTACAATGCACAAAGTACCTTCTGAATAATAATTTTTATTAACCTTCTATGTTTGTCATGTTTGTCACCTTACAGTCGATTCGGCCTTCATTCATGTAGTTTAACTTTCAGGACTCTTTAAGTAGTACTGCATGGACCACCTCAGTTTACATGAAGAGGTTTAGGATGAATAGAGCCCCTGTATTAGCCAGAGCGGAGAGCTGATTTTCTCGTGCATGGCATTGGGGGACACAGCACCATGGGTATACGTCCAACTACCACTGGGAGGCACTAGACACAAAAAGTGTTGGCTCCTCCCAGGTGGGCTATACCCTCTCCACAGGCACGAGGCTATTCAGTTTTAGTCTAGTGTCCGTAGGGGGCAGACCTGTCCTGCTCTTTTTGCAGGTCCTGCTGCTTTTTTATTTTTTTATTTTTATTCTTTTTTTCTTTCTTTTGCAGGTCTCGTGTTCTCCACCGTTATACCTGCTGCAGGCTGGGGCTCCATCGTGTTCCACTTTAGTTGCCCCCCCCCCCCTGCGGGCGTGTACTTCGGTACCATCGCCGGTCACACAGTCCCCACAGACTGTATCCGCAGTGGCTTGCCGGCATTCCCACAGTTCCCGTGTTGAGTCTGCCGAAGGGGTGACCCTGCGGCGCCCGAAGACATCGGATGTTGAGTATATTCCTCTGTCCCTCGTAGACATCGGACGGTGAGTATATTCCCCTGTCCCTATGTCCCTGCCCCAGGGTTAGGTTCCCTCCTGTGGCCAGGGGGGTGGGATCCACCTTAGCCAGGGGTCCTGGGAAGCCTCCATCTTCCTCCAAGACAACCCACCCCTTTTTTCTTGGTGGGGGGTTATATTCTTGTTTCCCCTCCTTTCTCTTCCCCCTTGGTTGGTTTTTCTCTCCTTCTTGGCCACACCGTCTTCTCCCCGGCCTTCCCCGCTACTTTAGTCCCCGGCTTCTGCCGGGACTAGGCCTCAACTTCCATGGCCTGTTCCCAGGTGCTCCGTTTGCCCTGATCCGCCCATCCCCAGGCGTCGCTTCTCCCCCCCCCCTACCCTCCTCGCCTAGTTTTGTGGGTCCGGAGGGCCCTCGGTCGGCCGCGAATCGCCCCGCCCCCTCGCTCCATTCCCGGCCGCCTCATAAATCGAGGCCCTGGCTTTTGGGCCTGCTAGGCCGCGACCTTCCCGGCCCCTCCTCCTTGCTTGCCGGGCTTTTCCCACCCAGCACGGCCCCCGGGAGGGGCTATCTCCTCCACCCTTTCCTGGTCTAACATGGGTTTTCTGTTGGAGGGGGTGGCTACCCCCCCCCTCAATTGCTTCATTTCTCCTTCAGCCCTCCTGACCACCTCTATAGCTGCTGCAGCACCTCTTAGGGGAGCATGGCATCCGGGTCCAGATAAGACAGCCTCTGCTGGCTGCTCTATGAGGGTCTCCTCTCCCAGCCTCTCCTCAGATCGCCACGTGTTTCACGTGCGTCCGCTGTCTACGAAGGCTGCCATGCGGTCAGCCTGTCCCTGCTTGTGTGCAGTACCTCTTCTCAGACCCCATCGTGTCCCCTGACCATTCCTTTTGTGTAGGTCCCCCCTGAATGGACTCCCTCCCTGTCAAAGCCATGGGAACCTGGTCCGACTCTCCCAATCCCTGGCGGAGTCGCTGGACCACTACCTACCCAAATTGCGGCCACCTCTGCCCTCCCAGGGTCCTCCCTGCAGATGGGGCACGCTCAAATACCGGGTCCGGCAAGGGGTAGCTCACAGTACAACCTCGGGTGGTCTCAACAGGGTTCCACCCCTCCTCGGCATCCTCGGGTCCTCCCCAGGACAGGCCTGAGGCTGGTGACTAATCCTTTCCTGTCACCCCATCCGTTGCCTCTGGGGACACCTCTGCACAGATTCCCTCGGAACAGAGCATCAGGCGGTCTTCCTCCATACAGAAGCCCTCTGGGAGGTCAAGACTAACGTGCATGGAGGAACCTCACCTATCCAGGGTTGGTATCCCGGATTTTCGGATGGTGCTCCCCTGACTGCGCAGATATTCAACCGCACAGGTAAGGCAGCCATCCCCGTGTTTAGCATACTGAGTCACCTACGTGGTGTCTCTGGTACGTACGCCTTCTCCTTAACAGGGGGGTACCTTCACCACTGCCATAGGCTGTACCTGACCAGCCTTCCTGGTTCCCCTATACCAGGGGCTATGCTCTACACATTTAAGTGTTTCCACCGGGTCCCCATCCTGGTGCTGGTGTTCACCACTCTACCTCATTACAGGGGGTCCCTGTTCTAGGCAAGCTGATAGCTCAGGCAAACGCATCCTGTAGGTTGGTAAGAAAAAGCTATTATATCTGTCTGTTTCCAGCCGCCTTGCTCCTTTCATAGGTAGAGTACCTACATTTACTCCAGATGCTGAAGCCATTACTCCTGGCTGACTCTATGGTGTTCCATGCGGCACTATTTCTCCCTTCCGGGCAAGATATACAGGCCGCCTTCAATTGCCGTAGGAATTGCACCTGTCTGTTCCCAGCCACTTTGCTCCCTTCATAGGTAGAGTACCTACACCATCTCCAGATGCTGTAGCCAATACCCCTGGCGGGCTCTATTGTGTTTCATGCTGCAACATTTCTCCCTACGGGCGAGATATAGAGGCCAATTGCCCTAGAATTGCCCCTGTCTGGTTCTAGTGGGCACCAAGCTGCCACCTTGATCCCTTCATAGGTGGAGTACCAGCACCATCTCCGGATGCTGTAGCCGTTACTCCTGTCTGGCTTTATGGTGTACCATGTGGCATTTTCTCTCCCTTACCGGACAAGATATTGAGGCCTCCTCCAATTGCTGTGGTCATTGCACCTACCTCATCATAGTGTGCACCAAACAGCCATCTTACTCCCTTCATAGGTAGATTGCCTGCACCGTCTCTGATGCTGCAGCCATTACACCTGTCTGGCTCTATGGTGTACTATGCGGCCCTGTTTCCCTTTTTTTCAGGTGAAATAGAGCGCCTCCTTCAGGCTGTTGCACCTACCTGATTGTAGTGTTCACCTGTCTTGTTCTTTGTGGTTCCGTGCTGCCCTATTTTCCCCTTCCCAGGCGGAATATAGGTACCATTGCTAACGCGGTAGCTGTTGCACCTCTCTGGTTATAGGGTGCACCATGCAGCCACATTGCTCCGATCTTAAATGTAGGACCTGTACCCTCCAAATGCTGTCGCATTCCCAGATGCTGTGGCTATGTTTCCACTCTCCTTAGAGTGCAACATGCAGCCACTTTACCTATATTTTAGGCGTGTGTTTGTAGTATCCCAAATGCTGGGCCCTATGGTGCAATCTGTGGCCCATACAGTTTCTGTATTACTGGGTGCTTTCTGCCCCCGGGTTCTAATCTGTGCTGCGGATGTTGGTTCCATCCTTTTGGTTCTTCCATACATCTGCCACTCCGTTACTGTCGTGCTCAATGGTCTCCTTGTACTTCTCAAGGCACTGTCTACAACAGGCCATCCTGGTTCAGCATGTGCATGGTTACCATATCTGGCAGGGGTGGGACAGCCCAACCCCCACCTTGTCGGTCTAGTGCTACTTTTGGTTGCTCCAGTAAATGGCTGATCTGTTCTGATCCGGTGGGTGGTCCACATACAACCACGCTCCCTACACCATGGCCAGGTGGTTGTTGGCCTTTGTGCTAGGGTTGCTGTTGCCATCTCTATAAGGTACTACGGTATGCTGCGCTCCGCGTTACCCCATGTTATAGAGGAGTACTCGGGTTGTTTCCTATTACAGAGGGGCCCATTCCTGGTGGAGTACAGTGATCTCCACTGGATCTTCTACCTTGTTGGGGCACGTAGCTTGGTGAGCACCGGCCGCTGCAGCAGTTTTTGGTCATCGCTGGATGTCCTCTGCCACACGGAATCCTTCTGGGGTCAACGGCATTTATCGTCGCTGGACGTCCTCCCTGACGGGTCAGGGACAGGACCACTGAGCGCCACACACCTGCCTGGTAGGTGAATTTTCAGCTGATTGCTCTGGCATCGGACAGGGTCCCGTAGTTCCTTCTGGGTCCAGGTGTTCTCGGTATTCCCTTATATTCTCTGCTTAGTTGTACTACATGACAGAGGGGCAGTCCCCTTGGACCTTGCCGTTGTCTGCACCTGTCAGGTACTTTCTCCCCTCTGGGAGTTTTCAGTATGCCGGTCGCAGCTGGTTTCTACATTTCTGTGTAGTCTCACCCGGCTTTTTCTTGGCGACTTCTGCATTCCTTATGCATATGGATGTCTGTCGATTTAGTGGTACATCCCAAGCTGCTGTACTTGCCCTCTCTGGGACAATATACACAGTTTGCTAGTCACTATTCTTGGAATGGCTAGTTGTCCATGGCCAATGTCCCTTTCCCTATGGTAGTTTCATTCCACCCTTCCTGGATATTCTGGCTTGTGTTGTCTTCTCGTGGTTCAGCTGCTGGTTCCTTGTGAGCTCATTCCGGGTACTCCTTTCTGGAGTCCCTGTCCCCGTTCATTTGACCACTCAGGTTCTGCATGATAATCGTTTTTTTTTTTTTTTGGGGGGGGGGGGGGTTGATTGTTCCCATTATGGGTTCCAATAGCCTTGTTGTCCTCTTGGGATTCGTGTCTCTTTTCCCATCCTCCCACGTCAAGTACCTGGTATTGAGTGGTTTAGTGCTACGGTTTTCAATTCCGCCGTATGGTCTCCTTCGGGAGGGACCTCCTCCTGTTGTAGAACCTTTCCTCCTTAGGCTGTTGGACTACTCTCCTTCTACTCCCATGTCTCTCAGTCCAGTGTGTCCCTGCTGAGATTTCCTGGGCCTGTATCTGGTTCTTTTTTTCCCTGATACTTCATATGCCCAGAGTTTCCTCTGGTCTTACGCTTCACAGTGATAACTTGTTTTCAGAGGCTCGAGCCTCGTCTCCTGTTTTTGGGACGCAGGTCTTATCATTCTCTTTTCCTGGCCTTTGCCTACAACCACCTCCTTCTCCAAGGGTTGGCGGTTTCCTCTAGCAGCCTTGGGTTTTCACCTTTCAATAGGGCGCTTAACTTCTTCACCTGCCTTGCGGTGAGGGGAGACCTGCTCCCTTCACATGTGAGACTTGCTATGGCTTCCCTCACTCGTTTGGCTTCCCTGTTTCCTTGCTCCTCTGGCCTGTCAGGGGTTGGCTACAGGTTTTTTCGCTCTTTGGGTCTGAGACAATTTAGAGCGTTAGGTAGTTCCAACACGCGGTGCTGTCCGAATTTTTTTCTCCAGCCCTTGGCTGAGCTTGGTGTTCCCCTTTGCCTTCTTGCATTTGGGATTTTCTTCCAGGCATTTGTCCTGGGGTGCTGGCAGTCTTCACTGCTTCTTCCTTGAGGTTTCTTCCTTGTTATGGAACCTCTTGCCCATTCCGTGTTTTTTCCTGTTGGGTCACATGGTTCTCCTGCACCTGTATGCCCAACCGGTGGCATGGCTGTTCTTTTCCCACCCTCGGGGACTGCTTTGGGACGTCCAATGGTGCTGTGTCCGCCAATGCCATGCACGAGAAAATTGGATTTTTTGTACTCACCATAAAATCCTTTTCTCGTAGTAGGCATTGGGGGACACAGATCCCACCCTATGTTTTTACTTCCGCTTCTCCGGGCTGGTCTCTTGATCTTTCCCGGTTCGGGAGTTGTTGGTTCCTTGCTTTTCTTCTCTCTCTCCTACTGCTTTTGGTACAAACTGAATAGCCTCGTGCCTGTGGAGAGGGTATAGCCCACACTTTTTGTGTCTAGTGCCTCCTAGTGGTAGTTGGACGTATACCCATGGTGCTGTGTCCCCCAATGCCTACTACGAGAAAAGGATTTTACGGGGAGTACAAAAAAATCTAATTTTTCTCTGTGTGAGAACTTCTACATTATTATTTATATAGCTGCAGCTAGAGGATTCATAGGTGTTGTCCAGCCTCAAGGTAGGCCATCACTAGCTGATTGGTGGAGTTGCAGGGCGTCAGACCCCGTCAATCAGCTATTGACATTGAAGTCAATAATGAGCTCCCTCTGCTGCAAGGTTGATGGTGCTGGGGCTAACTTCCAGCAACAGATCTACCCCGGAACAGATTAGCGGGGTGTGGGACAAACCCCTCTCCCCTCGATCAGCTAGTGATGGCTTGTCCTGAGGATAGGCCATCAATTAGTAAAGGGTAAACAACCGCTGTAAGGAAATACTACAGAACTGATTTTTTACAGTGCAAACAAATTGTGAAGATTGTTTCCTCGTCTATACTGCAATGGTTACATGCTTGGGGCCTCTGAAATTTCCACTGTCCATCAGGAGGAGTGTTATCGTGGAAATCTTGTGAGAATTTGAACCAGTGGTGTTACTAGACCCAGGCACGAGGGTAACATGTCCCAGGACATTATCCGCCAATCCACACTTCGATTTCTTCTTGTGACTACTGTAACGTAATATGTCCCAGGAGTGTAGCAGCACCGCTGCGCCTGGTCACCAAACACCCCCGATTAAGCATTTCTTGCAAAATGTGCTTTGGTGGTCGGTGACTGATGATTGCCCTGAAACTTAAAAAAATATATATGTTTAGGGTATTCATTTTGTGTATGTGTACTGTTGTAACTAGCTTTTATTCCTGCATATGTTTAGGGTTACATGTGTGTATTGCGTCTGTATAGAGTACTCACCTTCTCACACCTCTGTTTTTGTTGTTTGACTTATTTTTTAATCATTTAAAAGTACATTTATTTTGCACTGGTGCTGCTCTAAGTGCTTGCTTTTGTCCTAGTGCTACTGGAGATTAGCATGGCCTCTGTACCCAGTCTCTAAATACATATATGTTCCTTCATATACACTTAAGTCACTATTCAAGGCAGACAGAATGATGATCTGGTGATCTGGATCCACACTTGGTCACCCTCTTTCATATGAAACATCAGATTACAACTTTATTTCTTTGAGGCCTCCTGCACACGAACGTGTGCTTCCCGTTGCCGTATTTCAGACCGCATTTGCGGATCCGCAATACACAGGCGCTGTTCTGTGGCCATTCCGCATCACGGATGCGGACCCATTCACTTCAATGGGTCCGCAAATCCGGAGATACAGAATGGTACGGGATGGAAGCACGAAACTGAACCCTACGGCAGCACTACGGAGTGCTTCCATGGGGTTTCGTCCCGTACTTCAGTTCCGCAAAAAGATAGAACATGTCCTATCTTTTTGCGGAACGGCCGGATCGCGGACCCATTAAAGTGAATGGGTCCGCAATCCGCTGCTGGCTGCCCCACGGACGGTGTTCGTGCATTGCGGCCCGCATTTTGCGGGCCGCAGCATGACCACGGGGCGCATACGTTTGTGTGCAGGAGGCCTAACTCCTGTGACTCAGATTTCCTGGAGAGACTGTGCGTTCATGGCATTGTCGGCATTTACCCTGTTTCTGTTTGTGGGGTAGATACTGTGACTCTGCTATAGACCACAAAGACACTACATGCTGTTTTCTTACAGTCTACCTCCCTTGGTTGACAGACAGACACTTCTCTAAATGGCAACCTGCAGACTGGTGATGATGGTTCATCTTCTGGAGACTAGCCACAGGGCATTGACATTGAATTTCGTATAACTCTGTGATAGTTAACAATCTTAAATGGTCAGCTCTCCTACATGCCTGTAAATGCTTGTATCCCCATGTATTCTACAAAATATGTTCTTACAACTTTGAATTGTGCAGTTCCTCAGTTATTCCCCTCAGAAAAGGATGAACTGACAGCTGTTTGTTTCCATCCCTCTTTGTCTAAAGGGCATGTCCCTACACTGAAGAATAACAGAGGAATGGCACAACTCAGTGATGTAAGTAAAAATGCTCCATCGTTTAGGGAGAAATGCAAGCGGCCACTGAAATTGACAGTCAGGACAGGTGTCAAGTCCTCTTTAGAAGTGGACCTTCACACATGGAATATTTTGTCAAAACCTGCCATGCTGTATACAGTTTGCACTTGTGCAGAGCGGTCATTCTTCTGTCCTCGGCAGGACATAGAGGGATAAGATGAGCCAGCCGCTCCTGGTTTGGTTAGGTTTTAGCCGGGTTGATCTGACGAATAATTTTGTCCCTGACACTCTCTCCCCGGCAGGAAGTTACGCTGGCACAGCTTCCAGAACTCCCACCGGCCAAGCCTCAGCTCTGCATCCCTAGAGATTAACAGGCAATCGGCAGCTCAGCTCAATCTCCTGCAGAAGTTATCCTTACTGAGGCTTACCGCCATCATGGAGAAATACTCTGTGCCAAGTAAGCAGGGCTGGGCATGGTGAGTAGCTTTCTTCTACCATTACAGTGCCTCTCGACAAGAAGACACTATGGCAGCCTAGCCTCCGTCACACTGGTGCAGAATACAAAATAAATGGCGGTGTGCTTGGTGCTGGCGCTGTTTGTGTGCGGTATCTCTTCTGCTGCGGCACTAGATGACCTGATAATGTTCACATTATAGTTGCCCATCTAATATGTCCCACAAACATTGGTTTTAATGGGAAATACGCCCTATAGTTTATTATGTACGCAGCTGATTTCAAATAGTCGTAGTGCAACAAAAATATTGATGTCACTGCTTAGTATATATATTCCACTTGTATTATGCATTGAAGTCAATGGGAGATGGTAAATACACATCAAAATAAGCATCAAATACATGTAAAAAAAAAAAAAAATCAGCAAAACTGAGATACATGATGAAAACAGATGTGGATTTCTCTTGAAATACAAGTAATTTTCAGCCTTTGCACTACGCAGTGTGAACATAACCATAAGGAATATGTGCCCAGATCATGAAGATTTCAGTGAATATGCACCTTCTGACTACTCCCAAACTTGTTAAATCTATGTCTGTCATGAAAGGGTTATTCCGATTTCAGACACAGGATCTGATATAAATGATTCATAGCTCATAGATGTGGGGCTCAACTCAGGGGCCAGCATCAGTGCCAAGAAGGGGGTCCTGCGACCTCTTTTATACCTGGACAAATGCTTAGTACAAAACATAGAACGAGATAGATTTACGGTACAAGCATACTACTATATAATGTTATCCGTCTACATGATAAATCTATCAAGTATAGTGCACATATAGTTTGTGGACAGAGAGCCCTTTATATTTCCATAATCTCTTAGAATGATGTGTGTGCCCCCCCTAGTGGTTAAACACAAATTTGTCACTCCCACGTCTGCCTGATGACGTGGGAGTGACAAGTAATACTGGATAGGTATGTACTATTACCTCCTTAGCCTGGGATGTGCTTGTGTAGGGTGTACGGTATGTCTTTCATACTTCTTTCTCATGAATCTTAGACACAACAAGCTTATAATCCATATTAATATATCGTTTTTAGGACTGTCCCTAAATTTATGAAAAGAAGTAAGCCTTTGGACTACAGAGGAAGAGCTGTGTTTGGGGTCCCCCCAATAATAAATGTGCAAAGGACAGGACAACCTCTACCACAGTGTATCCAGCAAGCTATGCGCTATATCCGCAGCCAGTGCCTAGACCAGGTATGTGCGCACCATGGATAATACACATCTGGCTGTGGACTTTTCTGTGGTGGTAACTCCTCTTTGTTATTGAGGTAGCAGATTTACCCAAAAATCACAGGAAACACTTTTTAGATGTATGTTTTTATTGTTGTGCTTGTCTCCCTTTAGCAAATGGCATTTATTTAATGTAGAGAAAGTTAATACAAGGCACTTACTAGTGTATTGTGATTGTCCATATTGCCTCCTGTGCTGGCTGGATTCATTTTTCTATCACATTATACACAGCTAGTTTCCAGCTGTTACGACCACCCTGCAATCCATCAGCAATGGTCGTGCTTGCACACCATAGGAAAAGGCCCCGGACTCTAGTGGCCAGAACTGTTCAAATGCACGAAGGCTGGCGCTATTTCCTACAGTGTGCAAGCATGGCCACCACTCCTGGATTTCAGGGTGGTCGTAACCCCTGGATACCAGCTGTGTATAACACCTTTGTAAAATGAATCAGGCGAGCAAAAAAGACAATATGGACAATCACAATACATTAGCAAGTGCTTTGTATTTTTCACATCTACCTGATAAATGACATCAGCTGAAGTGAGGCAACCCCTTTACCTCACCTGCTATAGGTCCCTCCTTTCCAGTGCTGTGGGTCCAGTCCCCGTGGCTCCCGAGCCCTGTTGCTCTGGAAGTGATGACATCACGTTTGTCATTCTTGTGACTGGTTAGCCAATCAGTGTTGATGTACAGTGGTCACACGAATGATGAACATGACGTCCTCTGATCTGACAGGGACCAGAAGCCCCAGAGACTGGAATCACAATGCTGGATCGGGGGATTTTTAGCAGCTTTTTTCTTTCTTTTATAAGCCTGTCTGCTCCTGTGAGAAATGTAAAGGATTTTAAGGATTGTTAAGAATCTCCCTTTTCACACGACAATAGTCCATAGTTTGTACACAACTTGAAAGTAGTCACAAATTTCTCAAACTAGCTACCCACAATGCATTACTCTGCATGTTGTATCCATGTTGGCGGACACGGCACAAGCTTCCTATTGTGTTACTCCTTCCGGTTACTGTAGATTGTATGCTCTAATGAGCATGCGCTTGTCTCATTATGTATTCCTGTGTATTGATTACTATCTTTTATGTTACTTTACCAGTTGTAAAGCGCAACAGCATATGTTGGTGCTATATAAGTAATGATTAGCACCATTATCTTAGAATTCAAAGATACATGCAATACAGGATTTGTATAAGCCTTGCTGTAAACTCCTTCATCGTTCCTCTTCAGGTTGGGATCTTCAGAAAGTCTGGTGTGAAGTCCCGGATTCAAGTTCTGCGCCAAATTAATGAATCCTCACCTGACAACGTCAACTATGTGGGGCAGTCGGCTTATGATGTGGCTGATTTGTTGAAGCAGTATTTCCGAGACCTGCCAGAACCTATCTTTACCAGCAAGCTGACCGAAACCTTCCTGCAGATTTACCAGCGTGAGCACATCTATTACTGCTATAACTTTAGATGCAGCGTATGGTGCGACTACTTATTCAGGGGTATGTGGCCATGTTTGCAGGTGCTGCCTGTTGTAACCTGCAGTACATTATCCCACGGTTTGTAAGTCAGACTGAACAATCTGTCCGATGTGCAGGCAGCAGGTTATAGAGCAGGAGATGAGCAGATTGTTATATAGTTTATAAGTATAACTTGTAACAGGTTGAAATCATCGTTCTTCTGAATGGGATCCTTGGCTGACACTTTTTTTTCTGCCTCTTCTCCAGATGTACCCAAAGATCAGAGGTTGCGGGCGGTGCAGGCTGCAATTTTACTGATGCCAGATGAGAACCGAGAAGTCTTGCAGACATTACTGTATTTTCTGAGTGATATCTCTTCAGCACAAGAGAACCAGATGACTCCTGGGAACCTGGCTGTTTGTCTAGCACCTTCTGTTTTCCATCTCAACATATCGAAGAAGGAGACCACCTCTCCTCGGTATGGACCTCTCTGCTGATGCTTCTTGCAGATATCTTCTTATCCTGTTCTCCACCTCATTTATTCGCTACATAAAAGATTATTCCTATTTTGGAAATGTATGGCATGTCCCCAGGATATACCATAAATATCTAAAAGGTGCTGGTCCCACATTTGTCAAGAAAAGAGGCCCCTTAACCTGAATGCTGCCTGATGACGAGATGGCTGGTGCATCCAGGTGGAGGTTAAAAGATTGAGAATGGAATACATAGCTATGCATGCAGTGAGCCTACAGGGGAGGTGAGAACTAGGAGGATGAGAGTGGTGACATGGCAAGGATGGGAGTAGTAGCCTCCACTGTGGCAATCCTCACTCTGGTGCTCCCCAGACCTTGCATTGATGGGAGAGTGCACCTTTTCTTCCTCTTGGTGCACACCCTGGACTTTTTGGGGGATCCTGTATGATAGTGGTTGTGGTTCCCTTGATGTTGGGTGAATGTGTAGCAGGGTGCAAGGCAGGAGAATAGTTGGAGGCCCGGCGGATGGTGAAGGCAATGACCAGGCCGTTTTAGTTATGAATGAATGTCTCTCGACTGAGCAGATGATGGGAGTTACAGTAGATATGCAAACAGCAGGCACAGTTCTTAGGTTTTTACCACAACAGGATTCTCCCAAAGGTTGTATATAGCATGTGGTAATGAGGATGATAATGCCTTCTGAGTCTTTCTATATTCGGTTTTGTGCTGCCCATGAGCCATCTCTATTCTAATTAATATGAGATATGGAAATGTTCAGGTGAGAGACTGCAGAACATTGGGGCACATGTTTGCATTCTGTCTTTCTGAGATGCTTTTCCCACCCCAAGAAAGGTGCCTGAGTTTTTTGGGGGCATTATAGAATGCAAATAGAGTAATAGCTATAGCACTCAAGACAGTAATTGTCTCCTTACTCACTTACACAGGCCTCCATAATATAGTGCCCCCTTACTGATTGCTAGCACAGTGCCATCATTTACACAGCGCTCTGCAGGAACTGCAATTCGCCTCATATACCCATGTGTCAATTACAGTAATGGGTGCAGCCATGTTCCTGCAATATACACTGTAGCCTATTGCCCTATATTTATTGTATATGCCCCCCTTATTCCCATGTAGAATACATTGGATAGGTTCACATCAGCATTTCATTTTGCGTTTTTCTTATTCCGTCAGAGGAACAGAAAACAAAAAAACAAACAGATCCTGTATTTTAAGCACCCGTTATGCTTATTTTGTATCAGTTTTAGCCATTTCTGAGATCAGTTATTTTAGACGGTAAAAAGTCCTCCACAAAGTACTTTTTTGCCATCCAAAATAACGGATCTCGGATCGAAATGGCTAAAACGGATGCAAAATGAGCATAACTGAGGATACCAGATGCTCAAAATAAATAATTTGTTTTCGGTTTTCCTGATGGATCAGTAGAATGCAAAAACAAACTGTGATGTGAAGCTAGCCTTAGGCTACTTTCACACTAGCGTTCAGAGCGGATCCGTCTGCTGTCTGCACAGACGGATCCGCTCCCATAATGCAGACCTTTTGGATCCGTTCAGAACGGATCCGTCTGCATTATAGTTTAGAAAAAATTCTAAGTGTGAAAGTAGTTCAGACGGATCCGTCCAGACTTTACATTGAAAGTCAATGGGGGACGGATCCGTTTGAAAATTGAGCCATATTGTGTCAACTTCAAACGGATCCGTCCCTATTGACTTACATTGTAAGTCTGGACGGATCCGTTTGCCTCCGCGCTGCCAGGCGGACACCCGAACGCTGCAAGCGTTCTGAGCGGATCCGCATCCACTCAGAATGCATTGGGGCAGTACGGATGCGTTCGGGACCGCTTGTGAGAGCCTTCAAATGGAGCTCACAAGCGGAGCCCTGAACGCTAGTGTGAAAGTAGCCTTACCTTGTCCAAGCTGCAGTCTCTTTTTTTCCAGTTTTCAAATTTTCCTGGACATGAGCAGGAGGCAAGCACCATTGTGAGATGCTGCCACCCACTGGCTAAATTTATAATTTCTGCAGCAACAGTGTGACATGCTGCCACCTGCTGGCCAAGTTTAGAATGTCTGCAATGTCACTGTTAGATGATGCCATCTGCTAGCCAAATTTAAAATCCATTTCATTATTGTGAAATACAGATGCAGCTGAGCAAAACCTGATGGTTACCGAGTTAAGTAAAGAATGGCCAGATAATGTTAACTGACTTTTCAATGGATTTCAATGGCTTTTGTCACAAGATAACCGAGATAACACTGTGCCATGTTATCAGAGTCAGTTTTAGCTTGGCTATATCTGTACTTTTACCTGCTGGCTGAATTTATAATCTCTCCTTTAAGAAAGGGGTGAAACAATGCTGGAAGATTGGTGGGAGGATTTGTCAGTAATAAGAAAGGGAAAAGAAGTATGGCCGGTCATCTCTCCTGTTTTGTTATTAGATATCCGTGTACAGAATGTGCTGACACTAGAAGTGAAGGTTATGAATACGGTATGAGACTTGTAATATCTTCTAGCTCCTTACAGATGCAACCTTTAGATTGCAACCTACACTCGGGTTTATTTCCAGCTTCGATCTAATGTTTAAAGACTCTGATTGCAGGTTGGGCTTCCTAGGCCTGTCAGTTGTATACCGCATATGTATGCTCCATCCATCCGTTTAGTCATAAAATAGTTGGCTGGTTCTGAAATAATTCCAAACAAGAATGAGTGTTAGACCAATGAATAAATGATCATGTCATCCTCTATGTACAATACATTCGGAAAGTCTTTAGACCCATCACTTTTTTCACGTTTTTTGCGGTCTTGTGCTAAAATTTTACTAAGATTAATAAATACGTTTTCTCCCATCATTCTGCACTCAATATCCCATAATGACAAAGTGAAAACAGAATCATTGAGCGAGATTTATTAAAACTGGTTTAACCCCTTCAAGACCTTATGATTTTCCGTTTTGTTCCCAACTAGTTTCATTTAAGAACTATGGAAGCCACTGTGCTCTTGGTAACTTTCAGTGCAGAAGAAATGTTCTTCTCCAGATCTGTGACTCTACACAACCATGTGTCCGAGTGCTACATGCAGTTCTTTCCTCCTCATGGCTTGTTTTTTTTTCTGATATGCATTGTCAGCTGTGAGACCTTATGTAGAAAATGGTGTGTCTTTCCAAATCATGTCCAGCCACCTAAATTTACCACAGGCGGACTCCAATCAAGGTGTAGAAACATTTCAAAGATGAAGAGAAACGGGAGGCTCCCAGAGCTAAAATTTCAAGTGTCATAACAAGGGGTCTGAATATTTATGTCCATGCAAACTTTTAGTTTTTCCTTTTTTAATTTGCAAACATTTCTAAAATTCTGTTTTCACTTTTTAATTATGGGGTATTGAGGGCAGATAAGAGGCAAAATTTGAATTGTGTATATATAATTTTGTTTGCCTGTATAGTTAACCCAGAGTTAGCATGTATATTTATCTATCAGGATCAGGCAGAAGAGAGGGGCCTCTGGAAAACCAGATCACAAGGATCTCAGTGAGAACATGGCTGCCACTCAAGGACTGCTTCATATGATCACAGAATGCAAGAAGCTCTTCCAGGTTAGTGAGAAGACAGTTGGTTTTTTTTTGTCTCTAATACAGTACATTTCCAATGTACATAACATCCATAACTTGGATAAGACCAAAATTACAATTCCCACTTCCTGGGTGCAGCTCTCAGCTTAGAACTTCATATCATTTATTGTACCTACTGCTTAATATATTCAAGAAGTCATCTTTATCTCCTTGACTCTAAATCTTATCAATATAAGGGCCCCACTCTTGACCTGTGTAAGTTTTGGGGAAACATGAGCTTTCCAAGAACATTGACAATTTTGATTGTTTGGATTCAACCCATTGCTTTTCCTTCCCAACCTGATGGAACATCATTATGAAACAGATACAACTGATGATCAACCCTAAAGCTAGTTCCCATAATCTGACAAATAATGCATGAGATTTCCATCCCCAAAAGAATCATAAATATTACAGATGTAGTCAGCGTTCTTTATTTTTCATTAACGCATTAAGATTGCCAAATAACGGTGGCTACATCTATAGGTCAAAGGCATACTATGCCCCGTAGATAACTTGAAGAAGAAATTATCTGTTTCCAGCATTATTGTCTTCTGAACTTTCAAATATCCAGCTGAGAGATAAGGGTTTGCCATGTTACAGACCCCAGTGTGTAAAAGGAGGAGACAAATAAGATTTCAACCAAATATTCATGAATCTATTATAATCTAAAGCCCAAAAAAGCATGGACCCTACATCTACATGCCATACATTGATCTAATGCTTCTCAGCATAATTTATAAACAGTACATGATGTACTTTGTATACTTTTTGATAAAAAGGCATAAGCCCACTCACCACAACAAGATTACCTCTATCAAGTGGGTTCCTATTTTAAAATGGCACCATGCCACACTGTGACCACTGCCCCTGCATGCAACACAGCACCTGCAGGCAGTGCAACCCAGCAGCCCAACAACACCCCTGCTGTCTCCGCACGGGAATCCACTTGGAAAACTGCATGTATTCCGCAGGTGGCCTTATGCAGACTCCTGCTCATTATAAACCCCTAAGCCAAATGGGAGGAGTGATGACACCATGAAAAGAAAATGTAGCAGTGTACTATTCTGACAAAAAGAAAAAAGCATGGGTAGTATATCTAAATGACATGCATTCTCAGCATAATTTTTGAACACTACATGAGGTGCTTTGTATAATTTGTGATCAAAAAGCATAAGCCCACTCAACACGTCAAGGTTAAAGCAGGGGTGTTGTTGGGCTGCTGGGTTGCATTGCCTGCAGTTGCTGTGTTGTGGTGGTGGTAGCTGAGTGGTGCTCTGCCATTTTAGATTAAGGACCCACTCAAAACAGGTCACCTTGACGTGGTGAATAGGCCAATGCATTTTCAGCAAAAAATATACAAAGTACCTCATGTACTGATTTAATGATTATGCTGATTTGCATTAGATCAATGCATAGTATGTAGATGTGCGATCCATGCTTTTCTCTTTTTGTCAGAAAATCACAAATGCCAGATATATTATATATTATTATTGAGTAACTATAACTCTTCCTCCGAACCAGAGGTACTTCCACTACACCTATTCATATGTGTGTTATCTGAGTAGTATCCAGAAGGAATCTTGCTAGGTATTCACCCACAACAGGAGCGACCAAGCTTGTATATTTGTTAGAGGAGGTTATTCCGAAGTATTAAAAAATTAGTCCAGGGCCACTAAATGTGATATAATATAAAAGAATCCTATACTCGCCAGTTAACCCTCTACCACTTCCAGAGCCGCCTCTCTGGTCTGTGTTTACATGATGATGTATTCATTGCTCACATGACCACTGCAACCAATCACTGGCCTCAACTGACAAAAATAAGACCTGGTCTATCCTTTTTGTGGGTCTGCAGAATGGTCATACTGATCCGGATAGCACACCGTGTGCTGTCCATATCTTTTGCGGCCCTGTTGAAATTAATGAGTCCACATCCAATCTGCATAAAATACAGATCAGATACGGACTGAACATACGGTTGTGTGCCTGACGCCTCAAGGTCTTGATGTCCGTATTTGGCGTGTTTTATAAAAAAAAAAAAAAAAAATAGTAACATTACTGATTCTTCCCTTTTTATTTTTTTCATACATCCCTATATTTTATTCTACTAAGTGGCATCACAATGACACAACTTCTAGGACCCCAACCCATACCCAAATAAAGGAGGACCCAAGCGCATATGTGCAGAGAACTGCAACACTCCCATTTTTTTTAAAAAGGGACAGAATTGCAGTTCCTGCTCAATGCTAGATAGAGTTTGCACTGAACAAGAAAAAAAATCAAGTGCTTTACTTGCACTAGTGGGTGGCATATGACTTGGCTAATTCATTTATTTCATAGCGTGCACATTTTCAACCTTTGCTTGAACCAGATCTTCTAAAACTAAAAAAGATAAATCAGTTAATTGCCTCCTATCTGTAATGCATCTTTGTCTGAAGATTCTCTGAATGTTAATGTCACACTGCTGCTCTGTAATGCTACCATAAAAGACAAGCAGACAAGGGAATGGATGTCAAGTGTCGCCCCTTTTAGAGCGCTTATCATTGGTGCACAACACGGTCAGCAGTTGCCAAGGGTCCTAAAAGCCAGACTGGCTTGTAAGCCGCTGGTTGTTAAGCTAACATATTGTATATACTGTACATGATCACAGCCATAATTTACCATGAACCGCTAGCACATTACTAGTGTATATTCTGTTGTGTTCTGCAGATCCCTCATGATATGATGCTTCAGTCCCGCAATTCCTATTTAGCTGCTGATACCAGCCCCCTGTCCCTGGAAGATCTCTGTGTGAGTTCAGGGGGCGAGACCAGAGATTTCTCTGCAGTTTTGGACAGCAGCATACAGACTCTTCTCCATGAATCTGCAGAGCGTTTTAAAGGTTGGATAACCATGTCTGGTCCTCAGAACACAGAACTGTCATGTAAGAAGGTGAGACTTCCCGGATACTATTATTGTGATATTCATATAATAAATGTTCACCAGCTCTAAGTAGTCGCAGCAAAAATTAAAGTCTGCTAGGAAAGTAAGTGATAACATCCATAGGGCTCGGAGAATACATACTAAGTGATTTCCCTTCATCTGAATGGAATTGTTTTGGAGGCAAGCACATGGATTTCTGCTTGACCTATTTGCAGCTACCAGGCAGTAGTGCTGAGAGGAGGATGGGAGTTGTAGTTTTCATGGTACACATGGTGACTGGGTCCTATTCCTTCACTCCCAGAGCTGGCAGAGTAATGTTGGGGCTGCAAATAGGAATAGTAGTTATTTTCCGTGGGACACACTCTTAGTGGGGTCTTCTGGCCAAAGGAAGATGGAGTGCTCTTAATGGTGAGGTGTAGGAGACCAGGGTGGAGTTGAACAAAGGGTAGCTTACAGTCTTTACTTAAAGGGGGTTGTTTTTCTTCATCAAATGGCATTATCATGGTATTGTCCATATTGCCTCCTTTGCTGGCATGATTCATTTTTCCATCCTATTATGCACTTCTTGTATCCATGGATACGACCACCCTGCAATCCAGCAGCGGTGGCCGTGCTTGCACATGTAATGGGGTTTTGGGGGTGCCCCCTAGTGTCTTTGGGGTCCCTAACCCTAGTTAACTCACTATGCCTGACAGGCGGATCCTGAGCCTCCGCTATCTGGGAGTTGGGGTACATGTCTGCGGCAGTGCCTCCACCCAGTGGAACATCCGAGGTAGGGATGTGAGGCTCCACTGGGAACATACTTGGTGCAAATGAGACTGACACAGCCTAACAGGAATTAACTTTATATAGTGCGTAACAAAATGAACCAACATACATAGGAAAATACAATAAAGTAACACAAATAACATGGTAATGTGGATTCTTCCTCACCCACTCACTAGCACACCTGCGTCCCACCCCCTATCTTCGCCCTAATGGCTGTTGGTGCACATAGGAGAGTTGGGGCCCTTATAAGTCCTGCTCCGCAGGTTCACTGAAGCAGCCTGAGCTGTGTAATGTCCGTCACTGGACCTCAGAGTCTTTATTGTGGTGAGGAGACAGGTGCCCTGTGGTGATACAGGGAGAGGTTTGACTTACCCTCACAACACCATTTACCATGCCAGTCCGCAGCAATCTCCTTTCACTGGATTCACCAGACGTCTGGACTCAATGCTTGTCTTTGCCAGCAGATCCCTCTCTCAGCAGGTGTGATCTTGGGTGAAGTAAGTTCTCTTGTTCAAGTTCTATCTCTGTGCTGCAGTCTCTCAATGCCAGACCCATGTCCTCTCTCTGGCTGAGCAAATCGTAACTTCCAGAAACTTTTCCAGGACCTTCCTCTTTTGAGCTGTGCAGCCAGCGTTGTTTTAGGACCTGCGATGATGTCACTAACCATGTGACTCATTTCAGCCAGTCATGTGATCAATGCTCAATGTCTTATTAACAGCATACTGAGTCCATCTACTGGGCATTTCAGATAACGCAGCCGGTGTAACTTCACAGGGTTACATGCTCCCCCTTGAAAAATACTTGCCTTCCACTGGCAAGTCCGAGCCAGGGGCTTAACAAAAATTCAACAGAAAAATGTTTAGCATACATACAGTACAGTTGGCACAGTAATATCCTAGCTAGCTATTTATTTAGGGTAAAGAGTCACTAACATTTACCACTTCAGCTAGTGCATGTAGGAAAGTGGCCATTTTAGATGCTGCTTGTGTCAGCGGGGCATAACTGGGCTCTCCTATATTATCATAAACTAAGGCCCTAGGGGGTTGCTGCACTCTGGTGCTGTGTCTCAGTTCTCGCTGTGGGAGAGGATCTTGGGACATCAACTGTGGGACTTCGACTCCTGCCTTCGAAGTAGAGTCTCTAAGGGAAGTTCCAGGCACAAAACATGGACTTTCTGGATTCAACCTCGGAGGACTTTGTGACCCAGGAGAGGTTCCGGGACTTTGTGGAACCACCGGAGTTAAAGGAGGCAATTGCTGTGTTTCTTCTGCGGGTGATGACCACCACTGATCCTCTGCACTGGGAGTTCCCGGGGTCTCCTCTGTCCCATTTCCAGGACTCTCTGCTGGGTTTTCCTCCAGTTCCTCACTACTCTCTTCCTCTTCATCAGCATACACAACTGGAAGCAGATGGTTTCTATGCCAAGCCTTTATTCGGCCCTCCGGGCCCCTAATGTTGTACACTGGCAGTCCTTCCAGTTTGGACACAACCTCAAACAGGGTATCTTTCCATCTGTCAGCCAGTTTGTGTTTTCCAGGCACACCTAGATTCCGGAGGAGAACTTTATCCCCTGCTTGAATCTCCCGATATCTCACCTTAGAATCATACCTTCTTTTGTTCCGTTCTTCCATTTTTGCTGCCGCTTGGGTGGCCAACTCATAGGCCCGATGAAGGTTTTGTTTGAGGTTCCTCACATATTGAAAGTGTGAAGTTGAATCTGTTCCATCAGGAGACACTCCCAAACGGACATCTATCGGTAATCGAGCTTCTCTTCCAAACATTAGGAAATAGGGTGAGAACCCTGTAGATTTATGCCTTGTACAGTTGTATGCGTGGACCATGGCTTCCACATGTTTACTCCAAGACCGCTTCTCGACTTGCTTGAGAGTCCCTAGCATATCTAGGAGGGTCCTATTGAACCGTTCTGGCTGTGCATCACTCTCCGGATAATAAGGTGTGGTTCTGGACTTCTGCACCTGCAACATGTCCAACAGCTCCTTGATCAACTTACTCTCAAAGTCTCTACCTTGATCAGAGTGTATCCGATTGGGTAGTCTATAGTGAATAAAATACTTCTGCCAAAGGACTTTGGCTACAGTCACAGCTTTTTGATCTTTAGTGGGGAAGGCTTGAGCATATCTGGTGAAATGGTCCGTTACCACCAGCACATTTCCAATTCCCGCTGTATCGCTCTCAATGCCGAGATAGTCCATGCACACAAGATCCATGGGTCCCGTACTTTTCAGATGACCCATAGGGGCAGCTCTCACAGGTAGGGTCTTCCTCTGGATACACCTCCTGCATGTCTTTACATGTTGCTCGACATGTTCCCTCATGCGAGGCCAATAGAACCGATCTTGTACTAGGCCATAGGTCTTGTCCACCCCGAGATGCCCATGTTGATCGTGGAGAGCTCTCAGGACCATGCCACGGTATCTGTGGGGTAGTACCAATTGTTTTCTGTCAGGGTGATCATGATACTTCACGACCCTATAGAGTACTCCATTTTCAAGATGTAGTCGGCTCCATTCTCTTCGGTATAATTCTCTTTGACTCACAGGTAGAGAAGTCAGCAATTTAGGATTCTTAGTCTTTATTGCTCTGATAACTATCCCAATATACCAGTCCTGCGCTTGAGCCTTCTTCTTGTCTTCTGTGGTTATACTGGACCACTGTTGAAGCATGACTGGAGCATGGAACACCTCAGGCACGGCTTCTGGAGAGTGGCTAATGGAGTCTATCCCCCTTAGCTCGGCAAACTCTTCTTGACTCTCGGCCACCACATACATCTGACAAAAGGCTCCTACCCCCGGCCCAGGGATCTCTTCCCACTCCTCTTCTTCTTGGTGAGGAGGGAGTCTAGGTCTGCGGGACAGGGCATCTGCGCTGACATTCTTGGGCCCAGGCTTGTACTTCAGGCTGAAACTGTAGCTTGATAAGGCAGCCAACCACCTATGTCCTGTGGCATCCAGCTTAGCTGTAGTCTGAATGTAGGTAAGTGGATTGTTGTCAGTCCTTACTTCGAATGTTGCTCCATACAAATAGTCATGTAGCTTATCCACGATGGCCCACTTGAGTGCCAGAAATTCCAATTTATGGACTGGATAGTTCTTCTCTGCACCTGTAAGGCTTCTACTTATGTAAGCCACCGGCCTCAATCCTTCTGGATAACTTTGGTGCAGTACACCCCCTAGACCTTCCATACTGGCATCCACATGGAGGATATATGGTTTCTCAGGGTCTGCATAGGCTAAAACAGGAGCTTCTGTAAGTCTCTTCTTCAATGTCAGAAAGGCATCTTCACATCCTGAAGTCCATTTCTCTCCAAAGGGGTCTTTAGGAGATGGTGCCTTAGCACCCGTTACGTCAGAGGTAATCTTCAGTAGGTCATGTAACTCTCGAGCAATCTTTGAGTAGTCTTTCACAAACCTTCGGTAGTAACCACAGAATCCGAGAAAGGACCGCAACTCACTGATGTTATCTGGTCTTGGCCAATTCAACACTGCTTCAATTTTAGCAGGATCTGTGGCTACTCCTTCAGCGGAGACTATATGCCCCACATAAGTGACAGAGTTCTGGGCAAATCGGCATTTGTCCACTGATAGCTTCAGGCCTTCAGCTTGAAGTCGATCCAACACCTTTAGCAATCTTTGTTCATGCTCCTCTGGTGTCTTCCCGAAAACAATTAGGTCATCTAGATACACTAGACACTCTTTGGGATTCATATCCCCCACAGTTTTCTCCATCAGCCTCTGAAAAGTAGCAGGAGCTCCTGTGACTCCCTGTGGCATTCTGGTAAACTGGAAAAACCCCAAAGGGCAGATGAGAGCTGTCTTTTCCTGATCCTCCTTCTTCATGGGTACCTGATAATATCCAGACCTCAAGTCAAGCACACTGAACCACTGGCTGCCAGATAGGGCGTTCAGAAGATCCTCTATCCGGGGCAAAGTGTACTGATCTGGCACAGTCCTCTTGTTCAAAGTACGGTAGTCCACACATAGCCGAACTGAACCATTCTTTTTTCTCACTACCACAATAGGTGAGGCATAGGGGCTCCGAGACTCTGTGATGATGCCTGCTCCTTCCATCTGCTGGAGTATGTCCCGGACATCTTCCACATCTTGAGGGGGTATTCTTCTTGACCTTTCTCTGAAAGGAGTAGAATCAGCAAGTCTTATAGTATGGGTGGCACTCTTAGAACACCCCACGTCCATCTCTGCTCTGGAAAACACTCCCTCTCGGGTTACCAGTTTTGAAAGAAGGCTGTCTTTCCACTCCTGTGGTAGAGGAGAATCTTCTAGATCAAAATCTAAAGGTGCTTTCACATGATCCTTCTGTTCTGCACTCACAGACATGATGGACGAAACTTGATCCAAAAGGTGTATCACACCAATCTCCTGATGACGATCAATCCGGATTTCTGTGGGGGTTAAATTCTGTACCATCACAGGAAAGCTCCGACACCACCTCTTCCGCCAATCTTTTACCTCAGGTATGAGAGTCCACCCTTTCTTCTGATCCTCTTCAGGCAGAGACTCAATAAGGTATTGTCCAGTTCCTCCCAACATTTCATGGTGCATTGAGGCTATGGCTCGTAAGGTTTTGGTCTCACCAGGCTTCACAAATGCAGGTTCTGTTCCTGAATAGTGGCACGACCCTGGTTTTGTTTCAAGGGCTAGTTGTCTACACTCTTTCCCTAGGACAGGGCTGACCTCCATCAGTCGGTCTAAGGAGACATCTCCCACTTCTGTCAGATAGGCCTTGAATACATCCTGTACCATCTTTGCATTAGTGCCCAATATTATTGGGGCACACACTTTCCTGGCTGCAGGACATACTAAAGCTTCCAGCTCCATAGGACATATTATCCCAGTGTTTAACTGGGGAATAGTTATGGTCACTTTTATGCATCCCTCCACAGGTTGAGCTTGAGAACCTGTATCTAGCAATGCTGAAGCCTGAATTCCTTCTACTTGCACGTGTATCAAAGATTTAGGCCCAATCTTGGCTCCTACAGATAACCCATATGTAGGCCGGGTCTTCCTTCGCTTGTAAGACCTGGTCATTTGAGTCTCCTCAAGCTCGGTTGTCAGCACCTCCACATCCACCTCCATGGAGTTCGCAGGGCACTCCCGCTGAAAATGCCCTGACTTTCCACATTTAAAGCAATCCCCTCGGCGGGGTGAATCCTCAGGAAACAGTTTTTTCTGAGTCTTCCTGTGTTGCCCCCCACTTCCAGGGGGAGGATCTGCTCTCTCTGGTGGTGACTTGCATAAGAACTCCAATTCAGCCACCTTCTTCCTAAGAGCTGACAGTTCTGTATCCTCTTTCTCCTTCTGTAGGAGTGGACACATCTGGTCTTCCAATCTCCTGGCTGTATTTATTAAGGTGGAATAAGGCAGGACTTTATCATCCAACTTGGCTCTCAGCAGAATCATAATTGGATTATTGATTAAGCCACCTCTCTGAATTTGCTTAGATAGCCGAGCATCCAACTCAGAGGCAGGAACTGCTCCTTTATGGAATAACTTTCCAAGCGATAGCTGTAACCGGTTGATATAGTCAGTGGCTTTTTCATGCTCCTTCTGCTTAGTGGCTAGGAACTTAACCAGCAGATCATCCAAATCTTCTGATTTCCCATAAGCATCCTGCAAAACTTGTAGATAGTCGTGCACAGTAGCTTGCCCATTTACTCCCTTGTACAGTCTTATCATGTCTGTAGCGGGAAAACGAAGACTCTCCACCAACCGCTGTTTCTTTATGGTATCCGTACAAGACCATTCCTCCAACAACTGCATAGCATTGTCCTTCCAGACCTCAAAAGGCTCTTCTCCTGAAGGAACAGGCTGATTCCCAGAAAACACCTTTAGTTTGCGGTAACTATGGGTGTGGTTTGCCGTCACTATGGCTTCTGAGAGTTTCTGGAGTATGTCCGATACATCACTACCTCCTGTAGGCGGGGTGCGGACTTCAGGGTTGTCTGGTTTCAGTAATGCTGTAGATGGATGAAATTCTGCTTTAGGAGAAATCATCCCCCGTTCTCTAGGAGGATGGGCAGCTTGTTTAGGAATGGCTCCGGCCTTTCCGGAGATGGGAGTCAGGAGCTTAGAATAATTTTCTGTAACATAATCTCTCTGTTCTAATTTAAAGGGTTGTTGCAGCGAGACCCTTTCTTTCTTCTCAAGTAGAGCGTACACTAAAGAGCATCCTTCATCCGGGGCTCCATTATAAATGAATGTTGGTAGGCATCTCATGGTCTCCCAAGTCCGTATGACAATATATTAACATGTAAGTTTGGCCTTCAGAATCCTGCAGGATATCCCTGACGGTCGCCATTTCTATTCCCAATTGAAGTTCTATACACAAGATGACGTGATTCATCTCACAGCAGGATGGGACTCTGCATAACATCACAGCTTGCTGCAATGGTACATTTCTTTGCTGGGCCCACTCTTTTGCAAAGGAGGGAGTGGCCTGAGGATTTAATCTATTCTCACTGGTTGTACCCCAATTGATCTCAGCAGTGCCTCCATATGTAATGGGGTTTTGGGGGTGCCCCCTAGTGTCTATGGGGTCCCTAACCCTAGTTAACTCACTATGCCTGACAGGCGGATCCTGAGCCTCCGCTATCTGGGAGTTGGGGTACATGTCTGCGGCAGTGCCTCCACCCAGTGGAACATCCGAGGTAGGGATGTGAGGCTCCACTGGGAACATACTTGGTGCAAATGAGACTGACACAGCCTAACAGGAATTAACTTTATATAGTGCGTAACAAAATGAACCAACATACATAGGAAAATACAATAAAGTAACACAAATAACATGGTAATGTGGATTCTTCCTCACCCACTCACTAGCACACCTGCGTCCCACCCCCTATCTTCGCCCTAATGGCTGTTGGTGCACATAGGAGAGTTGGGGCCCTTATAAGTCCTGCTCCGCAGGTTCACTGAAGCAGCCTGAGCTGTGTAATGTCCGTCACTGGACCTCAGAGTCTTTATTGTGGTGAGGAGACAGGTGCCCTGTGGTGATACAGGGAGAGGTTTGACTTACCCTCACAACACCATTTACCATGCCAGTCCGCAGCAATCTCCTTTCACTGGATTCACCAGACGTCTGGACTCAATGCTTGTCTTTGCCAGCAGATCCCTCTCTCAGCAGGTGTGATCTTGGGTGAAGTAAGTTCTCTTGTTCAAGTTCTATCTCTGTGCTGCAGTCTCTCAATGCCAGACCCATGTCCTCTCTCTGGCTGAGCAAATCGTAACTTCCAGAAACTTTTCCAGGACCTTCCTCTTTTGAGCTGTGCAGCCAGCGTTGTTTTAGGACCTGCGATGATGTCACTAACCATGTGACTCATTTCAGCCAGTCATGTGATCAATGCTCAATGTCTTATTAACAGCATACTGAGTCCATCTACTGGGCATTTCAGATAACGCAGCCGGTGTAACTTCACAGGGTTACATGCTCCCCCTTGAAAAATACTTGCCTTCCACTGGCAAGTCCGAGCCAGGGGCTTAACAAAAATTCAACAGAAAAATGTTTAGCATACATACAGTACAGTTGGCACAGTAATATCCTAGCTAGCTATTTATTTAGGGTAAAGAGTCACTAACATTTACCACTTCAGCTAGTGCATGTAGGAAAGTGGCCATTTTAGATGCTGCTTGTGTCAGCGGGGCATAACTGGGCTCTCCTATATTATCATAAACTAAGGCCCTAGGGGGTTGCTGCACTCTGGTGCTGTGTCTCAGTTCTCGCTGTGGGAGAGGATCTTGGGACATCAACTGTGGGACTTCGACTCCTGCCTTCGAAGTAGAGTCTCTAAGGGAAGTTCCAGGCACAAAACATGGACTTTCTGGATTCAACCTCGGAGGACTTTGTGACCCAGGAGAGGTTCCGGGACTTTGTGGAACCACCGGAGTTAAAGGAGGCAATTGCTGTGTTTCTTCTGCGGGTGATGACCACCACTGATCCTCTGCACTGGGAGTTCCCGGGGTCTCCTCTGTCCCATTTCCAGGACTCTCTGCTGGGTTTTCCTCCAGTTCCTCACTACTCTCTTCCTCTTCATCAGCATACACAACTGGAAGCAGATGGTTTCTATGCCAAGCCTTTATTCGGCCCTCCGGGCCCCTAATGTTGTACACTGGCAGTCCTTCCAGTTTGGACACAACCTCAAACAGGGTATCTTTCCATCTGTCAGCCAGTTTGTGTTTTCCAGGCACACCTAGATTCCGGAGGAGAACTTTATCCCCTGCTTGAATCTCCCGATATCTCACCTTAGAATCATACCTTCTTTTGTTCCGTTCTTCCATTTTTGCTGCCGCTTGGGTGGCCAACTCATAGGCCCGATGAAGGTTTTGTTTGAGGTTCCTCACATATTGAAAGTGTGAAGTTGAATCTGTTCCATCAGGAGACACTCCCAAACGGACATCTATCGGTAATCGAGCTTCTCTTCCAAACATTAGGAAATAGGGTGAGAACCCTGTAGATTTATGCCTTGTACAGTTGTATGCGTGGACCATGGCTTCCACATGTTTACTCCAAGACCGCTTCTCGACTTGCTTGAGAGTCCCTAGCATATCTAGGAGGGTCCTATTGAACCGTTCTGGCTGTGCATCACTCTCCGGATAATAAGGTGTGGTTCTGGACTTCTGCACCTGCAACATGTCCAACAGCTCCTTGATCAACTTACTCTCAAAGTCTCTACCTTGATCAGAGTGTATCCGATTGGGTAGTCTATAGTGAATAAAATACTTCTGCCAAAGGACTTTGGCTACAGTCACAGCTTTTTGATCTTTAGTGGGGAAGGCTTGAGCATATCTGGTGAAATGGTCCGTTACCACCAGCACATTTCCAATTCCCGCTGTATCGCTCTCAATGCCGAGATAGTCCATGCACACAAGATCCATGGGTCCCGTACTTTTCAGATGACCCATAGGGGCAGCTCTCACAGGTAGGGTCTTCCTCTGGATACACCTCCTGCATGTCTTTACATGTTGCTCGACATGTTCCCTCATGCGAGGCCAATAGAACCGATCTTGTACTAGGCCATAGGTCTTGTCCACCCCGAGATGCCCATGTTGATCGTGGAGAGCTCTCAGGACCATGCCACGGTATCTGTGGGGTAGTACCAATTGTTTTCTGTCAGGGTGATCATGATACTTCACGACCCTATAGAGTACTCCATTTTCAAGATGTAGTCGGCTCCATTCTCTTCGGTATAATTCTCTTTGACTCACAGGTAGAGAAGTCAGCAATTTAGGATTCTTAGTCTTTATTGCTCTGATAACTATCCCAATATACCAGTCCTGCGCTTGAGCCTTCTTCTTGTCTTCTGTGGTTATACTGGACCACTGTTGAAGCATGACTGGAGCATGGAACACCTCAGGCACGGCTTCTGGAGAGTGGCTAATGGAGTCTATCCCCCTTAGCTCGGCAAACTCTTCTTGACTCTCGGCCACCACATACATCTGACAAAAGGCTCCTACCCCCGGCCCAGGGATCTCTTCCCACTCCTCTTCTTCTTGGTGAGGAGGGAGTCTAGGTCTGCGGGACAGGGCATCTGCGCTGACATTCTTGGGCCCAGGCTTGTACTTCAGGCTGAAACTGTAGCTTGATAAGGCAGCCAACCACCTATGTCCTGTGGCATCCAGCTTAGCTGTAGTCTGAATGTAGGTAAGTGGATTGTTGTCAGTCCTTACTTCGAATGTTGCTCCATACAAATAGTCATGTAGCTTATCCACGATGGCCCACTTGAGTGCCAGAAATTCCAATTTATGGACTGGATAGTTCTTCTCTGCACCTGTAAGGCTTCTACTTATGTAAGCCACCGGCCTCAATCCTTCTGGATAACTTTGGTGCAGTACACCCCCTAGACCTTCCATACTGGCATCCACATGGAGGATATATGGTTTCTCAGGGTCTGCATAGGCTAAAACAGGAGCTTCTGTAAGTCTCTTCTTCAATGTCAGAAAGGCATCTTCACATCCTGAAGTCCATTTCTCTCCAAAGGGGTCTTTAGGAGATGGTGCCTTAGCACCCGTTACGTCAGAGGTAATCTTCAGTAGGTCATGTAACTCTCGAGCAATCTTTGAGTAGTCTTTCACAAACCTTCGGTAGTAACCACAGAATCCGAGAAAGGACCGCAACTCACTGATGTTATCTGGTCTTGGCCAATTCAACACTGCTTCAATTTTAGCAGGATCTGTGGCTACTCCTTCAGCGGAGACTATATGCCCCACATAAGTGACAGAGTTCTGGGCAAATCGGCATTTGTCCACTGATAGCTTCAGGCCTTCAGCTTGAAGTCGATCCAACACCTTTAGCAATCTTTGTTCATGCTCCTCTGGTGTCTTCCCGAAAACAATTAGGTCATCTAGATACACTAGACACTCTTTGGGATTCATATCCCCCACAGTTTTCTCCATCAGCCTCTGAAAAGTAGCAGGAGCTCCTGTGACTCCCTGTGGCATTCTGGTAAACTGGAAAAACCCCAAAGGGCAGATGAGAGCTGTCTTTTCCTGATCCTCCTTCTTCATGGGTACCTGATAATATCCAGACCTCAAGTCAAGCACACTGAACCACTGGCTGCCAGATAGGGCGTTCAGAAGATCCTCTATCCGGGGCAAAGTGTACTGATCTGGCACAGTCCTCTTGTTCAAAGTACGGTAGTCCACACATAGCCGAACTGAACCATTCTTTTTTCTCACTACCACAATAGGTGAGGCATAGGGGCTCCGAGACTCTGTGATGATGCCTGCTCCTTCCATCTGCTGGAGTATGTCCCGGACATCTTCCACATCTTGAGGGGGTATTCTTCTTGACCTTTCTCTGAAAGGAGTAGAATCAGCAAGTCTTATAGTATGGGTGGCACTCTTAGAACACCCCACGTCCATCTCTGCTCTGGAAAACACTCCCTCTCGGGTTACCAGTTTTGAAAGAAGGCTGTCTTTCCACTCCTGTGGTAGAGGAGAATCTTCTAGATCAAAATCTAAAGGTGCTTTCACATGATCCTTCTGTTCTGCACTCACAGACATGATGGACGAAACTTGATCCAAAAGGTGTATCACACCAATCTCCTGATGACGATCAATCCGGATTTCTGTGGGGGTTAAATTCTGTACCATCACAGGAAAGCTCCGACACCACCTCTTCCGCCAATCTTTTACCTCAGGTATGAGAGTCCACCCTTTCTTCTGATCCTCTTCAGGCAGAGACTCAATAAGGTATTGTCCAGTTCCTCCCAACATTTCATGGTGCATTGAGGCTATGGCTCGTAAGGTTTTGGTCTCACCAGGCTTCACAAATGCAGGTTCTGTTCCTGAATAGTGGCACGACCCTGGTTTTGTTTCAAGGGCTAGTTGTCTACACTCTTTCCCTAGGACAGGGCTGACCTCCATCAGTCGGTCTAAGGAGACATCTCCCACTTCTGTCAGATAGGCCTTGAATACATCCTGTACCATCTTTGCATTAGTGCCCAATATTATTGGGGCACACACTTTCCTGGCTGCAGGACATACTAAAGCTTCCAGCTCCATAGGACATATTATCCCAGTGTTTAACTGGGGAATAGTTATGGTCACTTTTATGCATCCCTCCACAGGTTGAGCTTGAGAACCTGTATCTAGCAATGCTGAAGCCTGAATTCCTTCTACTTGCACGTGTATCAAAGATTTAGGCCCAATCTTGGCTCCTACAGATAACCCATATGTAGGCCGGGTCTTCCTTCGCTTGTAAGACCTGGTCATTTGAGTCTCCTCAAGCTCGGTTGTCAGCACCTCCACATCCACCTCCATGGAGTTCGCAGGGCACTCCCGCTGAAAATGCCCTGACTTTCCACATTTAAAGCAATCCCCTCGGCGGGGTGAATCCTCAGGAAACAGTTTTTTCTGAGTCTTCCTGTGTTGCCCCCCACTTCCAGGGGGAGGATCTGCTCTCTCTGGTGGTGACTTGCATAAGAACTCCAATTCAGCCACCTTCTTCCTAAGAGCTGACAGTTCTGTATCCTCTTTCTCCTTCTGTAGGAGTGGACACATCTGGTCTTCCAATCTCCTGGCTGTATTTATTAAGGTGGAATAAGGCAGGACTTTATCATCCAACTTGGCTCTCAGCAGAATCATAATTGGATTATTGATTAAGCCACCTCTCTGAATTTGCTTAGATAGCCGAGCATCCAACTCAGAGGCAGGAACTGCTCCTTTATGGAATAACTTTCCAAGCGATAGCTGTAACCGGTTGATATAGTCAGTGGCTTTTTCATGCTCCTTCTGCTTAGTGGCTAGGAACTTAACCAGCAGATCATCCAAATCTTCTGATTTCCCATAAGCATCCTGCAAAACTTGTAGATAGTCGTGCACAGTAGCTTGCCCATTTACTCCCTTGTACAGTCTTATCATGTCTGTAGCGGGAAAACGAAGACTCTCCACCAACCGCTGTTTCTTTATGGTATCCGTACAAGACCATTCCTCCAACAACTGCATAGCATTGTCCTTCCAGACCTCAAAAGGCTCTTCTCCTGAAGGAACAGGCTGATTCCCAGAAAACACCTTTAGTTTGCGGTAACTATGGGTGTGGTTTGCCGTCACTATGGCTTCTGAGAGTTTCTGGAGTATGTCCGATACATCACTACCTCCTGTAGGCGGGGTGCGGACTTCAGGGTTGTCTGGTTTCAGTAATGCTGTAGATGGATGAAATTCTGCTTTAGGAGAAATCATCCCCCGTTCTCTAGGAGGATGGGCAGCTTGTTTAGGAATGGCTCCGGCCTTTCCGGAGATGGGAGTCAGGAGCTTAGAATAATTTTCTGTAACATAATCTCTCTGTTCTAATTTAAAGGGTTGTTGCAGCGAGACCCTTTCTTTCTTCTCAAGTAGAGCGTACACTAAAGAGCATCCTTCATCCGGGGCTCCATTATAAATGAATGTTGGTAGGCATCTCATGGTCTCCCAAGTCCGTATGACAATATATTAACATGTAAGTTTGGCCTTCAGAATCCTGCAGGATATCCCTGACGGTCGCCATTTCTATTCCCAATTGAAGTTCTATACACAAGATGACGTGATTCATCTCACAGCAGGATGGGACTCTGCATAACATCACAGCTTGCTGCAATGGTACATTTCTTTGCTGGGCCCACTCTTTTGCAAAGGAGGGAGTGGCCTGAGGATTTAATCTATTCTCACTGGTTGTACCCCAATTGATCTCAGCAGTGCCTCCATATGTAATGGGGTTTTGGGGGTGCCCCCTAGTGTCTATGGGGTCCCTAACCCTAGTTAACTCACTATGCCTGACAGGCGGATCCTGAGCCTCCGCTATCTGGGAGTTGGGGTACATGTCTGCGGCAGTGCCTCCACCCAGTGGGGCATCCGGGGTAGGGATGTGGGGTCCCACTGGGAACATACTTGGTGCAATGAGACTGACACAGCCTAACTGGAATTAACTTTATATAGTACGTAACAAAATGAACCAACATACATAGGAAAATACAATAGAGTAACACAGATAACAATACAATGTGGATTTCCTCACCCACCCACCAGCACACCTGCGTCCCACCCCCTATCTTCGCCCTAATGGCCGTTGGTGCACATAGGAGAGTTGGGGCCCTTATAAGCTCTTGCTCCGCAGGGTCACTGAAGCAGCCTGAGCTGTGTAATGTCCGCACGGGACCTCAGAGTCTTTATTGTGGTGAGGAGACAGGTGCCCTGTGGTGGTGCAGGGAGAGGTTTGACTTACCCTCACAACACCATTTACCAGGCCAGTCCGCAGCAATCTCCTTTCACTGGATTCACCAGACGTCTGGACTCAGTGCTTGTCTTTGCCAGCGGTCCCTCTCTCAGCAGGTGTGATCTTGGGTGAAGTAAGTTCTCTCCGCCAGGTTCTATCTCTGTGCTGCAGTCTCTCAATGCCAGACCCATGTCCTCTCTCTGGCTGAGCAAATCGTAACTTCCAGAAACTTTTCCAGGACCTTCCTCTTTTGAGCTGTGCAGCCAGCGTTGTTTTAGGACCTGCGATGATGTCACTAACCATGTGACTCATTTCAGCCAGTCATGTGATCAATGCTCAATGTCTTATTAACAGCATACTGAGTCCATCTACTGGGCATTTCAGATAACGCAGCCGGTGTCACTTCACAGGGTTACACACACAATAGGAAAAAGCACATAGGCCAGAGCTTTTTCATATAGTGTGCAAGCACAGCCACCGGTGCTGGAGTGCAGGGTGGTCACTTCAGTGGAAACGAGAAGTGTATACTGGGATGGAAAAATGAATCAAGCCAGTAAAAGGAAGCAATATGGACTATCAAAGAACGTTAGTGAGTGCCTTGTATTAACTTTATCTACAATGATAAGTGACATTTGCTGAAGTGCGACAAGCCCTTTAAATTGTAGATAAAAAATACCACGCAAGATTGAGGCACAAATCTTGGTGCAACTGTTCCAACAAGGTTCTGGCTGGCTCATGGGTTAGCCCCAGAGTTCTCGGAGATGCCATTCCTTAGAGATGAGCCAACCACACGAGGTTCGGTTCAGGTACGCAGAATTTTTTTTTAAAGTTTGGTTCAGTCCCAAATTGATTTGGACCAGAGTTGCTTCAGTGTCCTGAAAATTGGTATATAATACCCTCTAGTCTCCTAGATTTTTAGTAAAAATCTCTTTTCATTTATTTTTTTATTTTCTTCTTTTACCCCTCCCCTTACCCCCTTTGCTAAGCTCTGTAACGCAATGACAGCAATAGTAAATGATGTCTGAGTGACACTGACGAACATAGCTATGAGTAAACGCATGTTTGACGGCATTAATATACAGTGTGTTTAACAACACACCAGCAAATGTAAATAAAAAAAGTGTCTTGTTCTGGGACCAAGTGTCCAAAAATGATGTCTTATATCAGGGGCGGACATACCGCCTGTGCAGCCGGTTCAGCTGCACAGGGGCCCAGCGTGGGAGGGGGCCCTCCAATTAAGCAGTCTATGCATCTACAGGACGCACAGGCAGCTGATTGTAATAGTGAAGCAGAGAGCCGCACGCTTCACCATTCATCGTCACACCATCCAGCATGTAGAAGGGGCCCACCTTACTATCTGACTTCAGTCTCAGAGCTGCGGACGCAGTACGTCCTGAGGAGCAGGGCCAGGGAAGCACATCCTGAGGTGCATCTGCGATCGCCCCCCCATCCTCCATACAGCTCAGACCTGCTGTGTAGTGGGTAGCGTCAGCCAGGCCTGTGCTGAGCCACTTCACTGTGTGTAGCTCCACCTCCGTGTGGTAATGTCAGTAGCTCCGCTCCTGGTGGTAGCCCCGCCGACATGCGATCCTCTCCTAGCGCTTCTGGTGCTTAATGTGTGAGTCCTGCAGCAACTTAGGAGGAAGTGAGTGAGGACCGGAGGCTGCCCCAGTGACCACTGTCTCTGCCAGACACTGAACTTGGCTTGGTATGTTATTTTTTTTTTACCCCACCCATCCCCCCTGTCCCCCTCTGGCCCTCCTGTGACTGTCCCTTACCCACATACGGTGAGGCTACATTAAAAATGTATTTTGCGGTCCGCGGATCTGCAAGATATGTATGCCGTCCATATGCGATCTGTATATTTTTGCAAACCCATTAACTTAAATGGGTCTGCAGTCCGCATTTTGTAGAGAAATATAGGACACGTCACATTTTCCATCTTGTGCAGAACGGACATACAGATGCAGAAAGCACATGGAAGTCATTTGCTTTCCGCATCCGTATGTCTGTTCCGCAAAGGATAGAAAATGTGACATGTCCTATACTGGTCCGCAACATGCAGGCTAGGTAATAGGTCTGCAAAAAAATGCAGATGGCACATGGGCGTCATCCGTAATTTGCAGATCATAAAATACATATGGTCCTTGTCGTGTAAATGGGTTAAAAGTGTTGCCCAGACATGCAGGGGGTCATTTATTAAGACCAGTGTTTTAGACACTGATCTTAATAACCCCTAAACTGGAAGTGGTTCTGCTGATGTTATGAAGAGGCGCCGGCCTCTCCATAACTTCAGCTCATCCAGCGTCAGTGTAAATGCATATCATCCAGACTGAATCCTGACCCGTTCATTTCAATAGGTCTGTGTGAGGAGGCATATGTCTGGCAATAACTACTGTGAGGGGCACATATCTGGCCATAACTACTGTGAAGGGGGGACAATATCTGGCCATAACTACTGTGAAGGGGGGACAATATCTGGGCATAGCTACTGTGAAGGGGGGACAATATCTGGCCATAACTACTGTGAAGGGGGGACAATATCTGGGCATAGCTACTGTGAAGGGGGGACAATATCTGGGCATAGCTACTGTAAAGGAGGCACATATCTGGCCATAACTACTGTGAGGGGGGCACATAATCTGGCATAACTACTGTGAGGGGGGCACATATCTGGCATAACTACTGTGAAGTTGGCACATATCTGGGCATAAATACTGTGAGGGGGCACATAATCTGTCACAATTACTTTGAGGGGGCCCATAATCTGGCATAACTACTGTGAGGGGGGACATATCTGGCATAACTACTGTGAAGGACACATAATCTAGCATAACTACTGTGATGGGCAAATAATCGGGCATAACTACTGTGAGGGGCACATATCTGGGCATAATTACTGTGAGGGGGCAGATATCTGGCATAACTACTGCGAGGGGGTACATATCTGTCCATAGCTACTGTGGAGGGGGGACAATGTGGATATTACTACTGTGTGCTGGCACAAAGGGGCAAAAATTACTATGTAGGAGCATTAAGAGGACATTAATACGCACCACAGTATCTGAAGGGTTTCCCGTATCTTTGATGCGACTGATCACCCCTTCCTCTCCCTGTAGGATTAGGGGAAGATGACAAATTGGGGTCCCTTCTACTGCCTCACCTCATTGTATTAATCTTTACCTATGGCCTATGTTTATTTCTATATGTGTGGTTGGGGGGCCCAGGCACATTCTTTGCACAGGGGCCCTATGCTGCCAATGTCCGCCCCTGCCTTATATAATAATACATCTCAGCGGACGTTCTCTCTTGTATCTATATGCTTGTTTTTATTCCATTAGTTCAAAGGATAAAAATATAAGGACGCGTTGTGACCCATATAGCCTTCATCATGGTCAGAATGTCTCAGAAAAAAAAGTCTCGTTGTGAAAGAGCCTAAATAAATTCTCCCTCTTAATTGTGAGAAGTAGCAGTGCAGTGTGGATGTGGAAAGGGTACTGATATAATGGTATGCAGCTGCAACAGTAGAAGCAGCATAGCATGGAACATAAAAGGCTGTAGCTTGGCTGTCTATGGGTAGTTGTAGTAATAGTAGTAGTGTTGGTAGTGATAGTAGTGGCAGATACTTTGTATTAATAGTGGTGGCAGTAGGGGATTAGCAACGAGGGGCAGCTAGTGCAGTGGCAGCAGCCATATGGTACATGTCGGCTGGCAGGCAGCAGCATGATGGAGGCAGCATAGGCCTTATGGAAGATGGTGGTATGCAAACCACAGCAGTGGTATGATGGCGGCAGCAACATGATGGAGGCAGGACAGCGAACAGCAACAGTGGCAAGATGGGGCACTGTCAGCAAAGCCAGATCTATTCATCAGCCTCAGCCAGAGTAGTGTGAAACTCCTCCCAAATCCAGGCATTGTTCATTTTGACTAATGATGTTTTGGACACTGGCAGAAGACGACAACTTGGTCCATTTGGGTGTGGCCCCGCCCTGCAACCCTGACAACCTTCTCTGAAAACCCTCTCTGAGATGACACTGGAGACTAGGCAAGAATGAAGAGAGAATGCTGTCCATTTTGGGCCAGTCAGCCTTCCCCAAAATCCATAGGGTCAGGGAACATGGTATGCGCCAGAGATCGGCTACAGTGTAGGTAGGCCTGAACCTGGGAATTGAGGCGGGAGCTGTCGGCTTGCTGACTGGCCTCAGTCTGGCATGGCATGTGTAAAAACTGCTCCATCGTGTTTAGGAGACTGAAATAGCTGCTGCTGTTATTTGTAGTGGCGGGTGGGGGGTGACACGCTGGTGGCAGGCGTTTGTTCACCAGAAGCTGCGTACACAGAGTTTCCTGGTAATAACATAATTTGGCCTCCCTTTCTTCAGCAGCAAAACATTCCCTGATTTTTTGCTTTGATAGCCATGCTTTTATACCCTGGCTATCTAGTAATCATCAGACTGTGTGATGTCACCGATCCGCCGGTCACTGCGTAATAGAGTCTACAGGTCGCCATTTTGGCCAACATGCCTGAGGAGCCAGTTCTTTCCAACTCTGCCACCCACTGAGATGATTGGGTGTTGTGGCCAATATCACAGTCATCATCCTCTTGCTCCTCCTCCGACTCTTCCTCCCCCAGCAGCAGCACCTTCTCCATCCCCAAGGGACTTTCTCATTGTGAGTCCCCAACAGCTACCGGGAGGAAAGCAAGATGCATCAGCTGTTCTTCCTCCTCCTTCATTGCCACTTGTTGCATGAGTATTAGCTTCTGTTCAAAAATATATATGAGGGGGAAGAGGGACAACTGCAGCATGAACAGCATGAACTGCCACCGCCCGATCTGGAAACTACACCTACTCCTTGCTGAGGCAGTCTAGAGCATGACAAAATCGTTCACGGCTTTCCACTGCTCGTACAGATGCATGAGCATGTGCAATGTTGATTTTCAGTGAGTTGGAACGCCACAGATTAAGCGGTGTAGCTGCAGACCATTCTGACATTGCTAGGAGTGCGTTCCTCACTAAGTGAGAGTGGCTGAAAAGGACGACAGTCTCCTGGACATCGCCTGCACCTTGCGCAAACCATGCAGGGAGCATGTGTTATGTCCCCCAGGTTCATGGTGGCCAGGATGATGTTGCGGCCATTGCCACTGACCACTTTGCCCAGTTGGAGTCAGCTGGGTGACAGCCAGAGGGGTGTTTTCTGCTGTATGAAGGAGTTGTAGTGTGAGCCACCATGTGCCCTGTTGCTGTTGGGGATGGGACTGTGTCCATGGTGGAGGAGGCAGATAAGTGTCTGCTATAGGAGCCTGCCTGATGATATGGTTAGGAGGGGGTCAAAAGAACCTGCCCATGGTGCTCGGGTGCTGCCTCTCCACTGCCGCAAAAAAACATTGACCCAATGGGCTGTGAAAGGCATGTACTGTCCCCTACCCATAACAGTTGCTCCAGGTGTCCACTGTGGAGTGCAGCTTGCTGCACAGTGAGAATCGCAAGGATTGGCACGCATTCTTCTCCAAGTGAGAATATTGAGGCATTTTTACAATGGTACGGCAGCCAGTTCACTGCCAGCAACATGGCCAGGTGGGGGTTCAGCTTGTAGACAAGCTAATTGCTGGTGGAGAAAAGTATTTTCATGGCCAAACATTTCGTTATAGATAACCAACGTGTAGTAATAAGTTTAATCACACACAATTCATAATTAATGTATATTATTTTTATTAACAAATAAAACATGATCAAATAAAACATGATTGCAGCACAATTGAATTAAAATGCATAAATTGGTAGAACCCATAAAGGTTCATATAGTATGAAGAATATACAATTAGTACAAATAATGACAAGTGGATTGGTGGTTTTAACTTTGTTGCTGTGGGATTTACCCTGGGTCAGTATGCCGTGAACCTCATGAATTACCATTTGTGTTTATAGTATTTTATATTGATCCTGTTACATTTATCTTTTGCACTTGCTTGGATTGTAATCCACATCAGTTTATTGTCAAGGCCATTATTTGTACTAATTATATAATCTTATTTATTTATTTTATGCATTTTATATAGCGCTACTATATTCCGCAGCGCTTTATAGACATTATCATCCAACTGTCCCCAATGGGGCTCACAATCTAAGGTCCCTATCAGTATTTCTTTGGAGTGTGGGAGGAAACCGGAGTACCCGGAGGAAACCCACGCAAACCCATACAAACTCCATGTAGATGTTGCCCTTGGTTGGATTCGAACCTAGGACCCCAGCGCTGCCAATTTAATCTTCATACTATATGTACCTCTATGGGGCTTTTAGTGATTTCTGACCAATTTAGGCACTTGCAGTTTATCTGATTTCCTCACTCCTTGACCACCATCCCTATCAAATTTAATATTTTAATTCAATTGTCCTGTGTCAATCATGTTCTTTTTATTTGTTAATAAAATAATATACATTAATTATGAATTGTGTGTGATTATACTAAATACCACAAGTTGAATCCATATATTTCTGTTGGTTTTCTATGTTATCATGTATACGGGTTAATTATTATTATATGGGAGAGTATTTTTGGTGATTCCGTTAGTTTTTTAATGATGGAGGTCAGGACAAGGAGGATAAGAAGGTGATGATGATGACAAATTACCGGATTGCTTAGGGATGCAGTTTGGCTGCCACAAAGAGGACCAGGAGAAGGAAGACAGACTTGTTCTGATTGGGAATGCTGGCCAGTTGTATTTTCTCAAAAGATTCAATGATGGTACCAGCATGTGAGGCAGCAATGTTTGTGTTTGCCACGGCTTACTTTTATCCCACAGATCTTGTACACGACTGTGGATTTGTGTGCTTGTCTTGTGGAGAAAAAAAAAAGCCATATGGGAGTTGCCCACACAGAGCTACAGGCAGCTGATGTTGCCGCCTCCTCAGCACCTCTACCCGGCTCGTAGGTCCAGTCCAGTACACAATCGTTATCGAAGTCCTCAACCTACCTGCCGCTTTTAGTAGACACTGAGATATCATGGTGGGCTCCTGTGCCCCCTTCCCCTGCTCTGCGTTTTCCCCAACTGCCATTGTCCCTGCCATTACCGCCAATGCCATGGCTACAGGTACCACTATTACCCCCACCATCAACACAGCTATGCATGGGGTCTCCCGCCTCCTCCTCAGGGTAGCCCAAACTGTAGCAAAAAAGTCCAAATGGATCCAGCGAGTAAAATCAATGATTCTTTATTTATTCATTTAAAAAAATGTACAAACAAGTAATCCTCCTGTAACTGCTCTCACACAAGTATTATCAGGGACACTCTCATGCCACTTCTTAGGAAAAAGGAAGACACCCCACTAGGAAAGGGCAGTGAAGATAGAGGGGACTCACTGAAAGCCTTCTCTGGGGCTGCAAGGAGGAGGCGCAGGAGGAATGCTGTGACCCCTTGATCCCAATGGCGCAGTGTCATGGCTGCTGTTCAGTAGAGGTGCTAGGTGTTGGACCCCCACTGGCTCCCCAGGGGTGAACCTTTTTAAAGGGAATGTGTCATCAGGAAATAACCTATTGTTTAAATCACTGGGTCACAGGGCGGAGCCTCCCTAGCGTCGGCTGCGATGCAAGGGAAACCCGTCCCCGTCGCCCTCTCCCATTGGCTGCTCCCCCGACACCGGATGTTTTCATCCGCACATATGGAGAAGCGGCAGTATTGGGACCAGGAGCGGAGCGGAAAGCCAGGTAAGTATATTCATTGTGAGGGGCCCGGCATATGGGGGAGCATTTAATAGTCTTGGATAACCCTTTTAAAGTGCATCTGTCAGCAGATTTGTACCTATGAAACTGGTTGACCTGTTGCATGTGGGCTTGGTAGCTGAAGGCATCTGTGTTGGTTCCATGTTCATATGTTCCTGCATTGCTGTTAAAGATGATGTTTAAATATATGCAAATAAGCCTCTAAGGCAAAATGGGCATTGCCATTACACCTAGAGGCTCCACACTCTCTAACTGCCGCACCCTCTCCACTTTCACAAGGCCAGTTGCAGAGAGAGCAGAGCCTCTAGGTGTAAAAGTAAGGTCCCCGTTGAAATTTGCGGGATTATGCACATTTTTTAATATAGATATTGACATGGGAAAAAAAATAAAAAAAAAATATGTTGAATGTTAAATATGTTTAACATAAAAACATGATTTAAACGATAGGTCATTTTCTGATGACACATTCCCTTTAAGGAAAGTCTCAGTAAAATGTGTGTGAAACTATCCAATGTAGTGTCAGTTTTTATTTGATTTAAAAAAATGTATGTATTGCTAACTTGCTATTTTAAATGACATTTTGTTACACTGTCACCCGGCAGAGAGAGAGAGTACCAATGTGTCATGTAAAAGTTGTAATATAATCTTTGTAGGTTGGAGATGGAAACCCCTTGCGTCTATGGAAAGTATCAGCAGAAGTGGAGGCTCCACCAAGCTCACTACTTCATCGTGTTTTACGGGAGCGCCATTTATGGGATGATGACCTGCTACAAGGGAGAGTGGTTGAGTCCTTGGATCAGAACACAGATCTTTTCCATTATGTGACAGACAGCATGGCTCCACTTCCACGTCGGCAATTCTTAGTACTACGGTATGTGCTAAATGAAAGCATTTTAAAGGGTTGTGTACAAATATCCACTTGAGCTAAGTGAAGACAGCAGAGAGCTGCCCATGCTGAAGCCATACAAGCCTCCTCCCCGACTGAGAGCTTAAAGGCGTTGTCTCACTCCAGAAAGTTAAATTTAGTTAACTTATCATGTTAAGTTAATACATAGCACTTACTAATGTATTGTGATTGTCCATATTGCCTCATTTGCTGGCTGGATTTATTTTTCCATCTCATTATACATTGCTCGCTTCAAGGGGTTACGGGAGCTGCTGTGCATGCGTGCCTATATGTGCTCCCATGGTCCCAGTCACCAGAGAGGCCGGCATTTTTCCTGCAAGCACAGCCTCTGCTGCTGGATTGCAGAAGTGGCATTAACCCCTGAAAATGATCAGTGTATAACGTGATGGAAAAATGAATCCAGTCAGCAAAGGAGGCAATATGGACAATCCCCATACATCAGGGAGTGCCTTGTATAAACTTTGTCTACATGATAAATGCCATTTGCTGACGTGAGACACTTGTTAAATCCGTTTATTATTTACCATGAACCCTGTAACTTCTCAGTTTACTATACCTGTTTAACGGGAGTCTGCAACTCCAAAATCAGTTTCAGAGTAAACATATTACTATGTAGGGTAGGTAGCCTGAAACCTAACCATACCTTTCTTGCGAATATCCAGTTTTCATTTTTTTTTTTTTATACGTTGGGTGCACTTCGCTCATCTAATGATGACATATGGGAAGCAAAGTTTTTAGAAAAATTTGATTTGGCAGATTTGCTGTATTTAGCCAAGAAATTTGATTTGTTCTGAATTAATTTGTCACAAATTGCTATAAATCAGGTATACCTGTATGTCATGGTGGCAGAGGGAATGTATGGAGCTGGCTGTTGCTGTGAGCCCACTCTATACGCAGCGGGTGTTGGCTGTATCATACTGCAGACTCCTGGCCGCAATGATGGGGAATAGCGATCCTGCCGAACCCCATCATTCAACCCGTCGGATTCCGTGATCAACACATTGCGGTATCTGTGAGGTAAGGCAGAGGAATGCAGCTCCATCTGCCTTCTGATCGGAGCCCCCACAGTGAAATCGTGGGGCTGCGATCGGTAACCATGGCAGCCTGGATGCTTTTTTCTATAATCAATTTCGCTTCACTGCACACATGTACAGGGCGAAACATTTGACCGTGGTGTCATACTAATGCTATGCAATGCAATATTTACCAGAATGCATTCACTATAATCAATTTAGTTCCACTGAACACATGTACAGGGCGAAGTATTTAACCGTGGCGTCATACTGACGGTATATAATGCAATAGCTAACAGAAGGCATTCGCTATAATCAATTTAGTTTCACTGCACACATGTACAGGTGGGCTGCACTAGAACGTGATGCCCTTGCTGATTACACATGCCTTATATACCCAGGAACACTAACTTATCACTAAACTAAGGGATTAACTCTGAATGTGGGTGCACTAGAATGCACACCGAAATTACACTCAACCTGCAGTCTCCCTATGTTCTCCGTACAGTCTGAAAAAAAACTTCTCCCTTTCAGCAACACTGTCCCTAGTGCATGAGTGCTTGCCACCATGGCAGCAACTGGTTTGAAGTTTTATAGGGCTGTGACCTCACAAGGGATAGCTATTTGCGGATTGCCTGGCTACATGGTATTATAGGTGATCTTGCATTCCCGGGCTTCTTATTTTCACTTTGTAAAACATGTAGCTGCCATTTTAGGGAAATTTGATTAGTCATCACTAAATGTGAGGAAATCCGGCTTTGTTCCAAATCATAATCTTCCTAAACTTCAGACCGAATTCCGCTTAAAACAGGAGGTGATGTGTGGTGTTAATGGAGTGCACCAAATGAAGTGGCCTGTCCATAGCGCACCGAAAACTTTCTTTGCATAAATGTTTTGCAGCACCTAACCTAAATGGTAGTATGCTTCCTTTGAAACTGATTTTGCCCCTCTTTAAGGCCAGGTAAAAATGTACCACGGAGCGGGTGAAAACATCTTAAAGTTTGCAGCTGTACTGACCTGCCAGGCCCAGCTGGTAGTGAGCCTCTGCCAGCAGTTGGTCATGCTCTTCTACATGCTCTTTTTGGAAAAATAATCCAAAAAAAATCAAAAACCTCATGCGAGATAACTATTCCATTATCAGATAAATGCAGAAAGATTGGCAGACACGTAGTAGGCCTTAATTGGGGGCAATTTCCCTAGTTATGGCCCTATTTCTGTCGCCCTGCCTGCAAACGGAATAGCCGCCCCGATAGGGGCGATCCCGTGTCTCGTGCCTCCTGATAGCCCTTGGATGACCCTGACACAAGGAAGAAGAAAATTCCAACTATGTGGAGTAGGTCCCTGGGTAAGGACCTAAGCTAGTCTAAATATCAAAATAACAAACAAGTACCATGCCCCAGGTGGGGTGACAAGGACCACCCAATAAAGAATATAAAAATAGTAATAGTGCAACAGAATGGAAAAAAGTGTCCGTAAAAAATTTCCTAATTGATCCCTACGCGTTTCGCCTAGTTGATAACCGGCTCCTCAGGGGACATGCCAAACTAAAAGATCAAAATCACCAAAGATAGTCACCAGAACACAGAAGAAATATAAAAATCATAAGTTTTGATTTTTATGAGAATTTTTTGATACCCAGATCATCAATAATGTCAGAGATGACCAATAGAATGCACTGCTGAATGTATTATAGCTATAATAATAGTCCAAAAAGATGTATACATGTATAGCAAATCGGTATTGCTTAAAAAAATAGATTAGTAGTCGCTGTTATGAGGGCTGGCTACCACAATACACTATTAGATGGATTATAAGTACATTCAGGATGTGCAAATTTATATCACAAAGCCTAGGTCAAAAAAGTAGATTGCCTCTCCTAACAGATCCCTAGATTTTTGTAGCCAACCGCCCTCATTTTGAATCATTAGTAGTCTATCAGCCTAGGGCTATCGTGTCAATATACAGGGTGGGCCATTTATATGGATACACCTTAATAAAATGGGAATGGTTGGTGATATTAACTTCCTGTTTGTGGCACATTAGTGTGAGGGGGGAAACTTTTCAAGATGGGTGGTGACCATGGCGGCCATTTTGAAATCGGCTATTTTGAATCCAACTTTTGTTTTTTCAATAGGAAGAGGGTCATGTGACACATCAAACTTATTGGGAATTTCACACGAAAAACAATGGTGTGCTTGGTTTTAACGTAAATTTATTCTTTCATGAGTTATTTACAAGTTTCTCTTTGTTTACAGCTATTGACATGTCGCCGAGGTTAACACGTGAGGAGCGGATAGAAATTGTGTTTGTCTGGTGAACGCAGTAACCGGGCCATTGCAGCAGATTTCAATGCAAGACACCCTACGAGACCTCCCATCTCCCATGCTACAGTTAGCAAACTGCTTGCTAAGTTTCGTGAAACTGGTTCAGTGTTGGATTTGCAAAAATGTGGACGCATGAAATCATTCAGCAAGAGCCCACAGCGTAGCACTCGCCGCATGTCACTGGAGAGTGGCATTAGTCGAACATCCCTTTGGCGGATATTAGCTACTCACAAATGGCACCCTTACAAACTCCAGCTACTGCAGCATCTCAACGAGGATGACCCAGATCGGCGCACTGAATTTGCAGAATAGGCAAAACAAAAATTGGAACAGGACCCTCAGTTTACGCAGAAGATTTTGTTCAGTGATTAGGCAAACTTTTATGTGAATGGTGAAGTTAACAAACAAAACCACCGCTATTGGTCTGACACTTACCCACATTGGATAGATCCCTCCAAGACTGTTGGAACAAAAAAATTGATGGTATGGTGTGGTATATGGGGTACAAAGATAGTGGGGCCATTCTTCATCAATGGAAACCTCAAGGCCACTGGATATGCGAAATTGCTACATGATGATGTGTTTCCCTCTTTATGCACTTAAGCTGGCACGTTCCCTGAGTTTTTCCAGCAAGATGGTGCACCACCACATTATGGGTGTTGGGTCCGAGCATTCCTAGATGAACAGTTTCCTGGAAAGTGGATTGGTCGTCGTGGGCCAGTTGGATGGCCCCCAAGGTCTCCCGATCTGACCCCCTTAGACTTTTATCTTTGGGGTCATCTGAAGGCAATTGTCTATGCTGTGAAGATACGAGATGTGCAGCACCTGAAACTACAGATACTGGAAGCCTGTGTTAGCATTTCTCCTGCGGTGTTGCTATCAGTGTGTGAAGAGTGGGAGAAGAGGGTTGCATTGACAATCCAACACAATGGGCAGCACATTGAACACATTTTATAAGTGGTCAGAAACTTGTAAATAACTCATGAAAGAATAAAGTTACGTTAAAACCAAGCACACCATTGTTTTTCTTGTGAAATTCCCAATAAGTTTGATGTGTCACATGACCCTCTTCCCAGAAAAAACAAAAGTTGGATTCAAAATGGCCGCCATGGTGACCACCCCTCACGTATACTAATGTGCCACAAACAGGAAGTTAATATCACCAACCATTCCCATTTTATTAAGGTGTATCCATATAAATGACCCACCCTGTATTATCATATTGCCTCACTATCCCCCTTTGTTTTCAAAGGAAGGGATTGCACACCTTTCCCAGGATGCTGTTACAATCTACAGCATAGCCTGGCTATATTTATCACTTGGCTTTACCCAAAATGTGGGCGTGACCATATGACTGTCATCTTGTTTGCATATAAAGTGAATAACATTCAATAGGCACTGTTCTGCGGTGTCTTAACCTATTAAATTATGATCTATGGTCCTAATGTTCAACCTTGCCTTGTCTCTGTCATCGGCATGTAATTTATCCTAGCCGGCCGGTGCGGTCACATGATCGGCAGCAGGGTCACGTGACTGTTAATGACGTGAGACGGCACCCGGAAGCAGCGCTTAAATAGCGTTAGGACTGGCAGTGTCTTGCCGCTCTATTCATTTGACGCCTCAGCCTGCGCTCTGGGACACTGATATCTCTGCACAGACCGCCCCATGACATCAGAGGACATCCAAGGGAACCCTTCCCTCTTTATTTCCTGGGCACGCAAGTATCGCTGGCTCCACTAGCATCCTCTTCACATACCGTGTGTTATACTTGTGAACTGGCTTATTGTTTGTACAATACAGATCTTGGATAACAAATCCCATATTGGTTTCTCATGGCTATATGGTCTATATTGAATTGACATTAAGACATGTTTATATTTATACTCATGGATCGGTGCATTAGATGTCTTGTCTAATAACACCTATACTACTTTTGAGGCCAGGTGATTGTTATCCAGAATGAATGCAAGGTCATTGGTGAGGCAATCTACTTTTTTGAGCTAGGCTTTGTGATATAAATCTGCACATCCTGAATGTACTTATAATCCATCTAGTAGTGTATTGTGGTAGCCAGCCCTCATAACAGCGACTACTAATCTTTTTTTTAAGCAATACCGATTTGCTATACATATATACAGCTTTTTGGACTATTATTATAGCTATAATACATTCAGCAGTGCATTCTATTGGTCATCTCTGACATTATTGATGATCTGGGTATCAAAAAATTCTCATAAAAATCAAAACTTATGATTTTTATATTTCTTCTGGTGACTATCTTTGGTGATTTACATCTTTTAGTTTGGTATGTCCCCTGAGGAGCCGGTTATCAACTAGGTGAAACGCCTAGGGGCCAATTAGGACACTTTTTTTTTTTCCATTCTGTTGCACCATTACTATTTTTATATTCTTATTGGGTGGTCCTTGTCACCCCACCTGGGGCATGGTACTTGTTTGCTATTTTGATATTTAGACCATCTTAGGTCCTTACCCAGGGCCCTATTCCACATAGTTGGAATTTTCTTGTTCCCCGTGTCAGGGTCATCCAAGGGCTATCAGGAGGCACGAGACACGGGATCGCCCCTATTGGGGCGGCTATTCTGTTTGCAGGCAGGGCAGCAGAAATAGGGCCATAAATAGGGATATTGCCCCCAATTAAGGCCTACTATGTGTCTGCCAATATTTCTGCATTCATCTGATAATGGAATAGTTATCTCGCATGAGGTTTTTGATTTTTTTTTTTTTTTTTTCATTTGTAATAAGGGTGCATTGGCTTTTTATTAGTATATCATTAAAAGGTTATGTTTTAGAAGAAGTGGTATTCCTGTGAATCCTATCTTTATGACCACAGTCTATTATAGTCCCTTTTGGACAGGGTTATGTTCAATCTGTGAGTCCCCAGGTGCAAATGTAGCCATTTTGCTCCTCCTTTGAAGAGGGCTAACATGTTTTGCTATTGAAATGATAAATTACAAAGAAGAATAATGTACATTGTTTTAGGCTTGGAAAAACCCATATGGTACATGGTTAGGCACTGTGGGACCCATAGAGTATAAAGAGTATGAGCAATGTATTGACAAAGTGCGTGATAGCAAAGACTGTAAGGTCCATTTGTCAAGCTATTTACTCCATTATTGTGGCATAAAAAAAGTCATACTTGTTTTTTGTTTTTTTATCTTATCGACACTTTGCTAAAGGGTGCAGGGCTTAGTGGAAGGAGTCAGAGCCTACCACAGCCCTCCGTATTTACTATAACTTGCGCTAGATACCATTGTAAATTAAAGCTGAAGTCTATGCCAGTCCCCTGGCATAGATGAGCCTAATTTATTAAAGAGTCTCTGTCACCAGGATCAACCCTATTAAACCAGACATACTGGCTGGTAGGGCTCATCATGCTGATTAAAACTATACCTTTTTTTGTTGTAAATATGATAAACAGCTGCAGAAAAATCTGCATTTCTATTCATATGCAAATGATAAGTTCGAGCACCAGCAGGCGGTGCTGAATCCTGGGAGCACTGCTTTGTAACCATCCCTGTGCTCTGCCCACTCCCCCCTCCCCTTGATTGACAGGGCTAAACATCAGGCTGAGGGCAGAGCTGTGTTCTAGCATCTACATATCATATACTCTATGTACTATAGCTTCACTACACTGAGAACTGCTCAGAAAGCTAATCTATATATTTTTTTATAAAGACACCTAGTAATATGTGTTAGATTATAAGCATAAAAAAAACATGTATGTCTATATGGTGTGTAAGGGATCATCTCTTTTCAGGGGGGGCAGTGTCACACTCAAATATATCTTTGCAGACATGGTTATAATGTCCAAACGCTCTTGCTTTATTTCATATACTTCAGCAAAACACAGCTTACAAAGTCGCAGCTCCAACTTATCACGTGTGACATTAACACAAAATAACAAACCCTTGCCCGGCTAGGCTCTAACTAAACACATAAACGTATCCCTGACTCACCTAGAGAGCCCTGTTCACACATGGAACACAAATGCGGCTTTCCTCAGCCATACAGTCCAGCAACCTCCAGGCTGTGACACTTCAATACCTTTTAAGGGCATTGTGGCCCAGTAGTCCTCCCAACTCTGGCCTTGTGATCCTTGTTTCACAGGCGTCACCATGTCCCCCAAAGTTCAGGCTATCGCCTAGCCTCGTGGCCCCTCAGCCAACCTGGATGAGACCACTCGCACAGAGCCTCTGCTCCAGGATCACACACACTTTCCCCACTGACCTACTGGGAGGCACTTTATCCCAGCCTGATTACAGCAGGCCTCCCCTGAGATCACCTCAGGTAGAAGGGAGTACCCGTGCTGGAAGGGTGTGGATTGGTAGATCCCACTGCCAAGCCTACCCGCCAATCCAATTAAAAGAAAGCCCAGAATTAATAAACAAAACTGTCTGAGAAAACTATGCTTTGCTGAGACTACTGCAACTCTTTGGATTTTAGTTGTCTAACCAATCTGAGGTACCTGAGTGGGACATGCACGCCTTCAGCACTGTTCACACCTGTGGGGGTGAATACTTGTAATACTCGGATGCTCGTGAGAGGGCATCTGCCACACATCTTTCCCTTTATTTTTCCACACCCATGTCAGCAGAACTTGGTTTATCACCAAAACGGACATTCTGCCTAATGGACATTGTCTAAGAGACTCCAGTGTCCATCTAATGGCCAGACACTCTATTAAACGAGCTGCGATGATACGCTCTCGCACTCTCTGATCTCGCTCTTTGGCTCTCGCACAGGCCCAGGTCCTTTCCTGGACTGCTGCATTTATTCCACAAGAGCATGCTTATCGCCCCTTGCTCCTTTTAAACTCCTCTGGTTCACTACTTTATTTTTTTCTAGTTTTTCCAGCATTTCTGCTTTTCGATTTGCTAGCTCTAAAACAACCATAAGTTCCATTTTTCACGCTCTTCCTTCTCTTCAGCAGTGGTTTTCTCAGGTTTGGCCGCAGTTTCAGAGACCTCTGCTTCTTTAGTGGCTTTTTTCACTTTGGCAGACTCTCCTTCAGCCTCTTCTTTGGGCTCTGCAGCAGCTGAGAAGTTCTCCCACTCCAACATATCGGCCTTAGCTTCTTCAGCCTTTGTCTTCTTGGAGTCTCCATTCTCTTTAATATTTTTCTCACCCCTCAGATATGGTATCACATACCGGCGCTACTAATTCCTCCATTTCTTTGTCATCAAGGTTGGAGGCACTGAGGATACTGTGGTCCTTATCGGACTCTTCATCATCTGGCATTTTCTCCATAGGCTCACCCAGGATATTGTTCTCCTTTCGGGCAGGTTTCAGGAGAGCCAGCCCATCGTAATAGACAGGAACCGCAAACTGATCGTTCACCTCTTCGTATTTCTTCTCCAGCAGACCGCTGGCTTTCTGGAAGACATTGACGGCAGAGGGAATGTCTTTTATTACCGGGTCCTGGCTACTCACTACTACGAGCCTCTTGGATTCAGCATCCATATCAGACACATTACCTGGTTCTGCAGAACCATCTTCCATCTTCTCTGCCTTGGCCGGCACCACGGCTTAGACTTCTTGACATCTTTCAGAGGACTGTCCTCTTCAGGTTTCTTTTCCTTTGATTGAGCCAACCTGTCATGTCAAAGTTTAGTCCTCATTTCTTCCACCTGCTGCTCGAGAGCATGCTTAGACTTCTCCAACTCAGACGTTCTTCCCGACGTCATCCTTTTGAGCTCATGAGATCTTCCATCTCTGCTCTGAGTTGCCTGTTCAGCCTCTCAAATTCATCTCACTCCTCAAGCGCTTCTTCAAGGGCTCTAGCCAAGGAGAGGGCCTTGGTCTCCTTCTCCCGAGCATCAGTCTCCACTCGGTCACATTCTTCGGCATACCGGGCCGAGGTGTTTTTCTCTTCAGCCAGGAGCTGGTCAGACTTCTTCTGTTTCTTCTCCAACTTAGACACAATTAGTCTCTGGTGGTCCAGGTCCACCATCCGATCATGCAACTCTTGATCAAGTTGAACAATCCTGGCTTCCAAATGTCTTTTCTCCTCCAAGAGAGCAGATTTTCCTGAGATGCTGTTTGCAACCTCATGAGCCAGCTCATCTCTTTCCTGCTCTGCATGATCTCTGGTTCGCTTAGAAGCTGTGAGTTCTTTTTGAAGTTGGAGAATTTCCACTTTTATTTGTGACTCTAGATCCTTTAGTTCGTTCATCTCTTTCTGAGTCTCCTTCTTTTGACTCTTCTGGAGCTTTCTCCAGTTGCTCTGTAAGAACAGCTAGTCCCTTCTCTAGTGTATCTAGTGACTGTGCGGAGCGGGTGAAAACATCTTCTTCAAGTTTTCAGCTGTACTGACCTGCCAGGTCCAGCTGGTAGCGAGCCTCTGCCAGCAGTTGGTCATGCTCTTCTACATGCTCTTTTTGGTTGGTCAGACCTGCTAGGAAGTCTTCCACTGCCTGGGTATAATTCTCAGACCCTATGCTAACGTCTCCCGACTTAAATCTCGTCGCGTCAGGTATAACTCTCGTCTGCTCGCTACTAGTAACTACTTTAATTTCGCAAGATGTTGACATGGTAGCTTCCCTCTCTGATACGTTTATATATCGCTCGGGTCATTATCAATCCTGACCTCTAGGGACACCGATGAGCCAATCCCCACTTTGGACATTTCCTTATTAAACATAGAACACTGGAGTGACTGCACACTCTCCTCTGGTACGTGTGGTACATACGCTTGGCCTGCCCGACTTTCCCGCACATTTATCACAGTTGGTTCTCTCAGCTGTGTGCCCTCAACATTTATCAGCATTTCTACATCAATTACATTTTTACCAGGAGGGGGGGCTTCTTCCCCAATCATAGCCTGCAAGAGAAAAGGCATATAATCTTCACCTATTTCACATGACATCACATTTTCATTGCAATTCCGAAAACTTGGTACAATCACCTTGCACCTTATCAGCACCATTGTTTCTAATGGTCACTTCATTTATAGGGCTAGGTACCAGTTCTGCAGGAGTTTTGACACTGACTGCAGAAGTGTTTCCCTTTCCCCACAACTTCCAAAACAAGGGGAAATCAGGGCCCAAAATAACATCCTGCATGAGCGCATTTGCAACCCCAAACTTATAAGTCTCAGTTCCTACTGGAGTCTCACACTTAGTGAGAACAACCGGATAGTCCTTACTACCCAGGTGAACTTCCAGCACATAGTCCCCAGCTACCAAGCTGGCATGTACCAGGCTCACCTGGCTTTCTGCGTCCAACAACGCTCGAGCTGGACTGCCATTTATCACAATGTCACACATTTTCTTAGCAGTCTCCAGTCCCGGTGTCTCAACACCTCCCAGCTCGGCATATAGCCGGCTCACACCACAGTTCACTGTTTCTGAGGTCCCAGGGCCCCGGTCAGTAACATGCCCAACCTCCAGAGCCGTGCTCACTGTCACGTGGTCTGCTACACCAGCAACTACAGGTACAATCTTACCCATTGTCGTCTCGGGTTTGTCCCTCTCACGTGCGATACGTCCATCTCCACAGTGGACATGATCCTTTTCTGGGATGCAGTAGTTGCCATGGGAAATGCCTTGGCCTTGACTTCAGTCTTTTTCCGGATGGTCACTCCATCCGCACCCTTTAGGACTTTGCGCACACGTGCAGAAAACATAGGATCTCCTGAGAGCCGCACCGCTCTCCACCTCCTTTTCTACTCGACGGTTGCCCTTGGCATACATCTGCTGTTCCTCGGATTCTCCAGGTACACAATTTGTAGCATTTCTCCACTTCCAGGGTCTCACATTTTAAGAGCTCCCATTGCACAGGGCCATAGTCCGTTATAAAGGTCAGAGACATGGTGGCATCTGTCTCTGGCCCCCTCTTTAATAAAAAATCCAGTACTTCGGGCATAACCCAGGACACTTGTTGGCGGGAATCTAAAGTGACCCACAACGGGATTCCCCCAATCACCAACTCGCAGGATCTTTCTGTATCAGATCTTCTGGTCACTCAGTCATCCATTGCGTAGTCCTGCTGCAGGTGGTTCTGCACAGACCTCATAGTGACCACCACAAAATTATTATATATATTTTTTCAAACTGGTCAGTCTCTCTTTCACTGGGCTTCTGGCCCTTTAAATCACTGCACACTTTACTTTGCAATAAAGAAAAAAGTCCAGAATCTAACTAGCAGCAGCCTCACAAAAAAAAATAAAAAAAGGCTTACGGCTGTTTAATGCTACACACAGCAACAAAGCAGCATTCCGTAGCACCTGCTCTTTGTCTTGTCGTTGCCCCTAGCAACCGGCTGTTGTTGCCCTTTTTCTCATGGACAACTTGCCCGCATCCTCCATCAAATGTAAGGGATCATCTCTTTTTGGGAGGATCACACTCGCAGATATCTTCGCAGACACAGTTATAATGTCCAAACTCTTGCTTTATTTCAGACACTTCAGCAAAGCACAGGTTACGAAGTCCCGGCTAGGCTCTAACTAAACACACATAAGCGTATCCCTGACTCACCTAGAGAGCCCTGTTCACACGTGGAGCACAAATGCGGCTTTCCTCAGCCATACAGTCCAGCAACCTCCAGGCTGTGACACTTCAATACCTTTAGGGGGATTGTGGCCCAATAGTCCTCCCAACTCTGGCCTCGTGATCCTTGTTTCACACCACGTCCCCCAAAGTTCAGGCTATCGCCGACCCTCGTGGCCCCTCAGCCAACCCGGCTGAGACCACTCGCACAGAGCCTGTGATCCAGGATCACACACACTTCCCCCCAGACTGACATACTGGGAGGCGCTTTATGCCGGCCTGATTACAGCAGGCCTCTCCTGCGATCACCTCAGGTAGAAGAGATACCCGTGCCGGAAGAGTTTGGATTGGCAGATCCCCCTGCCAATCCAATTAAAATCCAGCCCAGAATTAATAAACAAAACTGTCTCCACAAACTATGCTTTGCTGAGACTACTGCAACTCTCTCTGGATTTTAGTTGTCTCACCCATCTGAGGTACCTGAGTGGGACATACACTCCTTCCAAGCACTGTTCACATTACCACAGGTGATATTACAGCTTTGTGGTATAGTGGTCTGTCAAGCATGTAGAGATACTTGGTTCAAGTCCCAGGAGTGACTTTTGTAATTATTTTTTTTTTCCTCCTTTATTTAAAACCATATTAAAAGGATATACTATAATATATAATAACAATAATACTAATAATATTATAAAGGCCTTACTACAGGTATATTGAGAATAGTTTTTGCTAACACCTATTCATAGGCACAATATATGATTATAAAGAAACAAATATTTATTAGCTCTCTATAAAAAATATAAAAAAATCCTCAATATAAGGATATAGACTTTTCTTATGGGATACATTTGAAAGAAAAAAAATATCTGAAGAAAAGAACTTTGATGTCTCTCCCAAGATTTAATAGAAGAAGAATGTTTGGCACTCCACATGGGTAGTTATGTCCCGGTGCTCAGTGATGGGGTAGTCCTGAAAATAATATCACGACACTCGGAAAATGATTGAGTTTCATTTAGATATTTATTCCATCCAAAATAGTTATAATGACACGAGCAACGTTTCGATCCTGCCTGGACCTTGTTCACGGCCTACATATAATAAATATATATCTTAGTAGGTAACGTGAGACTAAACCAAAAAAACTGGCTATAGACAAAAAGTTAAAATCAAGGGGAGGGGGCAGTATGCCAAGCACAAGGAATGTTACAAAGCAGTGCTCAAAGAATTCAGCCCACCTCCTGGTGTTAGGACTTCTCATTTGCATAAGACTAAACGCTTATTTATCTGCAGCTATTTATCGTACAGACAAAAGAAAGGTATCGCTTTAATCAGCATGATGAGCCCTACCAGGCAGTATGATTTTAACAGGGTTGATCCTGGTGACAAAGCTTCTTTAAGAGGCATATGATGTATAGACACCTTTTAAAATATGGAAGCTGAGGTGGTCAATATTCAGAGCTACAGAAGACTGTAAGGTACTGTACAATAGCTAGTCAGTGGTATAGCTGATAGCTATAGAATTGTTTTGAATTTCAAAAATTGGTCTTTTCTCCCAGATCAAGAGGCCCAGCTGGACTGAAAGACCTGGGTGGTTTATGTGCTATTTAGTGGTTGTATGGTTCTTATGTAAATTTCAATCTCTTGGACTTTATGCCCTTAAAGGGATTGTCAGACTGCAACATCTTTTTCCCTGTCCACAGGTTAGTAAGTGTCCAATCACTGCGGGTCTGAAGTCTGGAGCCCCTGCTGATCACTCCTGTGGATAGGAGATAAGTTGTTGTAATGGAACAACCCCTTTAACAAACAGTTCTCATGTAACAGTTATTTATTTCATACAGGAAATGGCGTACAGACCTGCCCAGAGGAGGATGTGCGTTGGTCTCTACATCTATGGACCATGCTACTGGGCAGTTGGATGAGGGTGTCCAGGCTGTAATCTTGAGCTCACAGTATCTCATAGAGCCTTGTGGAATGGGACGGTCTAAGTTAACCTATATCTGCAGAGCAGACCTGAGGTAAACTTGAGTTTATGCCTGTATCGCACACATTTACATACCTTACATAGTTAATACGGTTGAAAAAAAGACATAAGTCCAACAAATATTGATTTGTTTTCTTGGATTATATAACATACTGTTTCAGTGGATCAGTCATCATCCTGTGCTGCCAAACATGGGAACACTTTGTAATCCTCTTACTGTCTGGGGACAAGTCTGCCCTTTTCAGCTGCGACGAATGGGCTGTTACACATTATATTTTTTATATATATATATATATATATATTTGTATGTGTAGGTAGTTACACCGAATAAAGACAGCTCAACTGAATATAAATGCCATGCCCAACAGAATGAGCTCCACCACACCAAATCACAAGGCACAGCATTTTCTATTTATGTATTGTCCTATGTTTATTGAATTAAATATTCTTTTTGATTTACTATATGCTGTGCCTTGTGATTTTGATGTATAGGTAGATGGCGGCTCGCCAATCACTGATGAGATGGACAGGGAAAGGTTATGAATGTAATATTGTTGTGCCTTTTATGCTAGTAGTAGCATGCACAACAAACTGCGTTATAACAGATCTGCTTTTAATCTCTGGTGAGAAATTTTGTCTGCATGCTGATAGGGTGGGGGTGCAAGAAGTATTGGTCTGTGTGAAAACCATTAGGTGTAGTAATGTACACTGTCCTAATGATCAATGGGTATATGTAAAGCAGTGACACAGATAAAGCCTCTAATTCATAAACTCCATAAAATAGTATCGCACATTATGACTGTGAAAATTATTTGGTATTTAACAGTATCCTGTTTTTCTTGCAGGGGGCGTTCTCCTGACTGGTACAACAAGGTTTGTGGACATCTCTGTGCAATGGAGGTAGTGCGAATTCGGAACTCGTTCCCTCCTCTTAGCTCTGGTGGGCCAGAAACCAAGCTCTAAGTCCAGCAAATTCTGAGTGATAATATTGTCCAAAAACACAGTGTTGAAGAACCTCTCGCCAAAGCGTTGGTGTGGACATTTCTGCCAACGTATGAGCCCGCATGAGGTGGTGCACCAAGAGAGTATTTTTGTCCCCCCCAGTGGTGCATGGAGTGAAGCAGCCCAGCTTATAGTGTATAAAAGTACACAGAACATGGGTTGATATCAGTGGCATCAAGTACTGTAGCTACGAGGATGTAAAATGTTCTGCTGCCGGCCTGCGGGCAGTATTGTGCAAGACACTATCTGAAGAGTATCTCTTGTGCTGCTACTTGGGAAGACATTAACAAAGATCAGTATTATGTGTTTCATTTTTGTGTATGTCCTGTTGACTCAGTGATGCTTGTAAGCAGGGATTTGGTATGTTGAAGCTGCAATGTGATGTAGGTGTGAATGTCCTGACATGGCTGAGGTGCAGAGCTCTGTATGAAGTTGGTGTGATGAATGTGATGTAAATGGTTTATAATATTTATTCCTGCCTAAGAGTAGAACTGGACCTTTTTAGCACATAACATGAACCTGTCTCTCCTCTTCTTAAGGGGGGAGCCTATATTTGCTATTTAGTTAGGACAGCAGGTTTGCAATAGTGATCATTGTACAACATAGTGACATTAGGTTAGTTGTAGAACCTTTCCAGTGAACCGTGCCAGTTGTCCAAGACAAACCTTTTGTTGTATTACACAGCATTGTGGTTCACTAGAAGGTATTGTAGTCTTGACCGGTGGGATCAGTTGATCATATTGCTTATCCCACCTTAACTAGGTTCCAAAGAAAGCAGTTGTACTATGCCTTGCAGAAGAGTTGGCTTATTTAGCAGGGACTCTGTGGCAATAATGGCGGTATTACCACACTAGCACCTTGACAACTGCTCCTGTTAGCTGGGCTGCAGGGCAGGGCTATAAACCATCTTTCTCTGTTAGTGGTGGCTGTCCTATGTGTACACGACTGGGTGCTACCTTCCGTATAAAGACTTACCTGCTGTGGAGAAAGTAATAATCTATGTAGCGATGTTGAAGTCATTTTATCTCTATTGGGACCAGGTAATGGCACAGTTGCACAAAAGTCATATGGTAGTAGTAGCTGAGTAACAGACGGTGGGCACTGGGAAAGCTCAATATCTGTCATTCTGTTACCTTAATACTTCATTGTGTAAAGTGACTCTGCCATCTCTCTTGATATGTCAATTTTAGTAAATTCTTGTATTCTCCATGAAATAACAGTTCTAATTCACTTTTTCTTAGAATGCTGCTTTATGCAGTTCCTCTGTTATTCCTCTTGGAAACGTGTAACTAAATTGACACCTTGTTATTGCTATTATCCTGTTAGTGCTGACAGTGTTGCAGTGTGTAGAGGTACACCATTATACAAGGATATTGGTAACACAATGTTTTCCATTCTAGGCGTTTTCAGGTGGAATAACATGAACAGGACAATTCAGAATTATCATCAAAGGGGTTGCTCAGTCCTTTGCAAGTGATGATCTGTCCTTAGGATTGTCTGAGTGTCTGAGTAGCTGTTCTGCAATAGTTCTGGCACCAGAACTACAACAGCTTCATCCATTGTGCAGTGTGATGAAGCTGGTTACTGCAGTGAAGAGGAGCAGCTCTGCAGTAACCCTCTCTTCCACTACACAATGGACGGAGGTTTGTACGTCCGCTGCCGGGGCTACTCCAGAACAGCTAATCGG